>NC_133756.1:136324219-136924219 GCF_036562045.2 Rhinolophus sinicus
TTAGAGTATGCAAATGTAATGCACTAATGAAGAAATAAAGCTGTATAGTATTGAGATTAAGAGCTTGTTTTAGGAGACAAGCAGATGTGTGTTGAATTCTGATTTTGTCCCTTAATATCTTTTCGACTTTAAAATGTTATTTTAAAATCCTTGAGCCTTAGTTTTTTCATGTTTAAAAGGAAATTCATAAAATACGGTATTATAGGGTCTGACAATTAAGTTCGCAAACTCACCCTGAAAAAAGTGCTACATAATTCATTGCTGAATATCACTATGGTCACCTTCGAAGTATTCCCTTTGGGAAGCTATGCACTGACTTATTGCCTTCAAAGCAATTTTGGAACTCTTTTTCTGGAATGACCATCAGAGCTGTCATCATGTTACTCTTGATGTCCTGAATTTCATCAAAATGTCTTGCTTTCAATATTTCCTTTATCTTTGGGTAAAGAAATAAGTCATTGGGGGCCAGATCAGGTGAGTAGGGACGTTATTCCAATACAGTTATTTGTTTACTGGCTAAAAACTCCCTCACAGACAGTGCGATGTGAGCTGGTGCATTGTCGTGATGCAAGAGCCATGAATTATTGGCGAAAAGTTCAGGTTATTTTCGTCTAACTTTTTCATGCAGCCTTTTTAGCACTTCCAAATAGTAAACTGGGTTAACTGTCCAGTTGGTACAAGTTCATAATGAATAATCCCCCTGATGGCAACATCGTTGCAACAAGTTCCTGAACTTAATTGTCAGACTGTGTATGTGATATGACCACCATCAAGATTTTTTTTTTAAATGTTTTCTGTCTCCATTTTTATGTTTTCTCTTTGTGGAAGTTCTCCTTGAGATCACCGAGCATCCTTATAACCAGTGTTTGGAACTCTGCATCTGGTAGATTGCTTGTCTCCATTTTGTTTAGTTCTATTTCTGGAGCTTTGTTCTGTTCTTTTATTTGGGACATGTTTCTTTGTCTCCCATTTTGGCTGCCTCCCTATGTTTATTTCTATGTGTTAGGTAGGGCTGCTGAGTCTCCCGGTCTTGATAGAATGGCTTTATGTAGTAGGTGTATTGTGGGACACAGTGGCACAGTCTCCCCCATCACCTGAGCTGTGCAGTTGTGGTCCTTGTGTGAGTTGTGTGTGCCCTCCTCTTAGAGTTGAACCTTGATTGTTTGTTGAACATCAGTGAAAGGGATTGACTCTCGGGATCATTGGTTGTGAAGACTGGCCATGGCTACAGTGGAGGAGTTGTGGTACAGGGGCTGACCCTACAGAGGAGGATCTGCCTCAGTAGGGCTGTGGTGCCTGCCCAATCTGCCCCTTGCATGTGTCATTTTTGGAAGTGGCTGGCTGATGTTCTGGCCCAGTCTGAAGCTGGCCACTGGGTACTCCAAGTCCAGGGCCACTTGGGAGGGTACCCACTGCAGGTCAAGGTCAGCTGCAGCCTATGCCCCACCCAGGGCCACCCGGTGGGAGCCACAAAGCAATCTGCAGATGGCCACCACCTGTGCTGTGCTTGGAATTGCCTTGAGAGGCCAAGCTGCAAACCAAGGCTGGCTACCGCTAATGCCAGACTTAGGGCTGCTCAGCCAGAGTTACAGGACACACTCAAGGCAGATGCTGTTTGTCTGGGTTCCTCAAATCTGTGACAGACCCTAGAAAAGTCTGCAGCATGAGCCAGGGCATGTGGTTTATGTACAAAAGCCACTGGAAACAGCTTGGGTGTGCTCGAAAGTTGGGCAGAGCGGGGTCTCGAATCACCGGGACATAGTGAACAGATGATGTCAACCAGCTAGATGGAGACTTAGATATGATATCCACCTGGGTCTGCATGCAGGGAGGGGACAGGCTCAACAAAGAAACAATGGGTTCCACCAGTTCCTTCATTTGGGAGAAAGCTGCCCCTTCAGCCCCCATCCTGAAACCAGATAACTCAGGTCCCCCCCCGCCACTCCGTATGTCCCTGTCCCAGCTCAGAGCCACTGATTCCATCAGTGAGTAAGTCTGTGTGCAGTCCCTTTAAGAGAAGTTCCTGGGACTCTAGCCACCCTCCATCTCACCCAGCCACAATCTCCACTGATTTTTACAACCAAATATTTTGCAGACTTCTCTCCCTGGTACTGGAACCCTGGGCTGGGGAACCTGGTGTGGCGCTGGGACCCCTCGCTCCTCCAGGAGGGAACTCTAGAGCTTGGATATTCCTTCTGATTTTTAATGGTCACATGTGGATGTGGAACTAGCCCGTTCTTCATCTCTGCCCCTCTTATCTGTCTCAAGGTGGCTTCTTTTATGTCCTTAGTTGTAGGGCTTCAGTTCAGCTAGACTTCAGGCAATTCTCAATGACCGTTGTTTTGTAGTTTAGTTGTAATTTTGATGTGGTCACGAGAGAACGTAAGTACAGTGTTTACCTACTCTGCCATCTTTACCAGAACTCTCTCTCTAGATAGTGATAATTCTTAAACTTTCCCAACCTGCAAAAATAAAATGATGGTAAAATAATATGTAAGTTTATTTCTCCCTTATATAATGAATGACTGGTCCACTCCCTGAGTCTAACAAAAATACTATCTGGGCTCATCAGATCTGATCTGTGAAAATGGAATCAAAAGCCCCCTTAGAGAGAATTGGCCCCTTAGCAGCTAAGGTGGAAAAGAATGTCACCATGTAATGTTGAGCCTAGGTCAAGACAAGTCTAATATAAATATAAGCAGAAGAAACTAATTGATAATGAAATGGGAAGAAGCAGCTTGTATGATGGCTGAGTCATATAATCACAGAACCATAAAAATAAAGTTCTATTAATTCTTGTTATTGTTATTAACACTTTTGAGGTGCAAAATTTCTGCAACTACTTAACAGACTTAACCATACCATGACTCTTGTTCTTAAATTTTCATGAAAGTACATTAAAAACTTTCCAGCATCTGTTCAAAGGTTTCTGTTCCTTACCATTGGGTGAATATGAATGGAAAACTCAAACCAACAATTTTTTTTTTAAGCTAAAATGCCATTTAATTCAGAAGTAACAGCCCGAGAACTATCATATTCATTGTTTTGGCCAAACCAACTTTCAAGGTAAACTTGAACTACGGAAATACCATCAGTGACCAAAACCAATTTTGTCACATTCAGTCGCCTATCAGTGCAACTTGGTTGATTCAACAAAGTACTTGGCACTGTTCAATAACTGTACAGGCAGAACTGTACAGAAATTTCCTCCCAATATTCAAATTTATGTCAACTTCCACCCAATATTTTTTTTTATTATTATGAGAATTGTTTGCTCTGCTTTGATTGCTTCTTAACATGAGTCATCAATTACTTATAGCTACTTATATTGACAAAGCACTTATTCACTGACAATTATGTCCCCTTAATCTTGTCATATGGCTGCTCTTCAGTATAAGGTGTCCTTAATTAACTAAATGTAACTAAAAGTGTAATGAAAATATATTACATTGTCAAGGTTGTAATCATTTTATTGTTATACAAGTACAATGTTATGGTTTCTATGAGAATGCCATATTCAAATATTTAGGTCCTCGACATTTTCTCAGTGCATTTAAAAGGATTAGCGTTTTGAAATTGTTAGTTTAGAATTACAATAACTATTAACCACACTGAAAAATAATAAATACTCTAAACAGATTTTTATGATTTAGTTCTCAGAGGTAGATATTTAATTTCAGTGTTGAATAAAGAATGGAAGAATTTGATAATGATTTATCCTTAGTAAGAATTAAAGCTCAAAATCACCTCTTACCTTTAGGTGATTTATATCTCATTTAGGTCAAGTTGAGCCATAAAAATGAACAGTAGTGAAATTTGTCAAAAAACACATTAATATTTTTAATTGCCCCGACTACCTCTGTGAGTTCATCTGTCCGTGGCGTATTTTTAAAGATTTGCTACTTTGTTATTTGTTTAGGAGAAAAAATAATAAAATATGGAAGTCTAGATAATGTGTATTTTCAATGATATTGAAAAAATACTAAGTCATTGCTTTTTCTTTTGCTTTTTTTTTAAATTAACCTTCCTCTGTATTTTGTAACCTATCACCTAACACTGTCTTCACATTAATAGCATTTTATTATATACTTAATACATACTGTGCAGTTTACAACATATTTTTCATGAAATATGCATTATTTTTTTTCCTGTGAAGAAGAGATATAGGGATCATATAGATATTTCAGACACTCTTTGTCTCTTCCTTGGAAAAGCCAGTTATAGCAAGAAACCTGCTAAGTCAATTTAACCAGAACCCCCCCCCCCCTTGATATTTGATTATCTTCCATATCCAGTTGAGTCCTTTATCCTCCACCGTCCCCCAGGTGATATCTGATCCCCCTGGTCTGTCCTCAGCAAAAATCGCTTTAGATTGGTTTAACCAGTGTCCCCCTTAACCCTGATGTTTCCTCTTAGTAATTTCCCATCCACTGATCCCCACCCAGCTTCTTGACTATAAATTCTCACCTGCTCATGTTGTATTTGGAACTGAGCTGAGCTCTATACTGAAGTCTCTTTTCCCTTATGACAATAGCCCTGAATAAAATCTGTGTTTTGTTTTTTTCATTTACTTTACTATCCCACTTTAGTTTTTCTTGGACGCCAAGCAATCCAAAGATCTGTTTGGGGGCAAGTGAACAAACACATCAGATGATAGATAGGCTTAGTCAAAAATATGCAATACAGCATATGAGTAGCCTACAATTTATGGACACTTGAAAATGAACAGTGTCTTTGGAAATGTTCCTAATTAAATTAGGGGAACAGAATTGGCTTCTCAGCAACCAACACAAGCCTTCTGACAGCTTCCAGAAGTTATTGAGCAATAAATGCTCCTATGAAACAGAACAAGAAGTTATTCATATAAAGGGGAACTTCAAGTCATCTGTCAGAGGTCAGTCCTGCTCCACTTAAATGAGTGGTGGGCATCAGACGGCAGGTCATCCGAATGCAAGTACTAGAAAAACATAACAGACAGCAGTGAATAAAATATCTGGAGGTACTATATATATTGTGTGCTCTAGAGTTTGAATGGAAAATAAAACCTCCCCTAAAGGAATGCCTAGTCCAGGTTTGATCGCATCATTCAAGAGAAACCATGGCAATTCTCTTGCCTGTTCAATCACTGGTTTCAGTGTGCTTGAACTTGACAGGAACCTTTCAGTTGCAGCAAATAAACCCAAGTCAGACCACCTTATGGAAACAGGGGAATTTCTTGGCTCTTATTGAAAAGAGCATCATGGACTTCAAGTATGAAAATCTTCAGGCATATTTGGATGTAGGAGATCAAAAAATATCCTCTGGATTCAGTCAGTTCGGTGGGTGTTTCTTTATATTTTGCCTTTCCTCTCTGTAGGCTTCAGTAGCAGGAAAGTTACCTTTCCACGGAAAATTTAAATACCTCCTGAAAGTTCCTGAATCATATCCTCAAATTTAGCTACCCAAGTAGGAAGAAAGTGTCTTTTTTTCCCCCTTCTGGTAATTTCTGCAAAAGTTTTGGGATTCAAATTGTTGCAAAACAACAAACAAAACAGAAACATACAAAAAAGAAAATCAGAGACACTAGCTTCTCTCCATCCCCACCAGTCTCTGATTCCTGTTTTCAATGTGTAGGTTCTTTCCCCACACCAACCAGCAATTATCCCATACCAGCTGTGTGTCCCTCAGTTCAACTCAAGTCTGACACTACGGACATGGAGATGTGTCAGGTCCCACAGGTTAAAGGCTCCATCGTACAAGACGGCCCCTCCCCACTTCAGGTGCCAATGGCATGTCGAGGTGTTGCCCGTCCAGATCATCATCTGTGCTTCTGACCTACAGGTTATACATTAGAGATTCCAATAACCCCCCTCCTTAGGTTTGATTAATTTACTAGAATGGCTCACAGAATTCAGAGAAACATTTGACTTACTAGATTACCGCTTTATTATAAAAGGATATAACTTAGTAACAGCCAGATGAGAAAGATGCATAAGACAAAGTTATGAGGATAAGACAGAGAACTTCCAAACTCTTTCCTAACACACTTCTCTCTCCAAATCTCCATGTGTTCAAAGCTCAGAAGCTCTCCAAACCCATCCTTCTGGGATTTTATGAAGGCTTCATTACAGAGGCATGATTGCTTAAATCATTGACCATTGGCGATGGAGAGTTAACCTCTAGTCCCTCTCCCCTCCCTGGAGGTCAGGGGGGTGAGAATGAAAGTTCCAACCTTCCAATCACATGGTTGGTTCCTATGGCAATCAACCCTCATCCTTAATGAGGTCCAAAAGTCACCTCATTTACATAAACTCAGGTGTGGTTGATAGGGTTTTATTACAAATATGACAATACTTTTGTCTCTCTTATCACTTAGGACATTCTGAAGGTTTTGGGAGCTATTTTCCAGGAAAGGAAGGAAGACTAACTATATATTTGTTATTATAAATCACAATATCACATTTCATCTTTTTCATTTCTTTGTTGCAATAAGTAATAAATCTAACCTGTTCAATTATATATATGTCCCTGGTAGTCATCTGATGGAGAGTATTGACACTGAGAAAAAAATAAATAAAATGCCTCTGACGTCATATATTTATCTTGATAGCTGTGTTTTCATCATTAAGCAGGGATCCTTAATTTTATCTCTAATCAAGTAATTATAATGAGCCTTCCTATGTCACAATACAGACTGTCTCTGAAATATGTTCACAGGAAAAATTAATGCATATTTTATGCAAACTATTTTGTAAACCCCACAGTGTTTAGTAAGTGTGTAGTAAAATGCTATAAATGTGAAGATGGTGTTATACAATAAATTACAAATACAGAGGAAGGCTAATTTAAAAAAATCAAAAGAAAAGGCAATGATCTAATTTTCTTTCAATATTGCTTGAAAATATACTTTTAATCTAGATTTTTCACATTTTGTTTTTTCCTTCTAAGCAAATAACAAACTCAACAATGTATCACCTTACTTGACACACATTTTCTCATGCTATGCCTTGAAAGTGCCATATTTTAACTCCTTTTTTACTGATTTTTATGCTATTACCTTTTATAATGCCTTCTTATGTATCACTTTCTAAAGAGATTAAAATCACTAGGTCCCAAATGTTCAACACTACTTAGCAATTCATTACTCCCACTGCATTTCCCTGATCGTAAATCACCCAAATTGTCTCTGTGCCTCTAATTATTTAGAAAATTATAAAACACTATATTTGTACATGTATAGACAACTGTTTCTCAAGATCTTTTTCAGTTTATTCAACTGCTTGGGGTAACTGAAATCATGCACAATTACAATTCTAACTACCGATATCTATTTACAAAGACCAACCTTGTCTTTGCCTTCTAACAAAGGCTCCGTTAGTACATGCAGATCAATAACTTAATTATACCACTGTGAAATTGAAACACAGAAGTAAACAGCAAAATTTTCTTTTCCAGGTTTCTTGCCACTAGTCTTACAATGAGGTAATGGGTATTCAAAGAAATCACAAAACCTTTTTTTCTTTCTATGTATTTATCTTCAATTTCACATACCATGAGATCACATAGGAGTAGCTTTTTAAACATTTTACATTTTTATTTTCTTTCCACTGTAGTTTGCCAATATATAAATCTGAGAAAAGATGGACAAAGACCAAGGTCATCTAGCACCTTCTAATGTTGGATACAAATTTTTGGATGTATCTTTATTTGGGGGGTAGGAAGCCTTAGTAATTTCATCCAGTTTTGAATTTAGAAAACATCCAAAACATTTTTAAATGGTTACATTTTTACAGAAGTAGCTCTTTAATTATAATAGTCATTATTTATAAGGGTTCTTGAAAAAGTCTTGTTTATGCATTGTTAGTGAGAATTAAATCTGGTTCAAATTTTTCTTGAGTCCGTAATTTCTTACCCTATAATTTCTAGTACTTTATCCTAATACAATTATCAAAGTACAGATAAAATTTTAGCCCAGAAGGCTATTCAATACAGCAGTCTTATAATAGTAAAAAGTAACAAATTAGTTTTTAAAAATCAGACATAAAATGGAATATTAAGCACCCACTGAAATTAAGAAAACGTTGTATCCTCCTGCCACAGGATTTAGCAACCAATTTGCTTCTATTCCCATATATTGTGTCTTTCTCCAGTTACTATGGATGAACTCTAATCTGTTTTACGTTTGCCTCTGTCTTGTTCAGTTATTCAATTTCTTACCCACATTTTAGTCAGTGACACACGATTAATGAGTAGCAGAGTTGTGATTCAAAGAAGGGCTTTTTTTGGACAACAAAGCTCATGCTTTTTTCTCTAAATGCAAATTGTTCAGAAACTTGCTGTAATTGTCGAAAATGTGTTTCTCTTCAGTATTTCTTCAAATTGAAACAGATAAAAATCAAAATTAGATTGGTAAAGTCCATTAAGAGTCAATTTCTTGTTCTCTTTCTAATGGTATCACTACAGGAATTATCTCTTCTCTCTTTTACTTATCATTTTTTCTTATCAATATGCCAACATAAAAAATTAATACTTTTCTTAATTGCAGATACTAATTTAGCTACAGCCAGATTTCTCTGATGTATTTTAAGAATTGTCCATACTCCAATTCCTATCCTCCCACCTCTCTTGAACTCACTCCAATTAAAATCTCATCCTTACAGCTCTTTTGACCTTGTCAATTTAAGCAATGACCTCCAAATCACTAAAACCAATCTTATGTTGACTCATTGGCATCACTTTATACATTTGATTATTTTCTCCTTCTTCAAATAACATATGCACTTGGATGTGAACATTAAAACCTTACCTCTAAATAAAGGGGTGTTTTGTGGATCAGTCATTGTAACTGTTCTCTCTCACTTTCACACTCTAAACTCTACGGGAATAATGTCAAGCTCATGACAAACGTGGGCCATGTATATAATTTTAAATTTTTACAAAAGTAAAACAAACAATTTTAATTTTAATAATGTATATTAATTAAGACAATATATAAACATATAATTAAAATACAATCAATAAAAAATTGTTAATGAGGTATTTTAGATTGTTTTTTCATATGAAGTCTTCAAAATGCAGTGTCTTTTTACTTATACTGCATCTGAATATGACAAGTCACATTTCAGTGTTCAGAAGCCATGTGTGCTTAGGGATACCATATTGTTCAGTATGACCCTAGATGATCTCATTTATAGCTTTAAATACCATACCTCTCAAATTAACATATTTGAAACCACTTCCCTGAAATACTCTTTCCTAAAATGCCAATTTGACATCTCCACTGGGATGTCTAATACTGCGTCAAACTAAGGTACCAAATGATTTCGAGTCTCCACCCCCCAAAACTCTCATCTATCTTTTCCATTTCAGTAAATGCCAACTCTGTCTTTATATTTGCTCAGATCACCCCAAAAGTGTGTGTGTGTGTGTGTGTGTGTGTGTAAAAGTGTATAGAAGTATACGCACATGCACACACACACATTCAGAGTTACATTTGAATGCTGTTGTACACTCAGCATTTGATTTGGCTGGTAACGGTGTTAGAACTAAAATTACTTCTAAAATGTGTATAGAATTTGATCATTCATGTCCGCTGCTGCACCCTATTATTCCCTAATATCAGATCAATGTAGGAGTTGCTATTTTTCATGGCACTCGCTTTTCTATACTAAATACTTTTTTTCCATATTCAGAACTCTACAAAGAAATAGAAAATGAAAGACAAACTCATAGAATTGTGTAATTTAATGTTTTTTTACCTCATCTAATTTGTTCATTTGTATTTCCTGCCTGGCCCCTTGTAGGCTTTTGTGTTTGCAACACTAAGTTATAGAACACAAGACATGAGGCATGGAAGGGGCCCCTCAGTCTTGACTGAGATCTTTTTAGTTCACCGAATTAAAGATGTTGGTGACATTCACTGGCATTGCTATTTATATAAATCATTAAATAAAACAATGACATCTTTTCTTTTTAAATTCAATAAGTAAGTGCATTTTACACTTGAATATAATAGTTTGAGCAACATTTAAAAAGCGATACTTAACGGCGGATTAAACACACATGAACTCTGTTATCCACTATAATAGTTTTGAGCTTAACAATGACATGTTTCTGATTCCTTAAAAAGCATTCTCAAAAGCATAATATGAAGTGATAATCACATCTAATTGGATATTTAATTTCTGTGAATAAAAAGAATATGTGCATTACTAGTGGTGAGATACCAATAATAAGCTAAAACCCTTGCTCTCACCTTACAACACATAAAAATTGAAATTAACAACCACAAAAACAACAAACATGAGTTTTAAAATGCTCAAAGGAGTTTGTTTTCATATGAGTTTTGTTTCAATGCCTTAATATACAGAGAACTTCCCATTTATATTAGAGATAGAGATATGGGTGCAAAACTGATCACAATAAACCATGTCCCCTTTCAGTGTATTTGTAGACAACTTTGTTGTGTTTTAATGTGTTACTTTAAATTAAATGAGACCCATGGTCCTCTGGTTAAATATTAGAGCATATGAATTTTAACCTCTTCACCTATTTCACCCACCCTGCACCTTCTCTCCTCCTCCCCTCTGGCAATCACAAATCTGTTTTCTGAATCTGTGAGCTTGGTTTTTTGTTTGTTTAGTTTAATTTTGTTTCCTTTTGATTTGTTTGTTTTGTTTTGCTATCCACATATAAGAAAAATAATACAGCATTTATCTTTCTCTGTCTGACTTGTTTCACTTAGCATAATGCCCTCAAGGTCCATTCATATTGTCACAAATGGCAAGATTTCATTCTTTTTTTTTTTGGCTTAGTAGTATTCCATTATATTTCTATATACCATTCTTTATCCATTCTTTTTCATTCATTCATCCATCAATGGACACTTAGGTTGTTCCCATATCTTGGCTATTGTAAATAATGCTGCAATGAATATGGAAGTGCATATATCGTTTCAAATTAGTGATTTTATTTTCTTTGGATCAATACCCAGAAGTGAAATTGCTGGATCACCTGGTAGTTCTATTTTTTAATTTTCTGAGGCACTCCATACTGTTTTCCATAGTGGCTGCACCAATGTACATTCCCACCAGTGCAGGAGCGGTGCCTTTTCTCCATATTCTTTCCAACACTTGTTATTATTTTTTTGATAATAACCATTGTAACAGGTATGAGGTGATATCTCATTGTGGTTTTAATTTGCATTTCCCTGATGATTACTAATTTTGAGCATCTCATCCTCTGACTGTTGATCATCTGTATGTCTCCTTTGGAAAAATGTCTATTCAGGTCTTCTACCCATTTATTATTATTTATTATTATTATTTATTATTATTATTATTATTATTATTATTATTATTATTTTGCTATTGAGTTGTATGAGTTCTTTATATATTTTGGATATTAGCCCCTTATTAGACATAATATTTTCTCCCTTTTAGTAGGTTGCCTTTTCATTTTGTTGATGGTTTCCTTTGCTGTGGGGAAACTTTTTTGTTTAATGTAGTCCCAGTTATTTATTTTCACCTTTGTTGCCTTTGCTTTTGGAGTGAGATCCAAAAAACCGTTGCCAAGACCAATGTCAAGAAGCTTACTGCCTATGTTGTCTGCTAGGAATTTTATGGTTTCATGTCTTATATGTAAGTCTTTAATCTATTTTGTGTTATTTTTGTGTGTGTATGATGTAAGATAGTAGTGTAGTCTCATTCTTTTGCATGTGGCTGTCCAGTTTTCCCAACACTATTGAAGAGACTAACCTTTCCCCATTGCATATTCTTGCCTCCTTTGTTGCAAATTAATTGACCATGTATGCATGGGTTTATATCTGGACACTCTATTCTGTTCCATTTACCTGTGGACCTATTTTTATGCCAATACCATACTGTTTGACTACTATTGTTTGTAACACAGTTTGAAATCAGGGAATCAGAATTTGGGAGACGAGCTGTTACTTGCCTAGGTTCATCTGCACAGTGGTGTTATCAGGGCACCTGGCTTATAACCTAATGATTGTAAAATAGCTGTTATAAGCAGATCCATCACAAAGATCTTCAAGAGAGAGGATGGGGTGAGGAAGCAGAGGCAGTCACTTCTATTCCTTGTTCTTTCGTCGGGAAATCAACTGATTTCCCACACGTCCCTAACGTCCCATTAGAATTTTGCTGATGACTTACCAGTATTGTCTGTATTGTATGGTTATTCCCAGCTGCTGAAATAGGAAAGCTGAGACCTTGCTGTCTCCAACAAATTCAAGGTTATATTAACAGATAATAAGGTGGGAAATAGATGTTGAGTAATATTTTAGTGTCTGTCATAATAGTCACCAAGGGAAACATCAGAATTCTGTTAGCCGTCCATATACGCATTTTATGCTTTAGTATTTATTGTTTTAATATTGAATTGCCTCTGGGAAAGTGGTGCTGCAAACTTTTCATTGCTTAGTTTCTGTGAAGTTTTAATTTAGCACTAGTATGAAATTGTTTTGCAACTGAAATTTTTTATGTGCTTTTGTTTGGTTGGGTGTTTGGTTTTTTTCTTGAAAAAGAAACAGCAGATGGACAATGTGCCACTGGAGAAATTGTCCCCAATCACTCAGTTAACTCATTACACTCTAGCAATACTGGCTTTCCTCATTTTTCTCGACTATGCCAAGTTTATCTCTACCTCATGACTTTCTCATGACCTTCAGTTTTGGGAAACTTTCTGCCAGCCAAAATCTCCAACTATCACCACCATCTTCCCAAGCCTGATTCCTCCTCTAGGTTTGGTCCAAATGTCCCAACCTTGGGAATGATCAGATGCCCCTTCCAACCAGCCTCTCTTTCATTAATTCTATGTTACTTTATTCATTTTTCTGTTGCAGTTTTCTTCCCCTGGACTGTCTTATTTATTCATGAATTCATCTGCTTATTATGGGACTTTTCCATTTATCTGATTAAACATTGCATTTTCCAAACCTTAAACAGCAATTAACATATAGTAGTCACTTAATAAATATTGGCAACCCAATGAAAGTATTCTTAGCATAAGGTTTTTGATTAGAACAAGAGGAGTAATTTAAATATTAAACATTTAAATATTCAATTGCTTCAACATAAAATGGATTAATCTCTAGATCCTAACGATTGTAATATACTTGAGCACAAGTCTTTTTACACCTGACAACACTTGAATAGTCAGTGCAAATCAAGAAGCTCTCATTTATATCATCCCATGGTTGAAAAACTTGCTTTCATCGCCACAGACTTCCAAATACTCAGTCATCTACTCGTTGTCAAATCTTGCTAGCTTGGGTGTCATTAGACTTGATTTTACCTATATCTGCCCTGAGGCATTAAATATTAATTTTAAAATGTAATTATCCCCAATTAAAAAATGGGCTGAAGATCTGAACAGACATCTTACCAAAGAAGATACACAGGTGGCAAATAAGCATATGAAAAGATGTTATTAGGAAATTGCAAGTTAAACCACAAGATACCACTACACACCCAAAACACTCGCAACACCAAATGCTGGTAAGAATATGGAACAAGAGGAAATCTTATTCATTCCTGGTGGGAATGCAAAATGGTACAGCTACTTTGGAAGACAATTAGGCAGTTTCTTGCCATATGATCCAGCAATTATGCTCCATTGTATTTAACCATATGCATTAAAAACTAACATCTATACAAAAACCGGTGCATTAATGTTTATAGCAGCTTTATTTATAATGGTGAAAACTTGGAAGCAACTTATATGCCCTTCAATAAATGAATGCATAAACAAAGTGTAGTAAGTTCATCTATACAACAGATTATTAGTCAACAATAAAAGGAAGTGCCCTATTAAGCCCCAAAAAGACATGGAAGAACCTTAAATTCATAATGCTAAGTGAAAGAAGCCAATCTGGTAAGGCTACATACTACATGATTTCAACTGTTTGATATTCTGGGAAAGGTAAAACTATGCAGAGAGTAAAAAGATTAGTAGTTGCCCAGGGTTGATGATTAGGTGGAGCACTGAGGAATTTTAGAGCAATGGAACTATTCTGTACAATACTCTAATGTCAGATACATGTCATTATAAATGTGTCACAACCTATAGAATGTATAACTTAAAGGATGAACCCTAATTTAAACTACAGATTTTAATTAATAGTCATGTATCAATGCTGTTTCATCGGTTTTAACAAATGTACTACACTAATGTAAGATCTTAGTAATAGGATAAACTAGAGGGAGTATTGTTGTGGTACATGAGAATACTGTATGGTTCTGCCTATATTTTTGGATACATTTTTCTATAAACCTAAAATTACTCAAAAAACTAAGTCTATTTTTCTTAAATGTAATTCTTCCAGAGTAATGTTTAAATACAGAGCATCTCCCTGTACTCTCTCTATAATAACAACTTATAATAAGAAAACTTGGAAGAGTAACTTGCTTTGTCATTCCTATCCACGAAAGACTTGATTTATTCTCTTTCTTTCTTAGGTTAGTAGAATAACCAAAGGCCAAAATCCTATTTAATTCAGGGCTGTGGGATTCTACGTTTTTCAAAGTTCTGTTTGGAATTGCTTTTATAATTGTTAAATAAACAAAATGTCAACATTCTTAGAGATCTGCATGTCTTGGGAAAAAAATAACAAAAAAATAATTGTAAAAATAATTGATTGTATCTAAACCAACATGTATTTAGTTCTTGTCCTCAAGAAAAAGTAAAATTTTGTCCTCGATATAATAGAAAATTCTCACTTATAGTAATAACATGTAGTAGTCAAAATGTGTCATTTTGTTATTTCTAAAATAGAGAATAATATCTTACCTGTTGGGGTAGCAAAACAAATTCCAGCCCTAGCAGAGCATTAAAATTAAGATATCTTAATATATCTTAAGGCTCTGTATTATATGGAACAGTCCAATTCCTATTATGTCATATAACATCGTAGATAATTTCTGTGGTTTTCTGGCTACAATCTAGGATGAATCAAAGCTAGAAAAATCACACCACATTAAAGAGGATCAAAAATTATGAATTAATGTATTATTTGTTAGAGTTAAAAAGTTGTCATCTTCTCTCTAGGGACTTTAATCGTCATCATGATATTATGTAGCATTATCAGTGTTAACCAGTAGAGTAGTTTCACAATGGTTTACTTTCTTTTATTATTTTTCCTAACAAATATCTGTAGTGCAGTAAAGGTTAGGGATCATGAAACTGGCCAGTCATTTACAAAGCCTGAGCGATTTATTGATTGCTGGTCTCCTGACTTACCCTTATAACTAGCTAAAAGGTTGTCTCCTCACTGATGAAAGTCTTTCAGAAGGCAAGGCAATAGAATATATTGATGAAATGTCCAAAGGCGAAAAATGCAATTGCAATTCACTGTGAAATTCTAATTGGGAATCTGTTTTAAGACTTCACAGTTGAGTGGTACTTCCATTTGTTTTCCCCTGCTTGTAAGGCACTGTTTTAAAGCCAGCTGGTTGCTGGAGGAAGCAGCAGTGACAGATCCTGAATTTCTTTCCAGGTGATCTGATGGCACAATTCAGAGAATAAAGGTTCTTTTCTGATACTCTTTGTCTCCACTCAAACCTGACTTCCCAGGACCGCCACATGTATTTTTAGCTTTCCGCTTTGAAGGATAAAGAAATATGCTGCCTTCATGAGGTCTTCTACTCAGCATTTAATAGAATCATCTCAAGTAACAAGACAGTATCTCTCTGAAGTACTGTCCCATTTTATATATGAAGAACCCGAGACTCAAGAACTTAAATACCTTGTTCAAGGTTTCAAAGCAAAAATATGGCAGCATTTAATTTGGAAGCACCCTAATTCTTTACTAATGATGTTCCCACTCTCCACGTACTCTAAGACCAGCAGAGGGGCAACATTGAAATTCTCCAAGTCATCATTGCTGCTCCCTGGCCATCACCTCTATCTTCATATACAAATATGTTCTTTGAATCTCATGTATTTTTGCTATTCTGCACACGTCTGCCTTGATATCATTTTCTAATCTACTGGTCATTCCTCCAACCTACTGTGGCTTTGATCCTGGACTTGGATTATTTCAATATTCACATTGACAACCTATTTTATAACCTGAGCTCAACATTTCTTAATGACTTCTCCAAGGTACCTCACATTCACTCCAGTAAATCACACTTAGGGAGGCATCTGGAATTTTCTTTACCCCAAAATGCTTCGTACATAAAACATTAATCTCTGACTTCTCACACTCACCACTATCAGACATTGACATTTCTCTTACTCTTTACTCTTGTGTAGTACCTCATCAGTATTGCCTTATATAGACCTCTCAGTCTACTAGTTCCCTTGGATTATCACCTATTTGTCTATGTTGGTCTAGTAATAATAATAGTAGTAATAAGAAAGCCATTCATATCATTTATCACTGTGTAGCAATTATTTGCCATGCATTGCAGATAGCATTTTATATGTTTTGTAAACTGAGCCTCAGAGAAGTAAAGCAGGCCATCCAATGCCGTATAGTTAATAAGTGACATAACTAGGATGAGGAAGCAGGTCCCCTATGTGACTAATGCCCCTATTTTTCCCATATATTGTGCTGCCTCATTAACGTAGGCTCTTCTGACATGCACCTGTGATTGTCATTGTCCACTCTCTTATCTGCAAAGCTCTATCTCTGAGTCATCACCATGTGGTCATGGTGGGTCTCCAATGCCAAGTAGCCATCTTTCTCTATGAAGGCAGTCAGCTTCCATTTCTAGCCACCTCAACTATGACTGCAAACCTTTCTTTTCCTTAAGCTCCTCAAACTCTTCACCAAACAAGTACTGATAGTTAGACAAAAGGCACATTCCTGCGCGCGCGTGCACACACACACACTCACACGCACACAGCAAATTACTTTTCATCCTACTTTATAGGGAAATTTGAGGTTTTCAGGCAAATGATAGCTCAGCACGCTGTCCCCTTTTAGCTCTTATTTGAACCTGTATGCATCCTCACAGCTATCATTCCCATCTCAGTGGCAAAGATGTCCTCCATCTTCCTGTCCAAAGCTAATATCTCTGTCTGAGCCTTCAAAGTACAATCCCTCTGGACCTTGACCCATCGACATTTCCTGTCTTTCATAATTTCATATACCTTTATCCCTTTTATCCTCTACTAAACCTCGACATACGTAAATTTTAGAAGTGGTTTTTGCCGACAAGTAACAGTAAACACTTCTATAAGTGGCTGAAGAAAAAAGGGGTCAGTCTTTTCCACATAGCAGAAAATGTGGAACTAGAAAGTTGCTGTCATTGGTTTATAGCTTAGTAATGTCAGTGATAATGTAGTCTTAATTCCTATCCTCTCATGTAAGTATGCCGCTGCAGTTCCATGCATCACACCTTTTTAGAAAGCTCCCAGCAGACTCTTGCTCTCTTCTTAATGGCTATAATTTATTAGTCGGATTGGTTTTGCAGAGCTACCCAAAATGCTTTGGAGAATGAGAGGATGAACATCTAGTTTTTCAAGGCTAAGTCGTGAAGGCAGGAGAGGAAGAACGGAGTTGGGAAAGGGCAGTATTTCGTGAATGTACAGTGCCTGTCAAATCAAGCATGTATGCTTTAGCACTAGTCTTCTATCTGTGAAAGAGAAGGTTATGCAGAAGAAGACTGGGCCAGAGATGGACTTGTAACTAGGGCCCCTGTGTTCAGCTGATGTCTTCTCCCTTCTCTGTAGTCCCTAGACTGCTACAGGGTTGACCCTCTGCAGGGGTTGCTGGCAGTCCAGTTCCCTAATTTCTGGATCATCTCTGTGAACACTTGGAGTTCATGACCACCTCTGCCCAGATATAGGAGTTAAGAGCCCCCTTCCATTTCTGTCTGAAGATATTTGTTGGAACAATCTTGTGCGCCGTGCTGATCAGTCCTCTCAAATATGCTTTGCGTTGATTAGTTTTCACATATTTTATTCCTCTACTATTATTTTAGCACTGTATTTGGAGAGAAATTTAAAGCGGTGTTGAATCTGCCAGTTTTATCTGAGAGTTTTATCTTGTTACATTGAGTGATTATTTTTATGTCTGTATTTGTCACCAGATTGCGAATTATGGAAGCGGAATTCATTTATCTATTTTGTTTCAGTTCCCTAGTGCCTTGCACAGTTCTTGAATACTCAGTTATTGATAAATGTGAATAGATGAATTAGTTAATTAAAGAGTAAATGCTTACAAGCATTTGAAGTTTAAATATCAGACTTGGAGTCCAGGCTTGCCACTTTACCACCTGTATGAACTAGTGAAATTTATTGAACATTCCAGATCTTTAGTTTCTCAACCTTTAAATTAGAAATAATACTATCCATTCTTTATACATCATATTATATCCTAAGGTAATGTCAAATAATGGATATTGACATGCTTTATGAATTACAAAATGTTAGCAGTTATTATTTGACACAATTTTCTCTTGAGAATCATTTGTAGGATCTGACAAAAGGATTAATTAATCAGTCCAAATTATTAATTTCTCAGTTCCTTCACAAGGAATTGAAAAAACAATTAACATTCATCAAATATTTATTGAATATGCTATGTATGGCACTGCTCTTGATATACCAGAGATATATCATGGAGCATAAGAACAATTCCTGCTCACAGGAAGCATGCTTTCTGGTGGTTGATACAAGGTGGTGTATTAGTTTCCCATGTGGTGCTGAAAAGAAATTTCCACAGGCCTATTGCTTAAAACAACAAAAAATGATTATTTTACATGGCCAAAAGTCTGGCATGTTTCACAGGTAAAATCAAGATTTAGGCAGGATTGTTTCTTTTCTGGAGACTCCAGAGGAGAATCTGTCTCCTTGCCTTTTCCAGCTTCAAGAGGCTGCCTGCCTTCTTTGACTCATGGCCTCTTTCGTGTAGCTTCAAAGCAGTCATATCATGTAAATCCTTCTCATGATGTCATCTCTCTGGCTTGACGCTGACTTCCCTGCCTCCCTCTTTTATTCATAGGGAAACTTGTGATTACGTTGTACCTCCCCTGATGACTCAGGATAATCTACCTATTTTTAGAGTCATTGGATCAGCAACGTGAATTCCATCCAAAGCCTAATTCCCCTTTTCTGTGTGAGGTAACATGTTCACAGATTCCGGAGATTAGAATGTGGGCGTAACTGGGAGGCCGTCATTCTGCCCACCATAGCATCGCTGTCCCTTAGCTCCCTGTACTCCTTTTCATTAAAAACTAACACATGTTATTCTGTTTCTTTATGAATCTGTGCCATAGCAAACCAAATGGTAAAAATATAGACATATAAAGCAATGTGAATGCAGGTAGTCTCAATTATCCGAAGAAATCTATGAGAAAAAATGCTGCATAAATTATAATGTGACAAATAAAAGTTGCTTTATTATTTTCCTATTAGTAAGTAGGTATAATAACAATGAGAAAGCACTCCTCCAGCACAGCGAGTGTTAAGGAATTTAGCAATTGCTACTTTGTGTTAATGGTGAGCATATTATTGCCTCTGCTAGAGTTTGAGGCAGGATCTCTAATTCATCAGTTTATTCCACATCGCAGCCAGCACATTGCTCTTGTATAAAGTAGGTATGATCTAGGTACTGTGAAGGGTGCGAGGAATATAATGCTGAGAATACAGGACTAGTCCTATTGTTCCTGAATTTAGAATTTAGAGGCAAATATATATTCATGTGTTACTGGCATTGCAAAATGAAATAGGAAAAAAAAAAAAAAAAGAAAGAAAGAAAACTACCAGGGCCAGCCCGTTGGCTCAGGCGGTTAGAGCTCCATGCTCCTAACTCCAAAGGCTGCCGGTTCGATTCCCACATGGACCAGTGGGCTCTCAACCACAAGGTTGCCAGTTCAATTCTTCGAGTCCCGCAAGGGTTGGTGGGCTCTGCCCCCTGCAACTAAGATTGAACACGGCTCCTTGAGCTGAGCTGCAGCTGAGCTCCCGGATGGCTCAGTTGGTTGGAGCGCGTCCTCTCAACCACAAGGTTGCCGGTTCAACTCCCACAAGGGATGGTGGGCGGCACCCCCTGCAACTAGCAATGACAACTGGCCCTGGAGCTGAGCTGCGCCCTCCATAACTAAGACTGAAAGGACAACAACTTGAAGCTGAATGGCAACCTCCACAACTAAAACTACCAGTAACAACAAAATGTCCTTTTTCATATCTTCTGCCATTGTGTACTTGTTTTGTGACTTACAGAGTTATAAAACTAGAAATTATTTGATAACCGATTGCTTTCAATTGTATTCCCCCAGAAGCCAACCATGCGATAATAAATTGGATGCAGCATGTTTATATGGAAGCTGGAGCAATTACCAGTAGGGAGATGGAACGTGAGATGGAGGAGGAAAAGCAGAAAATAAATGGTAGATTATTAAGACAGTACCACTAAAAATTCTACATTATTATTTTTGAAAAGTAAGTTATAAATTAGAGGCATGAGATATCCTCAGACATGTGTTCAAGCAAAGTTCCAGGTATGTTATTGATACATGTAGTTTAAAATTTTAGATAAACTTAGAAGAATCTGGGACAATCCATTTGCTCAATGGTGATTACTACTTAGTGCCAATCCAAACATTAACCATCCTCCTGACCTAAAATGAAATCCAGGCTAAATTAGGGAAAGGGGCTCTGCTTCAAACTTGAATAGCCCCTCTTGGATTTCCATTTAGGCACAAGAACCCTCAATATAGGACACTTTCCCTCTCGCCTTCTGTTTCTAGGCCACAATGCCACCTTATCCTTTTCAGCCTGACAAATTAAGAAATTTGTGAACAAAATGAAGTATAAAATTGTACCAATGAAAGAAGTATTGATGAAATCAGAAGAAAGACAGTCCTTTTTGTATTTATTTAAGAGTTATCTAGTCACCACTAAATATAATGAATGCACTCTGGGAGGTATATGTATAGAGGAGACATAAACACAAATTAAATTCTGACCTTGGGGAAATGTAATATATGGCACAAAATATCAGATCTAGCGGAGGATATAAGGTATCTACATAGATGATTAAAATGTATGGTAGAGAATATGATAAAATGATAGATGAAGGATCTAAATATATTGCTATGGGATTTCTGAACAGATGACAATTAAT
The DNA here is from genome assembly GCF_036562045.2 of Rhinolophus sinicus. Taxonomy (NCBI): domain Eukaryota; kingdom Metazoa; phylum Chordata; class Mammalia; order Chiroptera; family Rhinolophidae; genus Rhinolophus; species Rhinolophus sinicus. The sequence continues at coordinate 136,345,296 of NC_133756.1, forward strand.
TTGGGATTAAAGGGCAAAGGTGGGGAAAGTAGCACTAGAGACAATGTTTAGACACACGGAGATGGGGAGGAGAAGGCAAAGAATTACAGATACACGCAGCGTACAGTAAGAGAAATAGGACAGACTTTAGGAAATGCAGGGATGAATAGTCCCTCCTTCAGGCTGGAATGTTAGGTAAACTTACAAGAGCAGTGAAATGAAGCTGTGAAGTGTTTTGGAGAGTCGGTCAAGGAAAGCCTCAGTTATACTAACTGGGAAAATAACTGGGAGTCAGACAAGCTTTTGGAGGATTAGCCTCACAGTTCTGTGAAGGATGGGTGGGACCCCCGAGAGAAGCCACTGGAGAGCGTCATCACTGTTCCCACACACTTACTGAGATAGAGAAACATATTCGTTAAAACGGAACACACCGAACCTCATAAATAGGATTCTATTTTTTAGTAGTATTACCTCTTCATTATCACTCTCCATTAATTTTCCTAAACAAGAAAATCAGACCCTAAAGACATAGTATTTGAAAGCTACAAGGGGGAAGAAGCCCATTGAGGCCGTAGGACATTGAACAAATGGGCATTGTTTGGCTTGGGTGGATTACTGATGTGTGTTTGTAAAAGATTCTATTCTGAAAGGAAACAAGCATTCTCCTGAAACACTGGCCCCTTTTCTTTCTAATTTTAGTCCCCCTTTTCTACCTCTGTCATCATGCTGCTCTAACTTTTAAAAGGAGGATTTTACTACCTCTCCACACCAGGTAGTACTTTCATAGCCAGCATATTAAGAAGGTCACTTCTGTTATGTTCTCTTTCAATCCAGAGAGTGACGTCCAGACAAGAGTTCTCTCCCAGAAAGAACACTTGCATTGCTTCAGTTGGATTACACAGGCCGTGCTGCAAATGTGCCTCCTTGTAACAGCTTAGCATTCAGAAAACCTCTCAGGGGCACTAACGCGGCTAGGAAAAGACTTCCTATTATATGTATGGTCATTTATGATGAAGACAGCCATGTCAAGCAATGAGGACTGAGGTATTTCTAAAACTAAAGAAATATGAAAACTGTTACCCTTAATCAGTGTCTCTCATGCTTTGGCATGCATTGTTTTAAGTAAGCAATTTCATTGAAAAGCATTCTATTCCTGATAGTACTCCTCTGCAGGAATGTCGAACAATGTAAGTCTCAAATCAAGTGTGAAAAGTTGCACAATTTCTAATTACCGAGCCCCATGAAAGGAGTAGATCTGACTGAATGCAACACCAAGGGACCTATGGCATGGTATATTAAGAACACCTGTTGTCAGGCAAAGTGACATCTGAAGATACTGGCACAATCTCCCAATAAATGTAGTTAATGTTTGCTTAGGGCAAGGCCAATAAAAGTCATAGTAAAAGGTGCTGTCTGTAAAAGGGAACTGCATAGAATGAGCCATGGGAGTTTGTTGGGGTTCTTTTCGTTTGTTTGTTTTGATTTTTCATCCCCTGCCAGCCCCATTGTGACAGTTCACTTTCCCAATGTCTACTTGTTAATCTGCAAGGGATATATTAAAATATAGTCACCCTTTGGTTACCTGGACTTTAATGGATTCTGGCGGGTGTTTGTTTCTCATTAAAAGACAATATATCCGGGACCACAGGTGTCCAAATTTCCTTCGTGAATATCAAAAAATGACAGTTTTCAACGCTATTGTTGCTATTCTTCTTATCGCATGTGGCTCCTGTTTTCCTGAGTGCAGCCTGCTTTGTGGATGTTATTATATTTGTCTGCACAGTGTGGTATGCAGCTGTCAACACTTACTATCCTCGTTTTGCAGATGTTAAAACAGACATGCTGGTGTTTTGTGACTTCCTCAATGTCTCAAAAGAGAACTAGAGATGCAGCTCTTTCCTGGATCTACTAGGTTACCCATGTATTTAAATAGGAGAAGGAGGGTAGGAGGCAGTTAGAAAAGGTTGGAAAACAGAAATGGCTATCGCTTTTACTTCCTTCCCTACCCTCTGTTTTTACAGGCTCATTTAATCTTATTTGCCAAGTCTGTGTATGGGAAAACTTAGAGCTTTCCCATACACAGACTTGGCAAATAAAAAATCTTCCAAATCTTGTACACTATCACAAAGTAAATTAAAAGGCAGAGCCTGTGTTAGAACCAACCAAGCTGACTCCTGAGACCATTCCCACTGCATTTTGAAGGTAAGCTTGTCGTTATTTGTCTTTATCTGTCAGAAGGACTGCGCAGAAACAGCAACTGCTGCTTAGGTATCTGGGCTTTAATTTATGTTTAGAGAAGTAGAGCTAAATCCCAGAAAGGCAACTGTGGCCAGGTTTGGAAAGAGCATGAGGTTTGAATTTGGACTGATGTGGACCTGAAGTGCAGTGAGGGAACTCTGGCTCTGGCCCTCACTAAGTATCAAATCTTTATCAGGTGCTTAATATCAGGTACTTAGCTTAATTGAACATGGTAATGGCGATCTTAACGTATTCTTGAGAAAATGTGTTTTCTTGTATGATCTACAAGGCATCTGTATTGTTAGTGCATTTCCTATTCCTAATTTCCTGTCTTTTTGCAGTCTTACATTAATGAAACCTAGGTTCTAAATTAAAATGATACACATAAGATTGAATTATGCAATCAAATGTCTTTAAATACCACTTTACTATGAGAACTGAAACCAATGAGAGTTTTTCTAAATATGAAGCCATCAGTAGCAACTCAATTGTATCTGTCATAAGGTAAAGGTCACAATAGAGCCATTAGAAATCAGAGTTTCATTAAACAGTCAGTGACAATTAACTACCTTTCTCAAAGGAAAATAAGCAATTAGACACTAAAATTTGATGAAGAAAGATACATTTTTATATATAACAGCTGCATTTGTAGGAAGAACATCATTTATACCACAATTAAGAATGGTGAATAGATAGCACAGAGACCACTGACTCAAGAATTTTATATTCTGCTCATTTTTCACATCTTTACTTATTTATTTGAAACAAGTGGTGAAATAGATAATTCTACTGCAAAAGTTCTCTATAAAATTGTCCTGCTTCATAATGGGAAACTGAATGTTAAGTATATTGAATCAAAGAGTAAGTTTTCATAGTTATAAATTGAATTCTGTTTGCAAATAAACCAAATTATAATATTCTAAAGATCAAAAGCATGACCACAATACCAAAATGTTAGAGGTATTAGTTTAATTTAACCCTAATTAGTTCAGCTGTGAATGTTATTGCTGGCATTTGATGCCCCAGATTTCTGTTTGAATTTAAAATGTTCCATTTGAGATCAAATGAACTGAAAAGGCTTTTTTATAATATCCGTTATAAGCCAAAAAAAATTTTTTGAGGCAATAGGTGTAGCTAAAACTAAGTGAATAAGAGAGAAATTCTCTATGGTTTAATATTTCCCAGTGGATTAGTGTCTTTAAAAGTGAGCTACAATTACCAACTCATACTGGTTGGGAAAAAAAATCAAAAGACCTTTAAAATAAGGTAACCTGAGCAAGAGCTAAAAAGATTAGCTAAATTTATTAAGTAAGAAATTCAAAATTCCTTTGAGTTTATTCTCAGAATTCATCAGTTTACTAATGCTTATTAGAATCCGCTTCATCATAAACTGAGATATTTGACATTCAAATCAGGAATTTGAGTAGCAAGCTCATAAATTACAGATAATAGAATCACTGAGCCATGGGAACCTTAGAGATTATCTCTTCAATTGAGAGAGGAGGAAATTAAAAGTGTTAAAAGTTTCAAAGAGCTTTCACACACTTCATTTCACTTGTTCTCACAGCAGTTTTCAAGGTATGGACATACATACCGTGTTTCCCCGAGAATAAGACCTAGCTGGACCATCAGCTCTAATGCATCTTTTGGAGCAAAAATTAATATAAGATCCAGTCTTATATAAGGCCTTATATTATATTATATTATATTATATTATATTATACCTGGTCTTATATAAGACCTGGTCTTATATTATATTAAAATAAGACCGAGTCTTATATTAATTTTTGCTCCTAAAGACACGTTAGAGCTGATGGTCCAGCTGGGTCTTATTTTCAGGGAAACAGTCAGGTAGCAGTCAGGCCATATTATAAATGAAGGAAACAGCATATAGATGCCATCTTCTGATTGGTCCCTAGAGGCAACAAGCATCTTAGGAGACTGCTGAGGATACTGGGGCCTTGGAGGCAGACACAGAATATTCAGTGATGAATATCTGTAGTGATGAATGGTGATTGGAAATCACCAAGAATCTTCAGAACAATTCCCGAAGAAGACTCAGATGGGAAGTCCGATGGCTGTGGTCTTCTGAAATCTCCATATTTAAGGGTGTTTCCCTCTCCACACAAGGAAGAGAAAGATAACTAAATCTCTGGAAACTTACCAATGGAGAAGCCAACTGACTTAAATCTGCAAAACAACCATACCGTTGTTTACTATATTTCACCTGATGACCTCCCATCACTGCCCCCTCCTTCAGATATCTTCTTTTGTCTTTAGTTAGAGTTGGGATTTAAGGTTGTGGCTTTGGCCATTTCAGGGAGTAGCTCAATTTCCCTGGGTATCTCCCATGTATACAGAAGGTAAGCATGTTATTAAACTTGTTTTTTTTCTCCTGTTAATCTGTGTTTTATTCAGGTGTGTGGGGTTCTCAGCCAAGAACCTAGAAGGGTAGAGGTAAAATTATTTTTTCTCCCCTACATTACTGTAGCATCAGTAGAAGCCCAGAGAGACTGAATATGCAGTTATTATAATGAGTTAAAAGCCAGACAAACATGTGTGAGAAAACACTGTCTCTTCCTTTTGACTTTGTCCTTGAAGAAAGTCACTTATTTCTCTAAGCCTCAGTTTCCTAGAGTTTGAAGTTTAAATGATATATGTTAAATGCTTATTATAGAGTGCTTGGAACACAAAAGCCTCAAAATAACAAATACTATTGTTTAAAATATACCCCTCTTATCTAGAATTTTTTTTTTTTTTTTTTTTTTTTTAATTTCAAATGAGCCAAGCCTATAAGCAATATGCAATATGCTGGCATCTGAACATGGAATTAGTGGGTTGCAAATGTCTGGAATGTATTTCTTATAACTTAAGAGTCTGATCCAAAGTTTTTGGAGACAGAACAGAAAGCAAGTTTTCTTACTCCCAAGTTATTTATTTCCCTTTAATGAGCTATTATAGCTTTGTAAACTCTTTTTTAATTAAAAAAAAAATCCTTCCATTTAATAGTCTCAAGCAGTATTTAAATTAAGCTCCAAACATCCATCAGACCATGTATAACTATTATTTTTAATTTCATGGAAATTATCATTGCTTATGATAAATTTGTTAATTTTATTAAAAAGTGGGATGCTGTAGGAGAGTAGTCCTCCCCTTATCTGCAGTTTTGCTTTCTTTGATTTCAGTTACCCGTGGTCAACTGTGGTCTGAAAATATTAAATGGAAAATTCCAGAAATAAACAAGTTTTAAATTGTAGGCCTTTCTGAGTAGAGTAATGAAATCTCACGCTGTCTCACTTCATTACACCCAGGATGTGAATCATCTCGTTGTGCAGCGTATCCACACTCTAAATACTACCCACCTGTTAGTCACTTAGTAGCCATCACAGTTATTGGATTGACTGTTGCAGTATCCTATTGCTTGTGTCCCAGTAACCCCTATTTTACTTAATAATATTGACAAAGCACGGAAGTACTGATGCTGGCCATTCGGATATGCAACGAGAAGCCATAAAGTGCTTCCTTTAAGTGGAAAGGTATGTATATATACCTTTTAGTATATATAGAGTTTAGTACTATCTGTGGTAGAAACACTGGTAGTCTTAGAACGTATCCCATGTGGATAAGGAGGACTACTGTATAACTATTTTAATGTTCCACCTTGTGGGGCATGTAAACATTCATGGAGAAAGTCACTCAATTTACTCAAGGTTGTTAGCTTAAGAGAGAAATTCTGAGTCTTCGATTAGGGGAGATTTTTTTTTTCCCCCTGAAGCAAGCAGTGTATTTGACTAAAGCATGAAAGTGAAATCATGTTTGCAAGCCGTTGCAAACATTTTACCAATTAATTTTTTTTAATTACTAAAAACAAAAAAGGAGTTAGTTATTCGATAACAGTATTTTTGTTTTTCCAACATACACTGTCATGGTACTCCTGGTCTTGACATATGCCCTGTCTTCTTTTATCTCATCTTACCAGAAAATTCAATGTATGCTTCTAATAAATTAGTTTTGACTGCTCTAGAATTTCAAATAAGTGAAATCATTCCATAGGTACTTCTTTGTTTCGACTTCTTTACACTTAGCATATCTTATGACATACCCAGGTAGCTGCACGGATCCGTACTTTTTCCCACACTAGCCCTCCCATTATTTAAGTATAATCAGTTTGTTTATCCATTAACCTTTGACAGACATTTCGTTTGTTTAGAGTTTTTGGTTATTACAAGTATAGCTTCTATGAACATTCAGATGCAGGTGTTTTGGACATATATTTTAATTTCTATTGAGTATATATCTAAGAGTGGGAGTATTTGGTCATAAGGCTGCTTATGTTTTATAAGAAACACTCAGACCAGTGAAATATTAATGAGTTCTCTTTGCTGCACATTTTTACAGATGTTTGGTGTTGTCATTCTTTTGTTTTGTTTTGAGCTAAGTTTAGCCATTTTAGTGGGTATGAGAGCTTAATGTAGCTCATTGTACCTTAATGTTGTACTTTCTGAAAACTAGTGATGCTTGATGCTGAGCACTCTTATTTTGTGCCTATAGGGCATTTTTGTGTCCTTTTCTTTTTTTTTTTTTTTTTTTTTGGTAATGTATCTGAATCCTCCATCTATTTTTATTAGATTTCACGTTTTTATATTGTGTTGTAGGAGGTCTTTATGTAATATATATATATAAATTTTTGGCAGATATGTTTTTCCAGTCTGTGACTTGCCTATGTATTTTCTTAATGGTCTCTTTGATGAGCAGAAGCCTTAATTTTGATGAACTCTTACCTATCTTTTTTTTTTTTTTATGGTATTACTTTTTGTGTCTTATGTTAGAAAAATTTACCTTGCCCCATATTACAAAGATATTATTTCATATCTCCTTCTAGAAGTTTTATAGTTTTAGGTTTTGTTTTTACTTCTGTGATGCACCTCAAATTATTTTTGTGGAAGATGTTAAGTAGTCATCAAGTTTTTTGTTGTTGTTCTTGTTGTTTTTTGTTTCTTTTTTAATGGATATCCTCATGGATTAGTTGTTGAAAATGTTTTTCTTTCCTCATTAATTGCCTTGTTCATTTATTGAAAATTGGTTTATTTGTGCCTATAGGTTTACTTCTAAGTATGTATGTTGAACAGATGATTTGACTTTTTCAGTTCTTAAGCTGAGAAGGGTTATTTACAGTCAGATATTTTTGGTTCACCTTTGGATTCAATTCTACAGAGTCCTGGAATCAAAAATAGGAATTCCTAAAACTAGGTTTGTGCTTTCACAGCAAACTCCTGGGAGCTAGGGGGACGTAGAACTGCTTAGCTGAAAGGTCTACCCTTGTGTTTGTAGTTCTTCCATCCTCTAATCAGTCCTTACTGTCCCTTAAGTCTCCATAATATCCTTTCCCCCTTGCAAAAATCTCTCAGTTCTTGGCAAGTCACAGCAGGCATCCATTTGCCCCTGAGTAGGAGGTGTTGATGCCTCACTCCTTTGCTCTGAAGGGCTTATCTCTGTCTGGACTTCAGCTCCTGTGTTTGCTTCCACCACTCTTCTCTAGCCACATAGTAGAGTGTGATTTCTGTGTTCTCAGTCTTTAATGTTGTTTGATGGTGGCAAGATTTTCTCTAGACCTTTTAAATTCCAAACAACAGATGAAGTCTCCCTGGTGAAACAATTGAAAATAAATTTTAAAGTGAAAATTTTAAGGATATAAGTCTATTGGGGGAAAAAAAAAATTAAAAATTAATTTTCATTAAAAAATTTCCTATATGATCTATTTATTTCTCTCCTCCTTAGCGTGGTAATCATTTGTATTCAGTTTTTAAATATTTCCTTAAAGCCTTAGAATCATCTAATATTTAGTTTTAGAAATATTATAGAATAAAATTACAGCATTTTAACTTCTTTTCATGAAAAAGAGGAAAATTAGAACATAAGTTTGTCTGATTTCATTTCTTCAAGAATAACGCAATAAAAGATAATGCCCAGTGCATTATTCTAAAAGGACTCACAATGATCTCTAGTGAAATCCTTTTTAACAGAAGTCAAGGCACACAAAAGGCTTGAAGTTTGTTTCTTTGTTCTCAGTGAAAAAAAGGAAAACCATCTTAAACAATGTTTTTCTTAAGCTGAACCAGAATAATAAAACCTAAAAAAGGTTCATTCTATGTAGGTGTACTGGTCTCCCAGAAATTTTAAAAAAAGAAAGAAAGGAGGAAAAATTAGCAAGATATATACATAAACATATATGAATTATATTAAAACATAATTAAACATCAGGTGATTCAGGGTAGTTTAAATTGTACAAAATATAAATGTTATATTAACCAGGCTATTGTGTGCTTCTTATTGTACAATTGTGCCATTTAAATACTCGGACATAAATTTATTTTAAAATGTAAATTATTAATTTATTCATATTATTTATTTATTTTAATGGTAACAAAGTTCACATATAAAAATCTGCATTTTCCAGCCTTCTTTCCATATAAGTGTGAACATGTGACATAATAGACATCATATTTTTGGCCAATGAGATATAAGCTTTTGGATGAGGCTTCCAGAAGCTCCCAGTAGTGGAAGAGGGGCATCAATCTACCTAAAATATTCTGACTTCTGTTCTTTTCCTTTTCCTGCCTCCAAAAATATAAATAACTTGATGCTAGTATTGGAGCATCTTTCTTTCAGTTATAAACCAAGAGTACATGCTAAAGATAACTAAACATATAAAAACGTAACAGTCCAGAACCCTGATAGTTTTACCTCATCTGAAATGCCTACTTCCATATTTCCATGTAAGAAAAAGAACATCTCTGTTTTGCTTATGCCACTGTTTTTCAGATTTTTTATTTGCAGTTAAATATAATTAGTAACCAATACACTAATTATATCACCATTGGTAGATACTAAATCTGTTCTGAACATTCCTTTTATTCATTTATAAAATAAGTGTAATAAATAATAAAAGTAATAATCTCAATAGATGTGCTGGAAGGATTAAATAAGAACATACATATAAAGTGAGTAACACAATTCTTGGCAGAGAATTTACACTCAATAGATTGTAATTAAAATTATGTGCTATTTGAGAGTCAAATCTTCCTTCCTTCTGCCAATTTCTAATGTTATATTTTGGAGCACAAATTAGCAATCAAACACTTTATTTTAAGATAGAATAATCATGTGCCTTCACGTATCTTTGTATTTGTAACTCTAACAATACAACCAATGAAGAATTACAGAAATTATAAGGCACAGTTTTCCAAAAATTGCTATATCTCTGTGCTTTTGATAAGTGTCCTGATCAACATTTCTATTCACTTCAAAATACAGAGAGGAATGTATGCTATAAAGCTGGATGCAATAAAGCTTCAATGAAAGCAAAATGTTAAAAATAAAAAAAACGAGTAGAATCAGATATTTTATACCTAATAAATGAATAAAGTTAGATGGGTTTATTTTTACAAGGCTGTAAAATGACAGAAGTAATATTAGACAGCTAAATTGTTTCAGATAAACAATGACTTAAAAGCAATTACCATAGCAAATGTGCTAATGATTTTGAAAAGACTATTTTAAGTAAATCCATCCAACTGAGGAAATAAAAACACAAAGCATTAACCTTAGATCCTCTTTAAAGTGATGTATTATCTATTTATTGCTTTTAGGAGATTTTGCTTCAACACAGCAATTAATTTCTCCTGATTTAATATATAATTGTTTCTTTTGCATAATTATATTACTTTCATTTACATTTCTAAGAAATCATGGAACTTCAAAACAGGAAGTTCATTACAATCTAATATTTAACATTTCAAAAATATCCCCCTGTGCAAATAACTAAATTAACTGCTTGATTAGCTCTATTTACCATAATTCTTTTTCTCTTTCAAGCATGTCATTTATTTTTTTCCAGATTCACTTAAGAAGTTAATTCTTTGATTTACTGGAAAAGGAAATGTTTTTCTTGGTGTATTCAGTTGTCTTTTTTTCTTCTGTGAATTTTACATTTTTCATTGTCCTCCAATTACTTCCAAAAAGCAATTTTAAAAATTGTCTACCAGGCATAAACTGTACAAATGCATATTTTCCCTAACAAATCCTTCTGAAAATCCTCCAGTGTATCACCTATTACTTAAAGAGTCTAAAATATGTGCCTATAATCTTTATAATACAGTATTCAGGTATCAGATTATAGAATAAAGTAATTCTAAATGAGAGCTAACTTGTTAGAGTCCTAAAATGTGAGTCTATTAGACAAAGATTAGAGGATATTTTTATTATGTTACACCTAGAATTATGGGATAGGGACACTTTCTTTAGGTTAAGTAAAAGTTCATATATTTTATTTGTTGCTTTATTTAAAATATCTAATGAATGTTAAATGCATACATACCCTGTGATTAAATAAAGACTTAACCTTTAAATTACTTGAAAGCAAGGTATGTCCAATTCCTTGTCTCATCTACTCTCTAACATAGTATAAGAAAAAAGAAAAAGGAAACAGGCTAGGTAGTGAAAGAAGAGATAAGGGAAGAAAAGATGAAATGAGGGAAGGAAGGAAGGGAGACAGTGTCCCATATTGATTAGAAGTATGGCTGTGGTAGAAAATAAGTCTATGGCCAAAGTCGGCTCTTGTACTTGAGTTCCTGGGCCTCATTTTCCCCATCTGAATAATGGGTATAATATTATCCACTTTGCCAACGAAAGCCTATAGAAAAGCCTTATAAGAGTTTATTTGAGATAAATTTTGAGGACATGCCCGGAAGCAAAATCTGAACAAATTGAGAAAATGTTCCAGAGAATGGCATCTTATTTTATACATTAGCATCAAAGGAAAAGATGTATATGGAAGGTGCATGAAATCCATTGTTGGTAGATGAAGGAGGCGGGAGAAAGCATAGCAAGCAAATATCAAGGATTAGTTAAGAGACAAAATGGGGAAACACATACTATTTTTTACATTGGTGGGTACAGGATAGTTAATTAACATTTACAGCACATAGAGATGTTACGCGGGGGAACAAGATAACAGTGACGGGTTCAGTGGTCTTGTGCTCTTTTGGTCTTGAGGTCTGGTGCTGGCGGTTGTACCTCTGAGGGAGAGGAAAACAAAGTGACTCTGACATTTCAAAGGTATGTTTTCCTAGATGCATAAGAACAATGGCCAGAGCTCACTTAAGGTAAAGGTTGACTTTTGCTAAGGAAGCTATGGGCCTGGGATGTGACTACCCATGATGGCTGTGACCTGCCCAGTTAGGAATTTGTGGTCAGACCACCCTGTGTGATTACTTTTTGTTCATTAGGCTTGTTAGGCCTGCCATGTGCCTCCCTTAAGCTTGTCAGGTTTATTGCATAGCCCCCTTTTCATTCACAACGTCATCAAATCCTTGTAAGAATGAAATGAGATCATCTCTACCAAGTATGTGGCGCGGGTAAGCATTCCGCACATTATATTTACCGCATCTTGCACAATGTATCATAGGAGTCATCAGTTTGAAGCAGCTTCTTTTCTAAATCCTGTTGTTAATTTGAATAAAGAAATCAAGATTAAGCCAATTTTATCTGACAAAGTAATAGATTAGGAGAGCTCACAATTTAAAATCCATATTAAAGGGTCAAATAATGAACTCCAATAGAGCAAGCAAAAATTCAAATATAGAATAAGGAAGAACTAAAGGAATTAACGGAAGAAGGCTAAAGGAATTTTTAAAAAGAATTAATAAGTTAGACTATGGAAGGCAAAGCTAAATATAGTTAGAAAATGAAGAGGAACAGATTTTGCTATCTCAAAATACGGGTCTCTTTGGCATAGGGATTATTTTGAGCTAAAGGCAGTCAAACCCCAGCAGTTTCAGAAAAGCTCTTTACCACCCTCTCAACTTCCTAAATTTACATTAGAAAGGTGTCCTGTACCAGAAAGAGAGTTATTACCAGACATACTGTTTGGCCTTAAAAACTTATCTGTATAACAGGGCAACCGTTATTTTCCAAACATCTCCTCTGCCTTCCTCTCAATGACCTTCCTCCCCTTTGTATTTCCAGACTCCTACCTTTTCTTTAGCTCAAGATGTTACATAAGCTTCAATGACTTGGCTGCCTTTTGGGTCTCATATTTTTATGGGCCTCCCATATGTACATAATTAAATTTGTTTTTCTCTTGTATATCTGTGTTATATCAATTTAATTATTAGACTAACCAAGAAACCTAGAGTGGAAGAAGGAAACATTTTTCTGCTCCTACAAAAGGAATACTAGTTTGAATCCTTTATGATCTGGAAGTCAGTCTTTCTATTCTGTACTGAACAATGCCTCCTTAGAACCCTGGGTCTTGCCTCAGTCATCTGGATTTGAAAGGATAAACTAAAGCTGGAAAATATTTGAGGATGAATGATAGAGATGGAATCAAACTCTTATGAGGAAATGACAGAAATATTTTAAATTCTTGACTTGGCAAAAACACTACTAGGAAGTGTTATGATAGTGTTTCTCTTTGTTTCTGAGCAGTTAAGTGAGTTGTCAAAGCAAAAGTCATACTGGACAATATGAAACAGGCAAGGAGGACTTTATTCAAGGCTGATAGGGAAGAGAGGCAGAACTCTGTCCGAACTCAACTCCACTGAAGCAAAAGGAGGGGGGTTTAAGCATTGGGGTGAGCTAGTGGAAAGTACTGGAAGACATTGCGGAGGTTTATCAATGGGATGTGTGGGCACATTGAGTTATGCCTACTTTGCAGATGTTCTCCTCTATGATTATGCCATCAGTGTTTGCTAATTAGTAACCAAAGAAGTTAGGCTCCAACCTTCCCACAGAGACTAGGAGAGAAAGTCACTACCTTCATTGGTATTTATGTGTCAAAGAGATCATCCCCATGTTCTTAAGGGAAAAGAGGAAAAAAAGAAACATGAACCTGCTCTTTAAGAAATGGCAAATTAAGATTTCAGTTAGCCTCCAGGATTAAATTTAATCTGTTTTCTTAGAAAAGAAAATAAACTCAATGGTTTCTGATTTGTACTTCTATGTATGTAACGTAATAAATGAGGAAAGAAGTTGGGTAAGGTTTGAAGTAAAAACAACACAGTTTTGTTTTTTTTTTTAAATGTATTTGTAAAGAGAAAATAAAGCTCTTAAATGATATGAAAAATATTGAAATAATTCACATCATTACATGATACTTTTGGGTAATCAAAAAGAAAAATGCTATTAGCTTAAAGATCATGATGAACTTGTTATCAGGAAATGACGTTGTACTTCGGCTCTTTATCTTCTTGAAGGAAAGAATTCAATCAAGAGACAGAGTTTGTGCAGCATGAACAGCAAGAAGTTTATTAGTAAAAGCGAGTACTCTCTGAGACATGGAGCGGGCTGACCCAAGAGAGGGAAGCAGCCTCTCCTTACATTGTGTGAGGGTGTTTTTATTTCTATGGGTTGAATGGTCTCCCCCTCTGCCTTCTCTTTATTTATCTCTTTTCCTCTCCCACTGAGGTGCCTGGTCCTTCCTTTTGGTTCTCAAGGTAGTTTCCGTCAATTTTCTTTTTTATGATTTGTTTGAGAAGCTTAATAAAGTGGTCCTGATAAGCAGGATGTATACTCTGGTAAGCGGGATGTCTTCTTCTTCTTTTTTAGTGTTTTCTTTCTAAATTGTATGTTACTTTTATTTATTTATTTATTTTAATTTATTTTTTAAATTTATTGGGGTGACAATTGTTAGTAAAATTACATAGATTTCAGGTGTACAATTCTGTATTACATCATCTATAAATCCCATTGTGTGTTCACCACCCAGAGTCAGTTCTCCTTCCATCACCATATATTTGATCCCCCTTACCCTCATCTCCCCCCCCCCCCCAACCCCTTACCCTCTGGTAACCACTAAACTATTGTCTGTGTCTTCTTCACTTCTCTGGCTTTTAACAATGCATTCCTTTGATTTAGGGGCATGTGTAAATGCATCCGTTTGATTTAAGGGTATGTGTAAGCCTGGAATCCTGCTGGGCTACTAAGGCTTTGGTGACCTAAATGAGGGCAGCTGCAAGGGGTGTTGACCCAAGTAGGAGCTGCAGCAAGGGGCTTTCTAACCGAGGCTCGGTCTCTCCTTCTCCTGCTCATTTCTATCTACCTACCCAATCAAACTGATGCTTCTAGATTATCGTGTATTGCTTTACTTTTGTGTGCCTCCAGTAGTAGTGATGGTTCTCCTCTTTCATCTCCTGACAATTTTATGTTGGTAGTGAGCATAATGTCCACTATGCAACAGTGCAAATTCATATATGTTGTCCCATTTACTACTTAATATTCTAATAAAAGGCCACATTGTAATGATTCACAAAAGATAGTTTGGAAAGAGTGTCACAACCCAGTGTTCAGTTATTTCCTCCCAAACAGGTGACATGGCTTACTCCTAGAGCATCCTCAGTTGAAGTAGTCCCTTTATAAATGGTTTCTTAGAAATATTGCAGAAACACATCATTCTGGAAGAAGTCTAGGATTAAACAGTATACTAACAATAACATCCTGGGGATGTCTATACATAACTGACAGGTATGGTCTTCATAATCTGGCGAAATCAGTATATTTGCACAGATAAATACTCAAAAATTGTGTTTTCTCAATACATTTGAAAGAATATTTTGAACTTCAAATCCTATAGACAAATAGTTAAAGGTGTGATAAAGACAATTTTACGATTTTTCTAAACACTTCAGTTTTTATGTTGCTTTTTTTATGTCACTGATATCAAAATAACCATTTCTTTGTTTATTTTATGCCAGGAATAACATGTACCTGAATTAGGTATTTCCACGTCCTCTTTAACCTAAAGCTAGACTTCAGCATCTTTTGTGACACAGCCCTCATTTTTCTGCATGCACCCTGGTGTGTCACACTGGAGGGTCAGTCTTCAAATGCCCTATTTTAAAAACAGTCAGCTTTGAAATTTAATGTAGTGTATGAAAAACTGGTTATTTTGCTGCCTTGCAATAGAAAAATAAATCAATCATAAGTGGTTTATACCAACATAATTTCAGATAAACACTGAAGATTTGACTACATGAACCATCATGGATGAAATATATCATCGTCTTCTTACCGTAAAAGAATTTCTCCTCAAATATCTGAAAAATTCTAAGAGGAAACATGATAGTAGTTGCAGTTCACATGCCTTTATGTTCTTTCTGTCTCATTAATCAATACAAAATGCCATCCAGATCTTCTACTTGCATACAAGTAAGGAAAGTATAAGGGTGGATAGTCACCTTGAATTGTTTCGCCAATTTAATGCCTTTTACATCAAGAAATGATTGGGGGGAAAAAGGAGTCATTTGGATGCAAAGCACTCCTACTTGCTCATTTTGATTACACAGGATATAGCTGTACCTGCTGCAGTGGCAATTTTAATTTTAATGTGCTTTAGGAATGTCAGTATAAAAATTATGTGACACTTTTGAAACACTGAGGGAAACATTTGCCTTAACTATCCTTTTTAAGGGTAAAATGAAATGTTTATTTGATGTCTTAACATCTAACTCTAAAGGGTTGTGTCACTCATTCCGTGGGCCTTAGTATTTTATTTAACTTACTTAAATGAGTGCATTAAACCAGGTGTAGATGACTTCTAAGCCTCCTTAAGATTAAAAAAAAGGAAAAGAAAAGAAAGTAAGTAAATGACTACAATAACCTCTGAAAATTAAATAGAATGGCACATGTAAGTGTAGGTAATAATTATGATATTTTTAAAAAATAAGATTAACATCTAACAAAAGCTAGAAAGAGAACCAAGCAGTCAATAAAGACCACAACCAAAGTCCTGCAGACCTCAGTATCACCTGAGCTACCTAAAGTTTAACTGACATTTTAAAATGCTGAAAGTAGAATAAAGAAGGAAGGTAAAACAGGGAGAAAGGAAACAAGAAAAGAAAGAAGAGGGGAAGGAGAGAAGCCAATGAGAAAGTGTAATATGTTAATTGTTGATGACGGCAGGTTTCTGCACCAGCATTCAGAAAATGCCTTCTAACTTTTTAATTGCCTTGTGTGGTCCTTTTAAATTAGCCCAGTTCTCAGGTCTCCTAAATGAAAATTCATTCTCGCCAACTAACCTAAGATGTTAAAGCAGGTCAGTCTAGGGGTCTGAGTGTTGTTTATTGATTGCCTCCACATTTTCAATGGCCATTCTGCTCCCTCTGGCTCTCTGTACCCTAATATTAGACACTTGTCAGAGGGCAAGCAAATGGAGAATGAGATACCTCTAATGTAAGAACATTGCTTGATGACAGTTCCTTCTTTATCTCTGGATTCCCTTTCATTATTTTTGGCCTCTCTGTTACCTGACTTTTATCTCCCCACTGCTGCTAGGGCTGGAGGGAAACATCTTTGGAAAGATAAGCCATTGGTCCCTGCACTCGGAGCTGTCAGGCCACTTTCTGCTAGGTGCTGAGATAACCAGAAAAGGGTTGTGTTTCTCCTGAAGTATATTAGGTTCTGAATCACAGAGGTACCTGTTGTGCTTTGGTAGGGGACCAAGCAGTTGCAATACCTATACCCACACTTGTAACCTACAGAGCCCATTGGCTCAGGTCCCTGGCGCTTCTGGACCCACCTTGTGCTGAGGGCTAGCGATGGCAGGAGAGGCAGCAAATAGTGTGCTGGGCTAAATTTCACGTGGTCGCCCGCGTGGGTCCCCCTTCCCTCTCTATCTCACTCTCAGGCCTCCTCTTTGTGCAGCTCTGTCTCTAGCCGGCTGTGATCTCTTTCCTGTGGTGACAGAGATGGACTAACCAGCGGCAGGCCCCTCTGGAAAGCTGGGAGCCAGGAGGGAGCGTCACCAGTGACGTACCCTGGGAGGCCGGTCACGTTAGAACCGGTTTTACCGGGCACCGCCACTCCCGAGCCCGGATGGCGCATTGTCACTAGCGCTGGCAGCGGCAGGGGAGAGGGTGGTGGGGTGCCCAGTGATGACCCTGAACGCTCTGACCAATGGGCTGCGCTCACCCGGCTGCACACTCTTCCCTGGGCTCCTCATTTATTCCTGCTGTCCCCGAGGACAGGGAGGGACAGGGCGAAGAGAAATCTAATCTGCTAGTAACTGAATGGTGTGCTAGACAGGAAATTAGTCTGATTCACTGGGAAAGACTAATCAGGCTGTTAGAGTCGCAGGCAGCTGCCCCTCACCCGATTAAAGAGTTTGGAGAACAAGGCTTTAAGAGGGAGTTAAAAATATCTTTATAACTAGAAATGCTTAACAGTCTCCCTAATCCAGGTGCTTGGGTAGCGCTAGTGAGCAATTTGCAGAAATACACCCTGGCCCCAACACTCCATTGCAAGCTTCTTAACAGGGAAATGGATGGATTATAAAGAAAGTTTGGAGTTTTAAGGACCTGCTACTTCTAGATTTCTAATCCTTCCTGCTTCATCCTCTCTACTCCCACCAGCAGCTGACAGGAGGCTGGAGCTGGTGACTAGAGTCCACTCACATGCAGGTGTCCTTTTCCTCAGAGGAGGTTTAATCAGGAAGACAAAACTGCAGAGACATTTACCAAAATGTTAACAGTAATTAACATGGATTGGTGGTGTTGGAAGGGGGAGTTTGTCATTGTGTTTTGTAACTATTACAAAATTCCCACACAAGAATGGAAAATTCAGTGAACTCGAACTCAATTTCCGGAGCCCTTTCCCTCAGGGAGACCCATAAAGGAGGAATAACTGAAGAATTAATTAAAATAATAACAGTAATTAACTGGGAGTGATGGATTAGAAAAAAGAGGATTTTGTTGTTGCTGTTATTTTTTATTATTATTTCCAAATAGTCTATAAAGCGTATGCCATCTGCAGTAGACTTGATTTTGAAAGATCAATTTATGCAAATGAAATGACAAAACTCTTCTACAAAAATCTCTTGTAAAAAGAAACCCTGGAAAATCAAAACCTACTCCACCTGCTGAGATAAATAACCCTGGATCTTTGTAATGAAATAAACAACTCTGGGTTCTGCAAAATAACCTGGCTAAACTATTGTTTACAAAGTATTTACTTGTTCACTATTTCACTGGATTACCACAATCTTGAAAGTCAGAAATAGGAATCAATAGTATCCCTGTTGTAGAGATAAAGTAAATGAACCTCATCAATATCTGTAGTTTATTTTCCTTTGAAAATTGAGTTATTGGGTTTTCCTGAATCCTAAGCAAGCCTTACACTTGAGAAAAACACAACTAACTTTGTACTTGGCATGAAGTTGGGGTTTGGTAAAGATTGCTTTCAGTAGAAAGGCACACTCATGGGTCTGATAAGCTGGTCAGTGGGAATGCTTGTCCAAAGGGCTCACCCCAAATTTTCCATCTTAGGGGCCATTGACATAACACTTGTAGATGAAGTAGTTCCTTTGTCTCATCCTTCTGTTATTCAGAAATATATTTTGGGGAGTTGGAAAAGATATAACTCCTTCTTCCCTTTGCTAAGCTTTATTATAAAGAGAAACCACATTCATTAACCTATGATTTCCTGTATTTAATGGGACTGAAGTAGTAAGCATCCATGCAGAACAGAAATACTACATTGAAATATATAAATATAAATAATCCACATCACTAAAATAACTGAGTAGGAACATATGCAAACTGGATAGCACCACCTTCATTGCTAGTAAAAAATATGACACTGATATAAATAGCATAATCAACTCATATATTAACCATTTTCATTTGATAAATGAAAATAATGTATTTTGCTAAAAGAGGACTCTAACATTAAGGTTACAAAATAGCATTTTATTCTGCTCTTGCTGGAGTTTTCTAACAAAATCTTTTCAGGTCAGTTTGAAAATTAATCATCCAAGATGTGTTTTCTACATTGACATGTGACTTTTGTTTTTTTATTTTTTATTAAGAACATGTGTATAGTAGGAAATATTCTCATGTGTATATGCTGTTACATTTACATGCCAAGTTTACATTTATCATCTCATTTGCTCATCACAGAAGTCAAGTACACCCAGCATCTCTATTCTTCTCTTTTCCAAGAAGAAGGTGGTCACAGAGAGGTCAACTGATTTTGTTCACGGTCATTCCGTTCCAAATAAAATGGAGATTGTATCCAAAGTCTGTCTATATCACTTCAAAACCTGTTGTAATAAAGATAAGTCTGAAACCAGCGAAAGGACAACTTTTGCCTCTACTCAAATTTTATTGCTTTCTTTTAGATATAGCATCATAAAACAACCATCCTCATCATCATTATCAACTTAGGGGGAAAAAAAAGATTAAAATGAATTTTGTTTAGACATATTCACACACAGTCCTATGTGTATGTCTGTATTTTACACTAAGAAATAATCCCAAGTTAAAACAACCTTCTTTTCATTTTCAAAACAAGTTATCTATCTTAGATGGAATAGATGTGTGTCAGAAACTATATCTTGGAAATTAACCTGGATAAAATTTTAGTAACACTTTGGAGATTTAAGAATTATATTTGAAATCCTATATGGTTCAACCTCATATCAAAAGTACTTTCTTCTTGGGGAATTACAGGACCACAGGTATTCATTGCCCAAGATGTTCTCTCTCCTCTGTCACAGGGAAACTTCAAATCCAGACATCGATTTCATGGTTTCAGAGGGTTGACACATACGAATGTTAAAGAATGCAGACAGCAAGCCCTCTTAGCATAGAGGAATGCATACTGAATTGTAGCAGTTCCTGGTGATGTTGTTTTGGATACTGACTACCGAAGAGGAATTTCAGGTATGAAGAAAAAATTTCACTAGAAAACCTCTCAGAGTCCAGCTTTCATTTTCTTTCTGTATTTCTTCCTTCTGTCATCTTAAATTTTAGTGTCCCCTGTGGTTCAGTCCTGATGTACTTCCATTTTATTTTTCTTTTGAACAAGGTTGAGCTTGTTGTCATTTTTATGACTTTGACCTTTTCCAGTGTTAAATAACTCCCAAATATGCATCCCTTTTCTAGGATTCCGTTGAGTCCTTCAAACGCAAACTCGATTACACTGACTCATTTCCTCCCTCCATCCCATCCTTCTCCTTCATTATTTCTGGAATCTTCAACTCCTAAGGCATTTAATTTATAAACCTCAGCCTCATCCATTATTCCTACTTCTTCCTCTCCTCTCATGTTATTAAGAACTGCAGACTTTATCTCCTGTATATTTGTTTAATCCAACCTCCTGCTCCTATTGCCATCCTCACCAGAGCCCTTGTTTAAGCATTCGTGACCACTTTTGTCTTTAATGGAACTCTTTCCTCCCTGGGAGTTTTCTCTTAAATACATACCCCGTAGAGTAATTCATGTAATTTATCTCACTATTGGTTTAAAGATCCTTGAGCGTGACCACTGCTTTTCTTTACAACACATGCCTCTTCTCTTGCTATTCTCTTCCATGTTGTTCTTGAACATATACGTATTCCTTCACTTAAAAAGTATATTCTAAATAAAACTGAATCAAGTGATTGTAAAGGTAAAGAAATATAACAATTAGAGTTATTCTGATTCTTCCTTTCTGTCACATGGAGCTTTTAATAGCCATACAGGTTATACATCATGTTAGTTATTCTTCAAGATCTGGTAGAACAGATTCCAAATCTGTATTTTCTATCTGTCCTGCTAAGAGTAAGCAGAGGGTGATATGGGAGTGACTCAGAGCCTTCAAGCAGCCTTAGAGCCAAACAAGGCTTCTCAGAAAAGGCAACAGCCGGTTATATTCTTTTAGCAAGGCAAATATTTTACTAGTTACATAACACTTTTCACATATAGGGTCTTATTTCATCTTCACCAGATCTTTTTGGAGTAGGAAGTTTTATCTTCATTTTACTGTGAAAAAACCAGGCTCAGTTGCCTGAGGTCAGACAGTCTGTAGGTAGCTAATACAGAGCTTGGAATAAGATCAACATGCTTTTTAAAAATAGATGAGAAAATTGCAAGTCAATAACTACCTCAAGGTCAGTAGTGGCTGGGGAAGGTTTGATTCGATTTTCTGATTTCTTGTTCAATCCTTTCTAATTCTACCCACCCCACCTTGCATTTATTACATTTCCTATAGCAATAAGTGACACCTTACATTTACTCTGTACAATTGATTTAAGGTACATCACTACCTAATTCATGTAAACATTTGGAGATCAAAACTAATCTTCTGACAGTTTTAAAGTAGATTGTTTATCAAACACTGTACTTGCCAACTATTGGAACTGTAATACCTGTTATAAACAAGTAAACTACATAATCAAGACATTCTGTAGCCTATTTAAGCTTTTTCAATCTTATTGTTTTTGCAGTGAGGAATGTTGAAACATTTTTACCAGTTTCCTAGTTGTTAAATTGCCTATTCTTACTTTTATTTCAGTGTATTAACTTGGATCTATTTAAATGTAGTTTCTCATTGAAAAATACACGGCGCCATAGAGAATATTGATAAGTGCTATTTTATTTCTTCATTGTTAGGGACATTCATACACTTGCCTCGGGCTTTTCTGTTATTTTTCCATGAACTCCTGAAATAACATCTGCATATGGTTATTGATTGTGACATTTACCCCACAGGGTGAGACCGAAAAACCTAAGAAATCACCATCACATTGACCGAGTCATATGTCTCACCCACTCGTATCATACACACTTGCTTCACATGCTACTGACTACAAAACTGAAATCTTAAGTAATACCAAACCATGGTCACCCACCAAATACTTGCAAATGACTGTTTTTTATGTAAGTAGTGTGACTTAAAACTACATATACATGTACACATTTTTGCATACATATATGTACATATATAACTTATAAAACATTTAAAGCACTAAGTAGTACCACCTGTGAATAAGATATATATATATATATATATATATATATATATATATATATATATGATCAAGATAATATATATGAATCATTAAGATACATACGTATAATCAAGATATAGAAACTTAGATTCTTTTATCATAGGTAGCAGGCACTTAGTGTTTTTTATCTGTTGCCCAGTGTTCATTATCCTCCTTCTGGAAATTAAACATGATTTTTGAGGGGGAGAGAAAAAAATTCCCCTTTTTAGTTCTTGTTATTTAGATGGGGCAGGACTCACTGCCAAGTTTCATGGGTAGATACATGCTGCAAATTTGACCAATCAGAGACTCTGTCTCTTGACAAAAAGACTGGAATAAGTACAGAAAAGAAGTTATAATGAGTACCAAAAAAATCATGCCTGTGAACCCGTACCACACAAGACCACATCAAATATGACATTTGAAGATTTTTTTCCAGATAACATTTGAAATTCCACTTCACTCTATTTCTGTGGCTTCTGTGCAATTTGAAAGTAATGGTAGCTGCTGGGTCATTTTATTTCCCCTTCACTAGCACAACTATGCGCGACTTTGCTCTATATCAGCCCTTAAATTAATTTAGTTTAAATAGATCCCCAAATTTCCTGCAGTTTGTGTTGCCCTAAAGTTTAGCTGCTGCTCTTGATCTGCAGTTTAGACTATAAATATAAATATTGAGATTTTTAGGAATTAGCTGCAGCTACTTTTTTTTTCTTCTTCTTCTTTTGCAGTTAGTTTTGCAATTAGCCTGTGGATGACTTTTGCTTATTGTTAGAAAGAGATAGTTCTGAATGGAAATATTAGAACCTTGTTGTATCTTTATATATATGTATGCCAAAATAAAATGCCGTCATGTAATTAAGTAGATGGAGATGGAAGAAAGGGATGTATTTATAGCAATGAAATTTAATGCTTCAAACCCTTGAATTATATGTTAAGAATCACAAAGTAATCTGTCAGAATTTTCTAAGTTATCTATCAGTTATGACTCAATTAGATTTCTCTTCTAATTTTGCTAAAAGGACGTCACATATTCTTGGTCATATCCTAAAATGGCTTGTCATGCTCTACAGTGTCTGAAACAGTCAGATAAGACCTGGCTATCCTTGGTTTCCTCGACCTCACCTCCTACAACCCTTCCTCACTCACTAAGCTTTAGTCATCCTAAATTTCATGAGTTTTTTTGTTTTTTTCCTTTAAACACTTTAGGCGTTGCTGCCACTTTCATTGCTTGTACACTGTAGGTTTCCTCCACCTGGAATGCTTTATCCTAACACTCAAATGTCACCTTTGCATTGAGTACCCTTTCAATAACTAATGACTGTTCTTTTTATTGTTGCAACTCAGCCTCCAATCCTTGACATTCGCCACCCTCTTGCTGCTCTTCAATTAAAAATATTTACCATTTACGTATTTATTATTTTGTTGTTTGTTTTTATCTATTTTCTTAATAAAATGTAAGCTGCATGGAAGCAGGTAATTTGCTCAAGATTACATGGCTGGCAGTAGAGACCAGGATTGCAAATCAGGCAGCGCAGTGCTGGGCTCAGTCCTCTTAACAATTGCATCCCAAGCCGAGCTTGACCCTGTCACCTCTCAACATGCCCATTCACTGCCTAACGCAACCGCTATTTTCTGTTCCTCTTCAGACTCCTTGACTGTCACATAGTATAATCCATATTGATTTCACTCTCTCTCTTCCTCTACTACAGGGAAGTCCTTTGAGGACTCTTAGCTCTTAGCGTCATGTCTGGCAGTTAAAATTAAAATGTACTGTAACTTTTTTTATTATTTTCTAAAAGATAATCTAACTCACCAATCGTGAAATATCATCTATAGAAGGAGACAGTCTGTGCTGACCAGTACCTGGGAGTAGAGTATTACAAAGGGATATTCTTCATTTATTTTATTGAAGAGCTGTGAATTTTATTAACACTTGGGTACGTCACCTTTCTTCTCCTCCAACGCCGTCCATTTAGGAAAACAAATTAATCCAGCACAGTTGATAGTAAGTTAAGAGGATTAAACTTTTATCACCAGAAATAAAGCTCTCACTCTCGGAGTTTTCTCTCCTCTGGTTGGCTAACATTGAAGCCAAGAAACTGAGAAAGCTGCTACAGAACTTCATATATCTGCGGGACATTTATCTAACAGGTTATCATAACACTTCTGGTTGTGTATTGAGTCCAAAGTTTGATTTACTTTTTGGAAATGCTCTAGCTTCTTTTCTGAAAAGATTACATTTGATAAATGTTATTCCTGGGGCTAAATTGTACCAGGGGACTTAAGGTAACTCAAGCTTTGATCACTTTCAAACGATGTGCACAGGACACACACAAACATCTCAAAACATAGAGGATGAGCTCAAAACTAGAAGGAAAGCTTTATTCCAATTACTTTTCTGCAGGGAACCCCCATCTAAGATTAGTGACTTGCCTTGCAAATGGTGTTCCAGATTTTTAATGGTACAGGAACAAAGGTGGCATTTTACCAGGCCTTTCCTAGTCATAGAGAAAATAGAAACTTGTGAATAATACATCTGTAGGTTGTGAGAGTTTGTTTGTGCTCTGATTTGAAGTTGGTGTAGCCTAGAGAAAGTGAATTTGTCTTTTTCTAGTATGATCACAGAGTGGTATTTTCTGATGTTGATCTGTGAGATTGTTTTGTTCTATAGGAGAACACCATGGTATAGCCTGAGCGTCAGGGCAGCCCCTAGAGAAAGCAGTCAGAGGCTACTTTTTAAATTTTCTTAGTCTTGCAATGCAGATAATATAGTTTCAGTTGATAATGTACAAATATATAGTTATGGCTACTGATATAGCTCATTTGTTTTTAATAACATAGTAAAATCAACTTATCTTATTTTCCCCCTTTATTTCATTAGGAAAACCCTTAAAACATGGATTTATAACTTTGACACTTAGAGAATAATTTTTTTAGCAAACTGACTTCAAATAAACCATTAACATAGCTCAATCAATATTAGATCAAGATTTCTTGTTGAGTTCTCAGAAAACTTATCCGGAATGACGTTCATCTGCTAATATTGTATTGGAGACTAGAATTTCAAGAATGAAGAAAAGAAGGAAAACTAAATTGAAGCGGGGAATGAGGAGAGAAAATGTGAGGAAGTCTGGATTCCACTTCGATCAAGCGTTAGTGATAGCTCAGTCTCATGGGAATTGTCTCCAGATAAACCGAACTACGTACTTAGCTCATTGTAATGACTATTCTGTAAATATTCAGTTACTGTTCCCATAATAGCTTTTAAAGAGTAAACCACTATTTGGATGATTCTCATTTTTCTAATTTAACAACTTCTTCACATACAACCTCATAAACAAATACTACAAGAATTAAGATGTTGAGTTACGGTTTTAGGCAGTAACACCTTCAGAAATGTACTTGATAGAACAATTTCCAGTCTGAGAATTTCAATAAAAATAAATTTGAATTGTGTACTATATTTGAATAAGGTAAAAATATTTTACTTTACATACATATGCCAACTGAACAGAATGCAGGGGTAGCCTCTCCTAGATCTGCACATTCTGTCATATACCTGCACTATTTCCACATTATTAAAAAATCCTGCATTTAGTGTTTATTTTTCCCTAAAAGTAGTGTCTCTGTATAGATTTATTTCTTAAGTGTAGTTTAAGTGCTGATGGTGAGCTCCAATAAAGATGAAATTTGGTGAGGTAAACAATACAGAGAAAGAAATGTGCTATCCAAAGAATGATTTCCTCATACTCATTTTTCACTAAGGACCACCCACTATCAAGTCTTCTTTTCCTCTTTGGCAAGTTAAACAAACCTTCATTACATTACACTCATATGTAAAACTTTATTCATTTCTCATTTGTTGCTATTATTAATATAAATTTTTATTTATTATACATTTTATTCCTTATTTTTAATTGCTACATATTTATCTTAAAATATGGTAACTTAGATTCAATTGGACTGCATCATAATTTTGTCAGTTACAATTAATGGAAAATGTTTCTGTTTAAGAAATATTTTACTTATTGCCATTGTTTACAGGATCAAATTATGGTTTCAAGCAGGGGATATGCGTATTGCATTTCAGGACAGTGTATTCTGTAAAAGGATCTGTAAATAAGATAATGCATCCACTGGATTTTGTTTCCCATTGGTAAAATGTTCACCCAGGGGCATTGGCTGCCCGGTTTTTCCAAGTTGTTCATCCATAGAGCTGGACCTTCTCATGTTTCTCAGCAGCTGGGAGGCAAAGGAGCAAAACATAAGGTGAGAGGTGTGAGCTGTTGGGGGCTGGTAAACTGGCTTTCCAAATAAAAGAAGAACAAAAGGGAGGGAGGGGAGGAGAAGACTAAGAATAGCATTGTTTACATTTGCCTTAATTATGTTACAGAAATTCTCTTACCAAAGCCAATTTTAAGCTACCAATGATTTAACAACTGGCTCTGAATGTTTCTGAATATTCAACTCTCTACTCCAGGAGCAGCTGTAACAAAGCACTAGTTGTGAAGCATAGGCATGATGTGAAGCACTGTTAGTCTGTGTTCATGTAAAAACAGAGGTAGTGGCTTGGAGAAAACAAATGGCTTATGGCCTTAGAGAAGGATGTATCCTACAGGATCTAAATTATTACCTAAGAAGTATGGGATATGGGCCTTGATCATCTCATATTTATGTCTAAACTAACTTACTTTTTGGTCTTGACTTCCATTTTCCACTTCTAACTAATATAGCTTATAAACATGTCCAGTGAATATTTAGGAAACATCATTTTCATCTTGATACTACCCTGTTCAAATTTGATTCGGCACTACTATGTCTCATTGCCAACTGGATGTACTGAAAGTCAGTTCTGACACTGACCACCCAGAGTTAGCATGGTTCTCACAAGTTAAGTGCTCAATCCTCCACAAAACAGCCCTCGCCCCAGATGCCAGCTGCATCTGGGGTCCTCAGGCCCTGTGCATGACTGACAGACTGGCCTTAAATTCAGAGATTCCCACAAATCCCCTCAGGTTTGAGAATTTGCCGGTACGACTCACAGAACTCGGGAAAGTGCAGTACTTAACGGTCACACTTTTACAAAGGGTTCAAATGAAGAGGAGCAGAATAATGAAGACAAGTGAAGAGGTGCATAGGAGGATGAGGACTGGGAGGGTTGCACCGTGCTTGCATCATTAGCACTCCGATCCAGACCCTGTGATTGTATTACGCCCACCTGTGCAATCCAGGATGCTCTCCCTATTTTAAGGTCATCTGATTAGCAAACTGAATTCTATTTGCAACCTTAATTCCCCTTTGCTATGTAACGTAACATATTCACAGGTTCTGGGTGGACAACTTTGGGGGAGTCGTTATTCTGCCTACCATACGACTCCAATTGTCTATGGTAGCCTGGTTTGTAATAACTGTGTTTTTCTAGGAAAACTATGTTTATGGTCAGTTATACTAGACTCTCAGTGCAAAGGTAAATAAGGGCAAAGCTTATCTCATCAATTTCCTGTCACTCCCACCTTATTACTAACTTCTAACATCTCTTGCCAACGTCTCTATCTTGGGAAGGCTAGTCATGGGGGCAGCTCTATTCTCAGCCTTCTTCTGAGGGAAACTGCCTAATGGTGTCCCCTGCATATATGACATAAGAAGCAGTATTGCTGGTTCTGCTGGTTCACTATAGCCTTCTGGTATAGTGGTGAACCCCTGACAGAAAAATGATCGATTTAAATAATTATTGGTTCAAGAACCTCTAATTGCTTCCAAATATCTATTGCCCATATTCTGACTTAATCATTAAACCCTAATTATTAGCTGTGAACCTTGGAGCGAGCCCCAGGCTTCTAAACTAGTTGTGGCCTTTGACTAGTTTTTGGACAATGAGATGGATGAATCAGTGTTTTGTGCAATTTCTGTTGGTTTTGACTGAAAGGGGTCCCATTCAATTTCTCTTCTTCCTCCTTACTGCTGTGTGGGATAAATATGTAATGAGTAGAGAGCCCCATCAACCATCTGCCACCGTCATGTGGCCTTGGGAGAACAATAAGAAAAAATAAAGCTAGGCCCTTGATACAGTGCAACTAACACAACTGATCTGGATACCTCTCCCAGTGCTGTGCTGGTAAATGCTTAACCACTGACTACCTGAGTAAAAGTGCCCTGATTTGTAGTGTTTCCTGATTTCTCTGAGGTAAATACTACCCCCTTGGCTGATTTCAAGATACCAATATAAGATGAGGTCACTGAATGCAGAATTCGGAAGAGATGCACACAATTAGCTCTTCTAAGCCAGTTCCGCTAAACTTTAATGTGGGGGGAAATAAACTTCTATCTTGTCCAAGTCATCATTTTGGGGTTCTTTCCTACTCATGGAAAAAACAAACAAACAAACAAGCAAACAAAAAACACCTCAGCGATATGTCTGGCTAGCGGACTAGGAGGCTACAGTGACAGCAGAGATGATAAAGACCAAATGGGACCATTCAGATTCCTCCCTTATGGATTTCAAACTGAAGGCATGGAGAGAGGATCATCGTTTTGCAGTTGGAATATTAACAAAAGGATGCACTGAAATTCCTGCAGTGACAGAGTGGCTGTGTCCTGTTTATACAGAGACCTGTAATGAATGTCAGCTAACTATGCTGCTGATGCAGGTACCCTAACACAGCCGGGCTTCTAGCTCAGCCTTGGCTCATGAATGGCCCTTGATTTCTGTCAGATTCTCGCCTTACTTCTTGTGGTTTCGTTATTTCATGTTGTTTTTTCTTTTTTCCCCCCATTTCAGTGGTTCCCAATCTAGTCTTTATTATTTCCTTCCTTCTTCTTTCTTTAGGTTTAATTTGCTCTCCTTTTTCTAGTTTCGTAAGGTGGAAGCTGAAATTATTGGTTAAAAATCATTTTATTTTCTTCTATTGGAGTTAAAAGCTGTAAATTTTTCTCTAAGCATTACTTAAGCTGCATCCCATAAATGTTGATGTGTTGGACTTTAATTTTGATTTTATTCAGAATGTTTTCTAATTTCCGTTTTTTTCCTCTTGACACATATTATTTAGAAGTATGTTCTTTAATTTCCACATACTTTGATACTTTCCAAAATTTTTTGTGTGATTTCTAATTTATTAATATTTCCATTGTGGTGGGAGAATATGCTTTGAATGGTTTCCTTTTAAATTTATAATACGAAAATGTGTTTTATTTCCTAGCATATGATATCTCCTAGAGAATGTTCCTTGTATGCTTGAAAATACTATGTATTCTGCTCTCTTGGGGGGAGATTTTTATAAATACCAGTTGGGTAAAGTGATTAGTTGAGAGTTCATTCAAGTGTTCTTTATCCTTGCTGAATTTCTCCCTAGTTATTCTCCCAATCAGTTATTGACAATAGGACATTGAAGTTGTCAACAATCAGTGTTAATTTGTCTTAATATTTCTTCTTTCACTTACATCAGTTTTTGCTCCATCTTTTGGTAAGAATATTCATAATTCATCTACATTTATAATTGTCATAAATTCCTGATGTTTTGACCCTTTTTATCACTATGAATTTTTCCTCTTTATCTCTAGTACTATACCTTGTGATAGAATCTATTTTATATGATCTTAATACAGGTACTTTATGGCTATTTTTTGCATAATATCCTTGTCCATCCATTTACTTTCAGTGTATTTGTCTTTGAATTTAAAGGGTGTTTCTTATAGAACACATATATTTGGAAACTGTTTGTTCTCCCTTTTGATGGGTGTGTTTGGTCCATACACATGGAGTTTAATTTATAATATGGTTAAATTTATGTTACTCAATTTCCTCTTTGTTTTGTATATGTTTCATGTCTTTTTTGTTCCTGTTTCATTTGTGTGGAATAAATATATTTTAATGTACCATTTTAATTCCTCTGATGAGTTTTTAAACTATGTTTCTTTTACTTATTTTATAAGTGGTTGCTTTAGTTATTAAAATATACACCTTAATTTATCGTAATATTTCAGATTAATACTGACTTAATTCTGATAAAATATAGCAACTGTGCTCCAATATAGCTTCATATACTTCAGATATATGAGGCTCTCCTATTTACCTTAAATAATTACTCTCTTTTATGTTTGTCTATCTTCAATTTATTAATGCTTTCTTTTGCCATCTTGAATCACCTTTTGATCCTATTGAATAAATTTTTAAATTTCAGTTATTGTAGTTTCTCATTCTAGAATTTCCTGTGTTTCTTTTTGATGGTTATAGTTATTTATTGATATTCCCTTCTTTTTTTTTTTAAGATTTTATTGGGGAAGGGGAACAGAACTTTATTGGGGAACAGTGTGTGTACTTCCAGGACTTTTTTTCCAAGTCAAGTTGTTGTCCTTTCAATCTTAGTTGTGGAGGGTGCCGTTCAGCTTCAAGTTGTTGTCCTTTCAGTCTTAGTTGTGGAGGGCGCAGCTCAGCTCCAGGTCCAGTTACCGTTGCTAGTTGCAGGGGGCACAGCCCACCATTCCTTGCGGGAGTCGAACTGGCAACCTTGTGGTTGAGAGAACGCACTCCAACCAACTGAGCCATCTGGGAGGCAGCTCAGCTCAAGGTGCCGTGTTCAATCTTAGTTGCAGGGGCGCTGCCCACCATCCCTTGCGGGACTTGAGGAATTGAACTGGCAACCTTGTGGTTGAGAGCCCACGGGCTCATGTGAGAATCGAACCGGCAGCCTTCGGAGTTACAAACATGGAGCTCTAACCGCCTTAGCCACCGGGCCGGCCCCTGATATTCCCTTTTTATTGAATCTTTTCATCATAATTTTTGGCATACCTTTTGAACATATTTATAGTAGGTGAGTTGAAATC
The DNA here is from genome assembly GCF_036562045.2 of Rhinolophus sinicus. Taxonomy (NCBI): domain Eukaryota; kingdom Metazoa; phylum Chordata; class Mammalia; order Chiroptera; family Rhinolophidae; genus Rhinolophus; species Rhinolophus sinicus. The sequence continues at coordinate 136,376,140 of NC_133756.1, forward strand.
GTTGTCAACAAAATCTTTATCATTGTTAAATGCATTATGTATGCCTATCAGAGACATAAACTCAGAGACATTTTATACTCACTGCCATTTCACCTCCTAATTATGGATTATACTCCTTTCTTTATAGGTCTCATAGGTTTAGTTGAAAACTAGTCATTTTAAATAATATAGCAACTTTAGATTTCTGTTTGTCTGTTGTTTACATGAGGTTGTCATTGTTGCTTTGTTGCTGTTTATTTCTTTTCTTTCTTTGTATGTAACCTACCTGGCTGAGACTTAACCTATGGAATTTGTCTCCCCAGCATCATGTGGCCACTGGGGTTCTGTTCTCCCCGCCCCCATTTTCTAGAGGTTTCTCCAGTGTCTGCATAATATATAAGCCAATGACATGTCAGAAATTGAGCTCAAGGACTTTGACCCAGTAAAGGTTGCACTCTTCCAATGTATCCATATGTGAGGTGGGGTGCACTTTCAAATTTCAGGCAAGTTTTGAGTCTCCCCCAGTTTTTTCTTTCTGCCAGGCCCCATCAAGTCTCTCCTCTGTAGGTCTGTAGCCTCCCAGTTAGGGATTTGTGGTAAACTTATCAAGTTCCTCCCCCACCTGATTATCTCTCATCTCCAAGAACCCCATTTTATATTTCTAAGTATAGATCCAGTTCAACAAAGAAATGCTGAAGAGGAATATATTGCAGTTTAACTAAACAAATAAGGGAAGGGCAGCCCATGTGATACACACGGCCTGGATAGTGGATCAGTGGCAGAAATGCTTACCTGAAAGAACGTTTCATAAAATTAAAGTATTCTGTATAAGAGAAGACGGCTTGCTTTTTTGCTGTGACTCACCAAGCCTGGTCATAAATTTCAGTGCTGAGTATCACCTTTCTTCCAGAATCTCTTCTCCTACAGAGGAAGTCATTTACTGCTTTCAGCCAATGTTCTCTTTTATTCTCCTTGCAGAGAATACATCAAATGAGAGATAGATTTACTCAATGATAGTTGATCATGATACGTGGCCTTGAACGTTTTACCTTAAATAAGTTTTTGCTTCTTCCTTACAGGCTTTAAAAATATAAGTCCTTGTAATTATAGTTAAGTCCTGCTGCTGGTTAAAGTTTGATGTGCCACCATGGTCCTATGGAAATGACTAATGTCTAGAATCTTCCTTGTTGTAGCAGTTAGACTCCTTTTTAAAAACGGTGTTTTTTGTTTGTTTGTTTTTAGCATTAATTATGAAAAACAGGCCTTCCCGTTTTACATATATGTGATGAAAAGAAAGATATTAATAATTTGTCATGTAAATAGAACTATGAAATGGATGAAGAGCTTAACTACATGTACTTGACAGTCTTCTCAAATACTTCCTTTTAGGAGAAAACTTTCTCAGACTCCAGCAGAAGCATCATCTACAGGCTTTAGCTATATAATCATATTTACTTCTGGTCAGTTTTCATCTTTACCCAAAAGGTTCAATCACATTAATCATCTACTTATATAGCATTAATGATTTGCATAATGACATTAGGATTTCTTATTAATCTGAGCTAGTACCAGAGTAATATCAAGTTATATGAAGCTGGAATATATTTTTTAGTTTGTGATTTCCAGTTGCTAACTGAGTTATTGTTAGCTTTTTGAAAGGTCTCTAGTGACAAAATGAAACTGGAATAATTTCCATCTACATAATAAGCCCTTTCATCTAAAAATGGCATTTAATTCCAGCAAAGTATTATTACATACCGTGCTTCATTTCATCTAAAACACAGTCTTGTCACAAAGGAAGAGCAATGTCCTTAAATGGGTGGGGAAACGGAGACAGAAAATTTTGGTAACTCCCCAAGGTCACTCAATTAGTGTCAGTATTAGGTTGATACCCCAAAACTCATAAAGGGGAAAGGAGATTGAATTGGTGTTTACTGACTAGAATAAGCCAGACCCCACATCACCCAGTAAAGGCAAAAATTATCTTGCTCAAGAGAAAACTCCAGTGAGTAAGGAATATCTTTCAAGGTGATTTTACAAATGAAAAGTTGAAGCTCTGAGAGGCAAATAAATTTACCCAGATTATGTTCCTAACATCAGAGCTGGGATTAAAACCTAAAATTTCTGATTGCCAGTCCCATCCATGGCTATCCTCCCCATGCGCTTGACAGAGAACCAATATTAACATGTTCTTAACATGTGTTAAGCGTTTACAGCAAGTGTTGTATGAAGAACTTTTAAATTGGCTATTGTTTCCCTCTGAAAGATGTTCTATCCTACTTAAAGTCACAGGACTACCTCTTCTCCCTCATTCCAATCAGGATGCTTTCCCCAGGATTATTTTGAACTGAGCTGCAAATGAAAGAGACCTTTTCTTCTCTGATCACAGGTGTAAAGGTAGGAGCCTGGAACTGAACAGGGAAAGCAGGTCTCTGGTTTTATGAAGCAGGATAACAACAACAAAGGACATTCTTTGTCGTTGAATAGCACAGAAGTGCCTCAGTTGGCCTCCTGGCCTGGTGGATGTGAATAGTCCAACTGCTTCTCTATCACTGTAGTCTTGTGGATCTTACTGTTTGGAAGTGGTGTCCCTCAGTGCTGGCGTTGGAGTCCAACGTAGCATCAGTCTGTCGAGACTGCACAGAATAATTTTTTTTTTCTGCAGAAATGGAGATAAAATGATTATCCTAGGTTTTGCTTACTAATATGATAATAATGTCACTTCCAATTAGGGACGTCCTAGGAAAACAGAGAGAGGCCACATTTGCATTAAGACTTCCCTGCTGTGTATGCCAAATCAATTTACTTGCAATTTGCTAAAGATGGGGTGAATTAATCAATTTGAGTGTTAAGTCCCTTGGGTACCTGTCTCTTACATTGCAGTTACAAACAGTGCTTATAATTGGTCATGGCAAAACAATTGCAGGCAGATAAGTATCCCCGTAAAGGCAACATTTGGCTACTCCATATGTTGATACCCCACTCTTAAAATCAAACCAGCTACCTAAATTTCTCTGGCATTAATGTTACTGGAAAGGCATTTGTTAATGTTCTCTGGCATCACTGCATTATTAATTCATTAACTACAGATTAACTCTATTAAAATCCCAAAGGAATAGCATTATTTACTTTTGATGTTTTACTGGATTCACATACTCCTGAGGGTATGTGGGGGGATTCAGTATCAAAAAATAAAAGCTGTATTACATTAAATATTAATCAGTTTATTACATTTTTATAAATATAATATCCTTTAGAATTCATTTTATGAAGTGAAGGTATTACTGTCTCAAGTTAAATTGCATTTGATTCATTCTCACTTTTTCTTTTTTTTTTTTTGGCTGGTCTTGTAGTCCAGGATAATTTTCTTGATGGAGCTGACAGAAAGAGGAAGATTTCTTTCTGTCTGATGTTGGCTTATAAATGTCACCTAGCACTCTAACCTATTAAACTTGAGAAAGCTTCAAAATGGACCCTTTAGAAGTTCTGTCCAGGGGTCAAAAGAACATACATTCTGTTGCAAAATAGCACCTCTGTTGATGACATTTTGAAGAAAAATCACACAAATGTAAAATCATACGCTTTGCTTCTGAAAAGCACCTTGTTTACAGCTTTGGTGAGTGGGGGATATATTTCAGCTTCTATGAGCATCAGGCATCAGTGTTCTATTTTGGGGGTGCTGAGTGCTTCAACTTCAACATAGGATATCTTCAAAATGCAATTTAGTTTTAATAATCTGTTATAATATGAATGATACGGAGATTAATCCTGGATCCACTGTAGCCCAAGTGTATCACCTGTGCTTAAAAAAAATATATCATCTATGCTTTTAAATACTGTGCTTAGATGCTTTCATAAAAATGTATTTTAAAATTCCTTTTATCTTCCTATTGGCCATATTTTTAAATGTGGACTAAATTTTGAAAAATTATTTGGGGTTGATTTCATATTAAAAAGTACAAAAATAAAGCAGTTCAAATTAAAAAAGTATTTAAAATTTTTTTTTTTTCCCTTTTAAACAGCAAATGCAATCAAATGTGCCAGGAATAAACTTCCTCAAAGTATAAGAGATGTACTGAAGCTTTTATAACTATTAAAAAGTCCTCACTAGCCTTCCTATATTGATCCCCTGTAAATAAAAACATAGTCTTTAATGGAGGAATGATTCAAAGATAGAAGTATAGCAAGTGATGGCTTTGTGTTGTGAAAACTATTAATAACAAATCATCCAGTCAGAATTGATCTCTCTCAATCCGGTGCCTCTATTAGAGCATGGTATTTGAGTATTTACGTGGCAGTGTAGCTTCCAGATCAGTGTGAACTCCTTGAGAGAAGGGGGTTTTCTTAGCACTTTACAAATCTCCCATAGCTTCACCCATTTCCAATGAATAGTTAGAACTCCATAATATAAAATTGAATTGATTTTTTAGGTGTCAAGGAATTTAGTTAATTTGTGATACAGATTATCTTCAAAGTCACTTTGCTTTATTTCCTTTCACTTTTTAGAGAAAGGCTTTTCTAATACTTATATTTATTTATCAGACAAAATAAAACTACAACTTTTATCTATTTCTTATATTTGATGCATCGTACTGTATACCAGGGCACATCTCTATCTCTATCTCGATCTCGATCATATCTATCTAGGTAGATCTCCATGTCTATATCTATATCTACCTATCTATGTCATTCATCTATCTATCTATCTATCTATCTATCTATCTATCTATCTATCTATCTATCTATCTATCATCTATCTATCTATCTATCATCTATCTATCTATCTATCTATCTATCTATCTATCTATCTATCTATCTCATCTATCTATCTATATTATGTGTATCTTAACTACCGTGTTTCCCCAAAAATAAGACCTAGTCAGCCCATAAACTCTAATGTGTCTTTTGGAGCAAAAATTAATGTAAGACCCAGTCTTATTTTACTATAATATAAGACCTGGTCTTTTAATATAATATAATATAATATAATATAATATAATATAATATAATATAATATAATATAATATAATATAATATATACCAGGTCTTATATTAATTTTTGCTCCATAAGATGCATTAGAGCTGATTGTCTGGCAAGGTCTTATTTTGGGGGAAACACGGCATATTTATATTTAGACATAATTAAACCTAATCACATTTTATGAGGTTCATGCTACTATCATCATTTGGTATGCTAATTGTCCAATTTCTCATAGCTAGTAAGAGATAGTGTGCTAGAATTCAGATCTTTTCTTTATGCTTCCGAGACTGCACACTTAACCAGCATGCCTAAAAGAAGGAATCTATGAAATAAAGTTATGCTTACTTTATCTCAATTTGCTGTTTTAGAGATATGTAATGTTGTAGATTAAAATACTAAATTTGTAATTTTAAATTTGTAAATCAAAATTTACACTACACTTAATTCGGATAAGGCATGTATTAACATCACAAGTTGTATCAGAGTGCATTTGCTACCTCATTGCAAGCATCTGTGGACATAGTAAATCCTCTCCATATCAATCTGAGGCATTTTTTAAAAAAAAAACTTTTATTTATTTAAGTGTGTTTTTCCAGGATCCATCAGCGCCCAGTCAAATAGGTGTTTCAATCTGGTTGTGAAGGGCACAGCTCACAGTTGCTCATGTGGGGATGGAACCGGCAACCTTGTTGTTAGGAGCACTGCACTCTAACCAACTGAGCTAACTGAATCTGAGGCATTTCAGATAAAAGGAGAAAGCCCTTCCATGTTCTCTAAAATGTCTGAAAATTCTCTTCTCTCTAAAACTGCCTGCTCTCACTAAGTTCGTTTCCAAAGACATATATAATCGAAGCTGCTGTAATATTGAAATTAGAAGTCTAATTATGAAGAATGAAAGTGAGCATGCTTTTAACCATGTTTGCTGAATGCAATGTATACCTTATTGCTTTAGGAAAATCAATCTGTAGTTTTTTTTTTATTGCATACGAATGTGAATCATATGCAATAAAAATTTTAAAGCAGATGATCAAAGCACAACATTTGTAAAAGGGTTGGCCAAAGAACTAGTAATTTGCTAAAATTATATTATAGATTTACTTCAAAATAATTTGCATTTAAAATTGTCTAATAAAAGATGGATGTATATGTATAAGTCAATCTCTTACCTGCTCCCCCACTTTGGTATGAATGCTGAGCTAAGAATTTATTTAAAATAGTAAAATTGTCAATTACAATGTGATTAGGTTATCCTCATATCTTCTGAGACAAATTTTTTTATTCTTGGACTTTTTTTTTTTTTAATTTGGAAATGGAGAAATTAAAGAAAGCTCAGCTATCACAGTTAAGAGAGCTAATAGGACTTGAAAAATAAAAAAGAAACATGAGAAACAAAACAATTGGACCAATATACAAAGGACCAATATACAAAACAATCCTAGATGTTTTGTTTGTTTGTTTGTTTGTTTGTTTCCTAAAGCAACTATCTGTATGATCTTAATTCCTTCTCTGGATTTGTCCATGTTTAACCAAATAAAGAAAAATACAGTTCTTACCAGCAAGACATATTTTCTTAGTTTTTAATTTTACCGAATCTGAAGATGCAGCATTTTTTATATGATTACACAAAATGGCGCCAGAATACCTTTTAAAAGTGTGTTTTTAAAAATAGTTGTTTTCAGGGGCAGCTGGATGGCTCAATGGGTTAGAGCATGAGCTCTGAGCAACAGGGTTGTCGGTTCGATTCCCTCCATGGGATGGTGGGCTGTGCCTCCTGCAATTAAGATTGAAAACAGCAACTGGACTTGGAGCTGAGCTGCTCCCTCCACAACGAGATTGAAGGACAACTGCTTGGAGCTAATGGGCCTTGGAGAAACACACTGTTCCCCAATATAACTAAAAAAAAAAAAAAAGTTATTTTCAGTTGCAGAATCACTTTGGATTATTGTCTCTTTTAACCTTCACACCAACTTTGATAGGAAGGTGATATTCCCATTTTTGAGAGAATGAAATAATAGTTGAGGAATGAATTACTTTGCCCTTGATGTTGAGATTCAGCACTGGTGCTCAACCTCCAGTTTTCTGGTTCTAAATCTGGTGCTTAGATACAGGTTTCATTTGCAACAGAAATATTAACAGAGTATCAAAACTGTCCACTTATCTTTTACTATGCAGGGAACAATAGTAAAATCCAGTTATGTTAATACATTCAATTTAATTCGTTTATTTCTCTCAGCACATGTTTTTAGTTTATGTATGCATATCATTTATGGTGGTTAGTTGGCAGCCTACCCACTTTTTTCTTTATGTGAACATGAGATAAGGTGGGGTTGACTCCATGTCCAGCTTCAAGCATTGGGTCCTGCTTGGCCTAAACAATCAGCAAACATAACCTAGGTCTATTTCAATCAGTGCGTAGTATTCCACAGCCATAAGGACTGGTTCATCTTCAGGCACCTAAATGGATGAAAACTGAAATTTCTGTTCCAAGGTTGGGGAAGAGATGCTTGCTCTCTGTAGATTTGGACAGCAAAACTGAAGACAGCCACTGTGGAACCAAACAAAGAACAAGCCCTACAATAAGATGACACTATTAAGATAAAACAGAGAGAAAGAAACTGAGCCTTTGAGGACACAATTGGATCAAAATGAAAATGAAGTGCACCCTAGCTCTGTAATTGCCAGTTACATAAGCTGATTCCCTTTATTGTTTCAGACAATTTGTAGTTGTTGTTGTTTTCTTTTTTTTTTTTTTTTGGGGGGGGGTTGCTTACAACTGAAAACATTCTGATATGCTGTACATATTACATAATTATATATCATCAGTTTAAAAAAATGTTATTCTTGTTTACAAAGGCAAGTTAAAGCACCATCTAATTTACAATCACAGAGTTTTCATGGAATAAAGATGGGATGTTTGTTGTTTAATTGACTTTATTTAACTCTATATCTTGGTATTGATTTTTCTTTAACTTTGTTCACTTCAAGGTTAAACAACCTGCTCTTTTTCTCCCATTGCACACTTCCACCCCCAATTCCTCTGCCTGGGGCCTGCAGTCTGAAACAGGGAGACCACATCACACCTTTTGTTTAAATCAGCAGTTGAGTTGGGTCATGTTTCAGTGGCATATTATTGAATAAGAGAGAAAAAGGCTTCCTACTTCTTACTCCAGACATTTTGAGACATCCCTAGAGAGCTGGGTATTTGCCTTCCTGAGAATCAGTGACTAAAACTTTTGCTTTATTTTGAAAAACAAATGTCCCTAGGAAATGGAAATTTCTGGCAGTTGCATTCATTTACACTTTAGAGATCAGAGTGCTCAGAAAGAATTTTTCGATGGAGGGCAGGAAAGGCACACTGCTTATACATTAATAATGCCATAAATGAAACATGTATCCTATTTTTGTGGATATAGAAAGTTTACTAAGATTATAGGTCATCCAATCCATTATAAATCATATCACAAATGATTTATAATGAATTGGATGAATAATTACATTTACAATTTTTCTAATGACAAATAATAGCAATCTTACCTAAAGGATGCGTATTTGAACCATGTTGGAAAGTAACTAATTGAAAATGAAATGACAGACAGACATATTTTCGGGGATAATCTGTTTCCAGAGAGTTAACATATTATCAAATACTCATAGGAATTTGTATAAGACCTACTTCTCTTTCATGCACATGCAGCCTAGTGGTCATGTATAATGTGTAAAATTTGGGGACTGCCTAAATATGTCTGCATGGGGAAATAATTTATTTAAAAATATATTGTTACTAAGAAGATTTTGTAATCAGGCAAAACTGATGAAATTAAAATAGAACGCTTATTCCTACAATAAATAAGCCCATACTTCCTTTATTACCTGTTTGAATTGTTACATTTTGCAATATAAATAACTTTTTTCTGTTTTGTGTATTTTACTTGTCATAAAATAGAGATTTTTTTTTATAAATAAATTTTATTGGGGAATAGTGTGTTTCTCCAGGGCCCATCAGCTCTAAGTAGTTGTCCTTTAGTCTAGTTGTGGAGGGCACAGCTTAGCTCCAAGTCCAGTTGCCTTTTTCAATCTTTAGTTGCATGGGGTGCACCCACCATCCTCCAGCAGCTCAGCGGCAGCTCGTTGTCTTCAATCTAGTTGTGGAGGGCACAGTGGGAATCGAACCAGCAACCCAGTTGTTCAGAGCTTGCGCTCTAACCAACTGAGCCATCCGGCCACCCCAAAATAGAGATGTTTTTACATCATTATCTATTAAGTATGTCTCTACATAAATAGATTATAAAAAGTACAAGTAAAGAGTTAATCTACATTAAATATAGTTATCAATATATTTTGTATTTTTCATTGATTTTTTTTTTAATCTGTAAAAGGAAGTTGATTTGATTATTTCAACTTTACAGGTGTGGATATATCATCTTGTCATAATTTTGAAGAATTATTATCACATTTAAATTCCTCCATGTTTGGTTACTGGCTGGCTGCCATAACAAAATGTCAAGCTGCCATAACAAAATACATAGAATAGGGGCTTAAACAACAAGAATTTATTTTCTCACAGGTCTGGAGACTGGGAAGTCCAAGATCAACTTTCTGGCAGAGTTCAGTTTCTGATGAGATCTCTCTTCCTGCCTAGTATACAAACTTGCCTTACTGTTGTGTCCTCATATGGTCAAGAGAGTTTTGGTCTCTTCCTCTTCTTACAAGGACACCAATCTTATCAGTTTAGGGCCCTGTTCCTATGACCACATTTGAGCTTTGTTACTTCCTTAAATGTCCTATCTCCACATGTAGTGACAGTGGGTGTTATAGCTTCAACATTCAAATTTGGAAGGAATCACAATTCAGTCCATAGCAGTTACCTTTCAATATTTAGATAGCTTATGCTTCCTTTCTTTAATCCTTACTTTGATTTGAATACAAATTTTAAAATATTTAAACACACAAATTTTAAAACATTTGACTGAATGAATAATAAGTGTTCATCTACTCTGCAACTGATAAGTTATTGGCAATTTCAAACTTGTTTCATTTTAAAGAAAAAATATTTAAATATATGTACTGTAAATTTATATATACTTTTTATATATAATATAAATCATTCCTTTAGTAAATAACTTGAACCCCAGACTATATTTTGTGATTTGTAGGGTAGTGACAAACTAGTAGCAAATGTTGACCTCTTTTATAAAATACCAATTACCTTATAATAAAACTGAAATTTAGGAATATATATTGATGGCATCCTAAACTTTTTCTCCCTGGTATGTAAATAAGTATATATTAAATACCATTTCTACCCCATATTCTTGTAAAATGTATCTTGTTATTGTTTCTACTGTTGCATTTGTAAATTCTTAAGTAGACTACTTTGTCCCTTCTCTCTTCACAGCCACTGCAGTCCCCAGAACTTCTCATTTTCTCAGTCACTTTTAACTCTCCTTTGTTCTATTATACTGTCGTTCCCTCTAGACAGCGATGAATCAACTGTCAACATATAGTTTGTATTTTTATTACTTAGAAATTCTCTTGTGCAGTCTGAAAATTGTGTTTCATATATATATATATATATATACGTATATTTAGAGAAATTAGAAATCAATATCAGATATTTTCTTCAAAATTATTATTATTTTAATCATAAGATGAATTATTGCTATCCCACTTCATGGCATTTAGTTTTCCTATATTAACTCCCCATCACTCCCAATTAACAGACTTTAATATGCAATTTATTTGCCTCACTAGCTCATTGGGAAGTTTGTTGGTTGTCATCAGGACATACAATATTGCACTTTTTAATACAAAATGAAGAACGTCTGTGATCATAATTATAACTAATGTGATTTTATTGCTTAAAATACATCTATAAGGAAATAACACTTTTTTCCATTAATAACCTACAATTTTCATTCCTATTAAAATATATTAATCCTTTCAGAAGCATTATAAAAAAGAACAAGGTCTCCAGTTGTTGGGTGGCCATGTCACAAACTGTATAAAAGAAAATCTTTTTAGGTCTCAATCCCAGAATCAGAGTTGGAACTCGTATGTATCTCAAATTCTTTATAATCGCCACAATTGGGCAATACAGAGACACTATTAGTGAGGCTCCATTTTCACATCTGAGTTTATGGGACTATGTTAATGAGAAAACAAGTAAACAGTAATTCTTTATCAGAAGTAGCAAAGTAATTTAAAAGACAGTGTGACATATTTCAGGGTTACTCTCAGGGGAATTGTTATGTTTGTCAACTCAGTCAACCCTTTATTTACAAGAGTAATGGGACATACAGTTACTGTATTACAAAACTGCAAAGTATGAGCAGATGAGTTTTGTGGAGAGTTTGATGACTTTTCAGGGCTCTGAGTCATATCTTATCCCATCCAGACAGGCTCAACTTGGTGTTTCTAATTAGATAATAAGCATTAAGAGGTTTTTTAAACTGTTGTCATTTGTTGTCTTGGACACTATAGAATCACGTTACCAAAGGAATTTTGTAGGTTGTTTAATATTTCAAACTCTTATTTTCAATAAATACCTCTGAGACATTAAATAATTTTATCTGTGATAAGTGATAAATATTCAAATACATTAACTCCAAGAGCAACTCAAAAGAAATTTTAGTATATTTAAAATTTTTTTATTCATAAAATAAACTCCCTGTTGTATAACTATTTCCAGAAAATCATCAGTGGCTCCTTATTATATACTTAGACATGTAAACCTAAAGGCTTTGCCCTGTCTTTTGCCTACAGCTCCTTGTATATATGAATATATGCTCTGCACTCAGTTATATTTACTTATTCAACAAAATAAACCACTGTGTGCTTTCTGAGGATGCCTTCATGTGATGCTGTAAAATCTCACCTTAATTTATCTTGTTGGTTTTTTGTTTTCAACCTTTTTTCCCCTCTACTCCCACAGTGCATCCAGAGAACTTCTAGAATTAAAAAAAAAGAATTCATTCTATACACCCTTCATTCTTTTGAAAATGAGTGTTTTTCTGTCTTGCTTCCATTAAATTGGACTTTCCTTCAAGCATTAACTTAAATGTCAATTACTTATTATTTCTTCATTTATCTCAGCCATCTGAATCATTATTTCCCTCATTTGGACTTCCTTAGTAATTTGTTCTTGCAGTAAGTTTTACAGCTAAAATAAAATATAAAATAAAACAAAAATAATAATGATAATACTAATAATAATAGATGGCATTTTCAGAGTATTTGCATGTTCCAGGTACTGTTCTTTTTTTTTTTTTAATTTTATTGGGGAATATTGGGGAACAGTGTGTTTCTCCAGGGCCCTTCAGCTCCAAGTAGTTGTTCCTTTAATCTAGTTGTGGAGGGTGGAGCTAAGCTCCAAGTCCAGTGGCTGTTTTCAATGTTTAGCTGCAGGAGGCGCAGCCCACCATCCCATGGGGGAATTGAACGGGCAACCTTGTTGTTAAGAGCTCACGCTCTAACCAACTGAGCCATCCAGCTGCCCCTCTCATGGCTCAGTGGCTGCTCATTGTCATCAATCTAGTTGTGGAGGGTGCAGCTCATTGGCCCATGTGCGAATCAACCAGCAACCTTGTTGTTAAGAGCTTGCGCTCTAACCAACTGAGCCATCCAGCCGCCCATTGTCTTCAATCCAGTTTTGGAGGGCACAGCTCACGGGCCCACATGGGAATCGACCTAGTAACCCTGTTGCTCAGAGCTCGTGCTCTAACCAACTGAGCCATCCAGCCACCCCAGGTACTGTTTTTAAGCATCTTTAAACTCTCAACAGTTTTGTGAAGTGGGTGATAGTCAGCCAGCAAGATGAGAGTCAGCTGCCAAGTTGCAATCCAGCCAGTGGTGAGGTCCATGTGGCCAGGGACAACTACGTGAATGAGTCATCTTGCAAGTTGATCTTCCAGGCCCAGGTAAGTCTTTTGTTGGCACAGACCTGTTAACATCTTGCCTGCAACTTATGAGAGACCCTGAACCACAATCAGCCAGCTAAGCCCTTTGAGGATTCCTGAATTTTCTTTTCGTTGGATCTTGTAATACTCTTCTTACTGAACTCTCTGCCCTTAGTTTGTCTTTTCACCTGCAGGTACTATGTTTTATTTTCTAAGAAGAAGGCTGATGCTGTTACACTCTCATCTAAAACTCCTCTGTGTCTCTCATCAACTTTTGATCTAGCTCCTGTATACCCCTCCCATAAGCACCCACTACAGTTCTTTCACACCAGACTCACCACTCAGTGGGCAGAACAGGCCCTCAAAGATGTCAATGACCTAATCCCTAGGACCTTTGAGTATGTTATGTTACCTGACAAAAGGGACTTTACAAATATATTTAAGTTTCAGGTCTTTAACATAGGGAGAGTATTGTGGATTATTCAGGTAGCTCAACCTAATTACATGAGCCTTTAAAAACATGGAATCTTCTCTGGCTGGAGGCAGAGATATATGAAAAAAGGAAAAGTTGAACAGATTCAAAATGTGAGAGGGACTTGATTTACTACTGTTTGTGGGAGTGGGAGTGGGGAGGGGAGCAGGGGAGAGAGTAAGAGGGGTAAAGAGGGCAAGTGGAAAGCATGAGAGAGAATGTTGGCATCCTCTAGCGGGCCCCTGGCTGACAACCATCAAGGAAACCGGGACCTTAGTCCTACAACAGGAAAATACTGAATTTGATCAACAACCTGAAGGAGGTTGGATGCAGATTTGCAGATTTATCCCCAAAGCCTCCGAAGGAAAACAGCTCTATTGATACCTTGATTTAGCATTGACTTGGCATTGTGTAAATCTAAGCAGTGGACCCTGCTGAGCCGGGCAAAATCCCTGACTTTGATTTACAGAACTGTGAGATAGTAAATGTGTATTCTATTATTTGTTTGTTGTTTTTTTAATTTTATTGGGGAATAGTGTGTTTTTCCAGGACCAATCAGTCATTGTCCTTCAACCCAGTTGTGGAGGGTGCAGCTCAGCTCCAAGTCTAGTTGCCACTTTCAATCTTAGTTGCAGGGGGGTGCAGCCCACCATCCCATATGGGAATTGAACCGGCAACCTTGTTGAGAGCTCCTACTCTAACCAACTGAGCCATCGGCTGCCCCCTGGAAGCTCATCAGCAGCTCATTGTCTTCAATCTAATTGTGAAGGGTGCAGGCCACTGGCCCATGTGGGAATCGAACTGTCAATCCTTTTGTTAAGAGCTGTATATTGATGGCTTTAACCAACTGAGCCATCCACTTCCCCCAGTGTGTGTTGTTTTGAGATGCTAAATTTGTTACTGCAGCAAGAGGAAACAACATTCCAGCCTCAGAAACCTCACTGAAATTTCCAGAACACCCTTTCCTTGTTTCCAGCTTCCTTGTTTTTCTCAGTTCTCCTTCCTCTACTTGAATTCCCCCCCCACTCTTCTTCTTAATATGAGAGGCTTATTTTTATTTTTTCAAGTAAATATGTTCTGTAATCTTCCTAATGGCAAGATTGGGTAATGTTACAACTGCAGGTGGCCCAGTAATACAGATGCTGTTAGCATCTGTGTTACTGCAGAGCAGTGCAGTGAACACTGGAGCTCAGAGGTTAAACGGGTCAGAAGCTATTTCCTGGGTCTACCACTTACTAGTTATTCAGCCAAGTGTTAATTATTATAGTGGCTCTTTCCCTATTAAATAGAAATTCTCTGTTACTGAATTCCTGTCTAGATTATAAGAATTCTGAGTGCAGAGACCATGAGTTATTCTTTTGTATCTCTAGGTTTAGACATAACGTTTGGTACATGGTGACTACTTATGATCTATTTACCAAACCAAACTTGTATGTTGGCTTGCTTTACCACTTATAAAAACATATTTAGATAAATTATCTTATGGCTCACCATGAGCTTATCTAATTTAATAATATCTGTGTGTCTGTATTTTGTATACGAGGAAACCAAGACATAAAGGGATTAAGTGTCCAAGATAATATGTGAGAGAGCTGTTTCAAACTAGAAGTTTTTACTCCAAAGTCTGTGTTGTACTTCATCTCACTCTAAGACAGCACATTCTCAGCATGGAAAACTTCCCTCATATGACAGATTTCCTCATTAGCTATAAACACTTGAAATCGGAGACTTGTTATCATTTCTATCACGGGATTTAAGTTACACACCAAACAATTCCCGATGGATAATTCTATTGGAGACATAAGAGCCGTACGTTGATGCTCAAGCTGTACATTGATGCTCAGCCCCTCAAAAATGGTAGTGGGCAACTTGAATAGAATAAGAATCATACTTGTATGAGTCTTCTTTTATAAAATGACTGTCCAGGGAACAAAATGATTATTCATGAAGTACAAGAGCGCCCTGACTTTGTACTGTTCTATCAAGGAACCAGAGAGCTGCTCACAAGTGACCCAGAATGAATGAAAGTAATTCAAGTGGAGACTAAAAAATATCGTCATTTTCTTTTATGGAATTTGAATATACTATATGAGCTGAGGTTGGAATTTTTGCCTCTGTCTTGGGCAAAACGAGGCACGCCTCAATTGGCATATTCAATTCCAAATGCTTTTGCTGTGAACAGCGCCTATTTTTGGCGCCTGTAAAAACTGTTTCTTCCCACCTACTGTGTATCTGGATATTGCCCATCCTTCAGAAACCAGTACATGTCCTTTCTCTACTTTATAACCCTCCCCAACTATACTCTGATGTCCTAGGATGAACTATATAATTGCAAGTAATCATTTTATACTTATGAAAATGACTATTTTATGTTTCAATTTAATATACTTGCTTTGAACTCATCACCTATTATTTTCTTTACTCTTTGAGATTGAAGGGATCTGAAAATGCTTTGGAAAGCTATTGGGCAATCATACAAAGAACTCTAAATTATAATGCATACAGAAAGTTACCTACATGCATGTATGTGTGCATATTTGTATATACATATATCTATGTATAAAGTCTACACAATCTAATAAGGAACTATATAGGTCAAAAAGAGAAGAATGCTGTGTCCATTGAATACCTGTTGAGTATTAAACCCCGGTAGGGGCTGTAAGTACATCGATTTCAATTGTAAGTTTTGAGTTAGGTATTATTACACCAAATTTAGAGACAAAATAGATGCAGAAAATTTAAATCACTGAATCAAATCCATACAGGTTATAAGGAGTAGATCTAATTTTCAGATCCAATTCATCTGTCCCCCAAACCCTCCCAAGTGTGATCCTTCAAAGCCCTTTACCTTGTTGCTAGTGACCATGGCAAGTCCATACAAAACGAGCAGAGTCCTGTTAGAGTCCACCAACGTTTCACCATTTGCTAACGTAAAAAAAGATCGTATGCCATCACAATTTCATTCTCTCTTCTGATAGGCTGCCTTTGAAATTGTTATTTATTGCAAGGCAAATAAAGAAAAAATACAGAAAACACAAGAATTCAAATGCCATTCTCTATTACTCTTTCTCTAAGAGAATTAGTAATGCTCTGGTTTAGGCCTATTTAGTCTAAACAGACACAAGTGAACCTCGTCATTATATGTTTTCAAGAGGCAGCCTTGAAAAAAAATATAGCAAAGGAAACTCAATGTTGACATCATTTGGATAAAGTTTTGCATTTAAAAGCTCATGGGATTGTATTGGCCTCATGAGGCTAATCAGGATAATTTTTCTATTTTAAGGTCCATAACCTTAATTACATCCACGAGGTCCCTTTTGCTTTACGATATTACATATTTGCAGCTTCCAGGGATTAGGGCCTGGGTGTCTGTGGGGAGCCATTCTGTCTACTGCAGGAATGTTAGAAATGTTCCTGTAAGGGAGATGCCTGACATTTAAAGTGCCATTTACTATGGAAGGATCATGGACCCAACGACATCTTGAAAAGAGGCTGGCTGCCTGGCTCATGTCCAGGCTCTGAACAATTTTACTACTTGAAAACAAATGTGTTTGGCAGAGTGTGATAGGGAGCAGCATCACCCTTGGCCCACCAGCCAAGCTGGAAGCCACAGTTCTTTCCTATCATCTCATTAGTTTCAGAATCAGAAATTTGCGGCCTCCGTTACACTTCTCAGCTGCTGGCAACCTGCTCATGAATAAGCACGAAGAGAAACCTAAAGCCCCCTTCTTATTCAAAATTCAGGCCTTAAGTTTAAACAGTTTGTTACAGAGTGTGTGTGTGTGTGCACCCAGACGTATGTGTGTGTCATCGTTTGTACTGCATAGTATATTCCTTTCCATTTCCAGAAGTCTTGCTTTGGCATACCTAACATTTCTCTGTGTTTATTCATTACTTTTGAGAGAGGAAATCAAAGAGCTGTCAGTTTACCCCACAGCCTTCCTTGGTAAAAACACTAGAGTGTATCAAAGACCCAGCACACAATGAACATCTATTTCATTCTGTTTCTTGTAGCTTTTGCTCATGTAATCTCTTTTTGATCACCATGTGAGCAAAGAAATAGACATTTATAAATTTTGTATTCCTTTCCCTTTCCTCCTCCACCTGTGACTACTAATACTAATTAAGTATACTTTCAGTGAAGGAGAAAAGGAAGAATATTAACTTTATGGCTAGAGCTTTTTGACATTCGCTTTTTCAATTGAATCATAAACTTTCATTTTTGCTTACTGATCTTGACTGTTATTTGACTGAAAATAGATAAGTGACTTTCCAAGTGTCTGTTTCACTCTGCAAATGGCAGTTAGTCTCACATTTTCAAAGTCTAAGTCTTAGAGAAGTTGCATCCTTCTGCTGTTCTATAACGGAGTTTGTCTTCATTCATTCATTCATTCAGTCAGTCAGTCGTTCATTTATTCCATTACTAAATAATAATTTAACAAGCGTCAATTGAGTTTCAAAAGCAGTTTTCAAAATCTGAGAATGTAGCAGAGAACAAAACAGGCACAAATTCCAACTCTCACAGAGCTTACAATGTAGTGGCTGAGCATCTCCTAGAACCCTAACAGCTGTGTTCTCCACAATTCCAATGGGTGTTTTTCGCATGGACTGTATCATGGATGGTACCCGCTGGAGGCAGACAAGGTTGGAGCCTTAGTAAGTGCAGACTGCCAATAAAATAGATAAATGCCATCTATTTGATTCATTTGTTCCACAAATACTATTGAGTGTGTGCTACGTACTAGTGTCTGTCCCAGTGACTTGGAATACTTCAATGAATAAAATAAAGGTACTGGTTTCATAAATTTTATAATCTAATTGGATGACAGACAATAAAAAATGTAAAACTTAAAAAGTAAATTATGTTTTATAGTAAAAGGCACTTTAGAAAAAAACATTTAGAACAGGATGAGAAAGATTAGAATGCTAGAGGGGGCACCTTTTTCAGTAAATAAGTATGGTAGGTCTAGATATAATTTAAAGTTAAAACTCACACTTAAAAATAAAAGTGAGATACATGGATTTAATTAACTCCTTTCTGAAAAGAATGCTTAGTAATATCCTCAGAACTTCAAAAGACTATAAATGTACTTTTTTAAAACAAATTTTGGTGAGACTTTTCAATTGCTATGCAGTTTTCTAGGAACTCTGGGAGATGCCAAGTGGAATAAAGCATAGCTCTTGAACTTGAGATAAAACTGTCTCATATGCAACAAACCAACATATAAGAAATGTGGTAAAATAGATCATTATAAAATATTACATGATATTATGTTAAAATAATATAATCTTACACTGGAGCATAGGGTTAAATTCTATGGATAAGTTTGCCTTGGGATATATCTTAAAGGATGGGTAAAATTTAATAGGTATATGTGGCATTCTGCTTTTTAAAATCTATGCATATGGGAAAGAAGAATAATAACATAAATCAAAAGCCAAAAAAGGGCATTGGCTACAAAACATGCCAAACTGTATTCTTCATTTGTCATTATCCCATTCTACACTTATTTGCTTCTCCTCCTCATTCCTTTCCTTGATAATGTCACTACTATCTCTCCAGTTCTCCTAACTAGAAATATAAGCATCAAACTCAATTCCTCCGTTTTCTTCATCATTGCCCATACTCATAAGGTGTTCTCTCTTGAATTCATACCCCTAGTCGTCCATTCAGTAAATTTTGAGTACCATCTATGTCTTAGGACCTGAGAATCCAAAAACAGAACAGGCAAGGCCCACATCCTCCAATCCCAGAGACACTGCCCTGATATATGCCCTCATCATATCTGTTCTAGTACCAGTGTGCTATCTGATGTCCCTTTTTCCAATCTCTTCTATGATAGTCTGTCTTTCTGTTGTCTGAGTCACGATGATATATAAAAAAATATGTACGTAAAAAAATGTGTGTAACTATGTGACATTTTTATCAGGACTTTTTTGTTTTTTATTTGCACTTGAAAGAAGTTTAAGTCAAACTGAAAATTTTAGGTTTATGTCTGGATTTAAGTATGCCTGGATTCAGTCATTACTCAGTCTGTCTCTAACTTTAAACTCTGTTCACTGATTCCCTCTAGCAAATTTTCACTGAACCAACTTGAGGCACTTTTATTCATCCCTCACCCAATCACTGTTGCCATGAGGATGGGATATTCTGGCTGATGGGCATAGGTCACGTACCCACTCTTAGAGCAAAAGTTCAGAGACATATTTTCACCTGACCCATATCAACTGTAAATGAGGAAGCATTGGGTTTCCAAAGGATAACTGTAGTGCAATTATTCGAAGAAAAAGGTAGAATGTGTTTGGGTGGGAAGCAATGCTGGGTAAGCAAAATCCATAAATGTGTCTATTAAATCTGCTTAAAAATTAGTATGAGTCATCATTTCCCCAAACCTTAGGTTGGTGTGTAAGTCTCTTTACAAGATTGCCCCAGTCCACGTTATCAGCCTTTTACTTGCCATGTCCTTATTGAGCAACCTTTCACTTTAACGATACCAAATTACCATCATTCCCTAAATTTTCTATCAATTCTCCTACCTCCGCATGTCTGCTATGGTTATTCCCTCTGGCTGGAATGCCCCCTCCACCTTTCCTTCCTAGAACACTTCCACTATCCATAAGAAAATATTTTCTCATTCTACAAGACAAATTTCTTTTCAAAGAAACTTCTTTGTCTCTCTCTCTCCCAAGCAGAAGTAATTTGCTCCCTCTTTTCTGATCAAAGTCTCACCTTATATTGCATTCTGGCCCTAATTATTTCTGGTTTTCTGTTTGTATTCCTTTCAGTCTCTTCAACTATCAGTTGCCAACTATCTATTTAAATTGGAGTTTACTTTATTCATCCCTGCATTTCTAATGCCTAGCATAATGTCTGCACATATTAGATTTCAGCGAATTTGTGTCAAATTAGAAACATTAGGGTAAATGAAGAGATGTAAATTTGACCTTAAAAAGTCAAAATAGTGGGACTTACCTTCAAATATTTTCTTTTTTTTTTTTTTTTTAAATCAGCTTCTGTGATTTTTTTTTTTTACTTTTATTGGGGAATATTGGGGAACAGTATGTTTCTCCAGGGCCCATCCATCAGCTCCAAGTCATTGGCCTTCGATCTTGTTGTAGAGGGCGCATCTCACTGGCCCATGTTGGAATCAAACCGGTAACCCCGCCACTCAGAGCTCACACTCTAGCCAACTGAGCCAGCCAGCTGCCAGAAATATTTTCTGAACATAAGACTGGACTGAATATTTTGTGGGGGGAAATCAATAATGCCCAAGATATGGCCTATTACAAACTCTTGCTAACAATGAATTTCATTTATGGTTCCCTAAGCTTATATCTATTATTTCCTAATGATTAAATACAATGTATTTTACTGGTGTTGTGACTGGGCTGTCAAGAGTGAAGATAGGGCCTTTATTTAAACAGCTCCACAACAAATGGAACTAGATTCCTTTCCAGGCCGTTAAGACTGGCATGAAAACATAGATTGCTTTTTGGCCAGGTCGGCAGTTTGTAATCCATCTGCTCACCGACTCAAAAAAAACTATCAAGGAAAGAGGCCAAAGCAAACAAATATCCCAAGTTTCCGCTCATAAACTCTGTTTATGTAGTAGAAGAAAGTCTGTGCTAAACATGCCCCTCCTTGGAGATGGGACGTCAAAGATCCATGGAGTAACAGAAGCTGGGAGACCTAGTGTGGACAGTGAACAGTGAGAAGAGGAACTTCCAAGTTGCAATAAATTAAAGAAGGTTGTCATGTATCTTTTTATACCATTTACAATAAGTCAATATTTGATGTTCAGTGTGCTGTGCTCTATGTTCTATTTCAATTCCTCATTTTAGGAATTCAGACATATGGAGTAAAAACCAAATATCACATAGTAAACGAGAGTACAGTTGTCATATAGAGCCTCTGACTGCCAGACAAGGTTATGTCTTAAACCATAATTTATACTCTGCCTACTTCCTACAGGGGTTTGTAGTAGCTTTCAATAAAATGCATATAACACAAATGTGATGTAGGAGAGAATTTTGCCCATCTATTGTTCATTGGCCTATTTGTACTAACATGCTCTTCTTTGGGGTCATTCAAGCTACTGATGAAAGGTTACAGAGCTCTTCCTTCAATGAGTTGAGTGTGGAGGAAATGAAGGAAATGCAAGATGGCTAGAGTTTATGCACAGGATATATACCCTGCTCTTGTCCTCACAGAATTTTGCCTGAAGAGTCAGGAACTAGCTGCTTATGGTAAGGTCAATTCTCAATCAATAAAATTCTCCCTCTTTGTTCCTAAAATTGATTGTGTATGTGTGTTTGCGTGTGAGTGTATGTGTGTTTGCATGTTTTGTAATTTTAATTAAACCAAATAGAAATTAAATTTAAATACAAGTAAAAGACTGTAAAATCTAATGAAAAGAGATGACACTGGACCTCAGATTCTCCAAAAGTATTACAGGGAATGATGGCTCTGGTCCTTTACTTCCAGGAGTGACAGTCCTGTGAGTGTGCTGTCAGCAGACTGCTCTATCCTTTGTGTGCCTTGGCGTCACCTATCTCTTTGATCACTCATGCTAGTGTGATCTTTATTTATGTATATCACTGACTTACTCTTGGGAAATGTATGCTTTCTTCTGTCTCTTCCTCCTTCCCGCTGTTATTCTAAGTAGTGTAGGAGAAAACGTCTTTGAGAACTATAATTTTATGTCAATATGTTACAGTTGTTATTATTTTTAGGATAATCTCTAGAGATAGGTGACTATTACTAACCCCTGTGGTGGGGTCCCCTGGATCAGCAAGTTCTTGGCTTCACATGGGAAAGAATTCAAACATGAGCCAATACAGAGTTTAAAGTGAAGAAGTTTATTTAGCAGGGAGTAAGTAGGAAAAGGCCACCCACAGAGTGGTGGTCTCTAATCGCTAGTGGAAGAGAGACCTCATCCATCCCTGGGCTAGGGTGTATATGTTTTTCTTGCCTTTATAGACAATTTCTTGGTAAGAGAGAAAGGAGGAAAGAAGAGCAATGATAGGTATATCTTTGACTTCTGTAAGATGCAAGAAGACTAGGGACAGGTTTATCTTTAACTTTTGTGAGGCACAACCTGTGGTTTGTTTGTAGTAGGTTTAACTATGGGAATGGCCCTAATGGAATCTCTTTGCTTAATAGCCTTTGGGCGATTTGTTCTGTGTGATTGATTAACGCCTGTCCAAGTTCTATGTCTCACAGCACTCATGCAACAGCTTGGAATCCAACCTTCTAGTTCCCTCTTTTAGTCCTCATGCCCCTTCCCTATATTATTACCAACGTTCTCTAGACGTCCTTTCATTGGTCCCCTGTGTTTTCCTTCTCTGTTCTCTGAGTCCCACATCTTCCCTCCCAGTGTCTTTCAGCCTTCCTCACTCCTCCTTACTATTCTCACCTTCCACTTATTATCTCCACGGGTCTTATTTATCTCAGCTTGCTATTGCAATTTAAAAGTCCGTAAGATTTGAATTAACATAAACGTAGCTTTCTATTGAATGTATCTTCTCCCAAATTAATATTTGGGACCTTCCCAATTAAGAGGATGTTCTTTTTTAGAAACAAAAGAGTAAAGTCACAAGGAGCAAATCCAATTATAAGTCATTTTATTAGTAGCATAAGAAAGAATACTTTTAACATAGACTTGAAGACATAATGAATTTTCTTGTCACACCATCCATAAGTTTCATTATGGCAGGAAGCACGATCATAGATTTAGAAATTAGTCCTCAGTAAAATTTTCAGTTTTATTACTTATCCACGGAGAACATGAGCAAATCATTTAACTTTTCTCAGATTTCCTGTTCTTCAATCTTAAAAGTAGATAAGAACCTATATCTCAGATTTTTGAGATATCAAAAATTGTCATTTCATACCTTCAAAGACCTAAAAGTGATGGAGAAACGGATAGACTTTTAGATACCTCCCAGCCCTTTTTTGACAATGCTGGTTTTTTAATATTATTCTTCTCAACAGAATTAATCAATTCATTCTAGATATATATTGCTAATATTAACATTCATTCTTTCCAAAGTAAGTTTCACTTTGTAAGTTCTTCATGATTGTGGTCAGGATGGGGGGACCTCATAAGAATGTATCTCTAGGCAATCCAATATTTGCTAGGTGAAAAATCATTTAGTTACAGGTATTATTTTAGAAGGACTTAATACAGGAACATAAATAAATGCATTTCAGAGAGCCAGGCACTTTCGAATTAAAATTAGGATAGATGAAATTTATTCATTTGTTCACAAGTTTCTGGTATACTGATTCGAACACCAAATCTCTATAGGCACTGGGGATTCAGCTATGAATAAGACTAAAACTCCACCCTCAAAGAGCTCATACTAAAACTCCAGTCTGGTTTTACGAACCAGGAACTGGTGAGAATAGGTGTGGAGGATTTCTCTCAATGTCCATATTGACTGTAAAGCTTTAATACCAATTAAAATGTGGCAAAATATAGCACTCCAAAATATGCCTCTTTGGCATATTGATTATTTGGGGCTGATTTTTTTTTTTTTTTTTTAAGAAACAGCAGACATAGGAGAAGCTCTGAAAACCAAGAAGCTACCATTTTGTAAGAAAAATTTACATTGATAAGGAAAATCTCCATTTGTAAGGGTGTATCTCCATCTATACCAGGAATAGAATGACTAAATCTGTTGAAACTCTTCTCAATGGACAAGGCAGAAACTTAAATCTGCATAACAGCCATACCCTTGTTTATTGTGCTTTTCCTGATATCCTCCCATAACTGGCTCTCCTCCCCCCCTCTAAAAGAAAAAAAAATGTTTTGTCTTTAGATAGAGATGATATTTAAGGTTATGGTTTGGGCTATTTATGGAAGGTGCTCAGTTTTCCTGGGTGTTTCCCATGTATACAGGAGGTATACATGTGATGAGACTTCTGTTTGTTTTTTATTACAGAAGTTTCTCACCCAAGAACCTAGAAAGATGGAGGGGAAAATATTTTTCCTCCCCTACACAGTTAAAATCTGAAAGACACAGTACTCACTGTAGCAGAGATGAAGCATAAGCTTCAAAGACACAGGCCCTGGGAAGCACATCTGTAGTGTGTTCACAGGGTTATGTATTTTTGAAAAGTTACAAAAGGAAAATCCTTTAAACAAAATCAGTTAACATCACGGCCTCTTCCCACTCCAACTTCTCCTATATCACATTCCCCTCATGCTAAGAAGTCTTGGAACAACAATGGGCAATTTTGGAATTCAGCTGAGGGACAATTGCATAAGATATAGTTTTATTTGTTTTCCATTCAGTGAAATGTAATTCTGGTCTTGCAGTCATATTTGTGTATTGATGCATTTTTATTAATCATCTTGGTGTAGCTATGGCTTCAGGGACTCTTCCTTTCTTGTTTTGGCACTTACCTGCAAACTAATGTGAAGGTGTGGGGCCAAAGGTCGTGTTGTAAAGTGAACATATTCCATAATGTTTAGCGCTGGGAATAACTGAATAATGTAGTAGAGACACGGTGTGAAACCCAGATAAACAAACTTATTCTTTGAAAAATGTATAGCTCATTATGAAACAAATTTGATAGAAACGTTTCCAGATTTGAAAAGAATCCTGAAAATTTACTTTATATTACCAAATTCAAGTTGTAAAACTTAAGAAACTTTTTATACACATAATAATAAAATCATATTTTAACCAACCATGTGAGAGAAAAGATGACCTTTTGTCAAGTTGGAAAGAGGTAGGAAAGGATTAAGAAGTGAAGGTGTGTGAGCAAGAGAAAGCAGCACATTTTGAAGTTATGCTTACACATTTTGCAGCGGGTGGTGCTGTAATTTTGAAGGGAAAGGTTTCCAGGACTACTGCTGTGTTAGTTGGCATTAGCATTATATATTGCTGGCATTTTAAGTTCAAATCACTGCCTTGGTTCAGACCCCTACTGTTGTTATTAAAAGGTCCTGCTACCTCATCATTTAGAACTATTAGTCCCAAGTAATAGGTTTAGATTTTTTTATAGAACAATTTTTACCTTTTCCTTTTCTTTTTCTTAAAATTTCCACATTTGCCTCTTGTATGAGTTTCTCAGAGTCTTTCTCAGAAAGAAAATCCCAACATTGAGAATAGTGTTCATTTTCAAAAGGGTTTAAGATGTTCAACTGCAGACAAAGTCACCTTGTTACATTATGGCTGTCCCTGGGAACTCCTGCATGGTAGGATACATTGTATTATATACCTTTCACCCCAAGACTCATATAATTTCTATAAGTAAAATTATGTTTTCATCCTTATGTATTGCTACATTACTCCAGAAACGGCTATCTGGATATCTAACCAAAATTTTAAGAGCATATTTGGTTTGGTATAGCTTAAAATTTAAGCTATGTGGGTATACAGAGGATGCCAAAAAAAAAAAAAAAAAATGTGTACACTTTTTAAGAAAGGAAAAACCTGTATTAAAATTGTAATACTCAGTATATACCGATAACAAAAGATGAATACAGGTCATGTTTGACTTCTGCCATTACAAGAGGTTTTCAAAGTGGTTACCATCAGCGTAATTCTAATAGTTTTTCCTTTCTTAAAATGTGTATACATTTTTTGGCACCCTCTGTATGTTCTTTTTGGAATGTCTGTGCACCTGTGGAGTACTTTAAAATACATGTGTGTGTGTGGGTGGGGTGGGGTGGGTGTATTTAGAGAATAGTGGAACATGTCATTTTGAAAAGTTCAGTGGGTTCTATTGAGAAATACAAATTCAACTTTTTTTTTTTCCCCAAAAGGGAAGGACTACATGTGTCTATTAATTTTCTAGTCTGTTGCTTTTTTTTTTTCCTGTGGATATAGATAAGAATATATATCTGACAAAATTTCATCAGGCACACCAGAGGAGTCTTAGATCCCTATCAGCAAAAATATTTTTTAAGAAGGTACATTTGAAAAAATCTGAAAGTGGGGTGGTGATAGGCACTATGAAATGTAAAAAAAGACTGAGTAAATTTTAACTACCCAAAGAGAGAGTCTGTCATTATCCTTAGCAGTGAAAACTAAGGCAAATGAGGGGTCTGTGGGATGTGGATTGGAAGTGGTTGTTTTCTAGCTTGAGTACGTGAACTACAGTCCAGGAAAAGCAACGTATGGCTTGTAATAGGAAGAGACTTCTCCGTAGCAGTTTGCCAGACACAAGAAACAAAGATAGTTTTCACATAATTTAATTCCTATTATGCTAAGAAACCAGGAAATTAGGTTCACTGTAGGAAATTTGCCACTAATTTAAAATTCTGACCTGGAAAGAGGAACTAAAGTTATAAGCTAGACTAATGGCAGGTCATGTTTGAATCAATTATTGTGCTCCCAGGAGAAGGATTTTATTATCTTTTAAAATCCAGATATTAAAAAGTGGCATTCCAGTCTATATCAGTATTTATTAATAGAGTGTTTATAAAGAAGGGGAATTAATATATATCTCTGAACTGTCACTAATTTTCTCAAACACTAATTCCCTCCATATAGAAATTTATTTAAAAATATTTATTTCCTCCCTCCCTTCCTCTTCTCTCTCTCTCTCTCTCTCTCTCTCTCTCTCTCTCTCTCTCTCTCTCTCTCTCTCTCTTTCTTTCTCACTTTCTTTACAGAGCATCACCACAGAAAGATGAAAAACAGCTGCCTTCTCCCCAACTCTCTACTGGGAGAACTGGCCTGTTTGTCCTCACCACTGCCCTAACTTTAATTCTCTGGCATGGGGAAAACAGCTTGGGAGACCTATACTCCACACTAAAGAAATGGTGGCTTCTCTTTGTAATCATATCATTTCATTCAATAGAAAATGATGTTTTTATCTTTGTGAAAAGGATAGTGGTGTATGTCTTTCCACTCCACTAGAAAGTGAAAACAGAAAAAAAAATCAATCCCTCAAACGTCTCACTTATTAATTAATCTGTTCTTCTATAATCCAAATATTCAGAAAGACAATTTTTGGTTTTACCTTGGAAACTCCAGGAACCTGAATGCAAAATCTCTTATTTATAAATCGTGTGTCTCAAATGTCTTCACTGGTACCCTGTTGTCTGCTAGATTAAATGCAAATCACTCATCAAAGAACACAGAGGTGAAAATTGTACACAGATTCAGAAATCCAATAATTCAGAATGAGTGAGATAAGGACAGAGAGAAACCAAATGAAGGAGAAGTTGCCATCCTGAGTGTTCATCAGAAGTCACTTACCCGGATGTCCCCAATTCCTCCAGATTGCTTGGTTCACCTACTTTTTAATTTTTTAATACAATTTTCTTGAAGGCTTTTTCCCCTATGTACTGGGGAAATGAACAATGTTTCTAATAGATCCAGAAATTTTGGAGGGGTATATATTTTCCTTTAATTTCTCCTTTTTGATGTAGTCTTGGCTTGATACTTGCTTTGAGTTTGACTTCTTAAACATGTCTTTTTTTCGTTCCAAGTTTGTGAACTAGGCTGTAGGTGATATCAAAGTTTGAGTCATTGGAAGAGATGTATTGTTATATTAGCCAATTTTTCTTTTTAGTTTTTGCAATCTTTGTTTTTTAAGTCCTCAGCCTATCTCTCTACGGAGACACCACTTACAGTCCTGTAACTTAACTCCATTCTCTGCTTTCCTTCACTGTTGACCCTTTTCTAACTCAAATCCATACCCATTTCAGTTAAAGCCTGTTAAGCATTTCTCTATGCTGCTTAAACTGGTCTCAAAGTCACTGCTTTTAAATATCATCTAATGAAACTTTCATTAGCTACCTGCTTTTAATTGAATCCTTGAAAGTTATGATACTAGGAATCTAAAATTCAGCCAATGTCTGTACATATTTTAAATACGTATTAGTCAGCCGAAAAGAAAAATAATATTCTCACAATTACTAATGAACAATAAAAATAAATACATTTTCCATCCTGCATAGATCCTAAAAGTAATCTCCCGGCATTCTCTATCAATCTGCTATTGCCCAGAAGGCAGCTGACCTAATATCAACATCTGAGAACCTCCTTTTAATAAGATCCATAATTACCATAAACGAGAAAAAACAACTGTGAAAAACTTGGAGAGACAGAAGGTAGTAGGAAATTAGAAGAGATATCTATTTTTACTTATCTCTGTTGAAGGCAAATTAATTACAGTGGCAATTAAATGGATTGCAGTGATGGTAGGTGCATAAACTAAGGGGAGTGTTGTATGACATGTGCTAAGCGGAGAGGCATAAAGCGAAGCCTCCCAAAAGTTTGCTTTGTATAATCCTGAGTTAATAAGCTTTCTTATAAGGTAAATACATCAAGCACATGCCCACAGGTTATCTGTAGCATTCATATTCTTGCTGACCATAAAAATGTTAGTCTCCTTTTCAAAGTAACGCCACTGAATCTTTTTTTCCATTTCTGTGTATATTTAACAGTATCTCTAAATATCAAGTTTTATTGAACTTTCTCTGGCTAAGGTTCCTTACCAACACTATTTGCAAGAGGAAATGCAACCAAAAGTACAAAACAACATTGTTTTGGAAGTGCCAAGATAGAAGAAGCAAAGGTAAAGAGAATGTGTTACTTCTTTGTTATGTACCTTAAACAAGTCAAGCTTTGAATCTGCTTTACTGTCAACAAAATAAGGATCATGTCATACTGTCCATAATCTATTTCATATAACAAATGTTCATTGAGGAATGAATCTATGTCAGGTATGACTCTAGGTTCTGGGGATGTAATAGAAAGACACTCCCTCTCATGGAGGCACATTTTAGAGGGAAAAAACAGGCACTAAACAAATGAATGAATAATAAGGAGAATCACTATGAGGAAAAATAAAGCAGGGCCAATGGATGGAGAGTGCCTTATGTGAAATAACATAAGGTGATCAGGAAAGGTAATGCTTCTCTGAGGAACTAACATGTGGATAAAGTCTTCAAAGAATTGAGGGTAAAATGTAATTACAGGCAGAAAAGAGGTTTGAAATCGTCAATACACAAATACACATGTATATATGAGCACATATACATAATAGATGTACACTGTATGTGGGGACAGAGCCCCAGAGAGCAGTTTCCAGGCTCTCGGCCTCACATGGAAAGGTGCTGGCTCGGGTAGTAGATGGTCATCAGCTGTGACTAGTTGGCCATTAGCCACTGATATAACTGCCATGGCTAAGCTAGCAAAGGGCGGAGTATGGATTGCGGATTGCAGAGACGTGGATTGCAGTAGCAAGTGAGGTTGTTTGACAGAGACAAGTGGACAGCGGGTTGTGGACTGTGTGGCTCCTGCTTCATGTGTCTCTAACCCAACCGCCAGAGAAACTATAGTGGTATGACTCTCTTATCTATGGCTCCGTTGGTGTTCATTTTTGGCTTCACCGTGTCCTGCGTTCTTATGCAGGGAGTGGGACTAAAGACCCCACATGCCACGCCGCATGACACCGTATATATGTAACATAGATACCACCTTCCTTCTATTTAGCTAAAAAAAGAAAAAGTGATAGGTGTCTTACTGTAGTAGACTGACAGTGGATATTGTGACAGCCCAAAATATAGTTGCAAAGATCAAAGCAGGGATTTATTTGACTAGTTTTGTTTTCTGGCTTCCAGAACATCTCAGAGACTTTATTAAAAAAATACAATTAGAACCACTCTTTCTGACATTCTTTCCAATTATGCTTCAAAAAAACAATTACTCTGAGATGATGGAAATTATCTTTCTCCCTCATGCCAACTTGGCTAGATGGCTAGTAAGTGACAGACTCTGGCTGAGCATTAGGAAAGGAGAAAGTGTTAATCTGTATTGGAATTTTCTGTCCTGGGTGTGAGTATGAAGAATGGAAGCCTGCCAGTCATTTACTCACCATTTGTATTTTATTAAAATCAGCTTAATGTCTATGCTGCTTCTCAAGACAGTTTTATTTTTATTTTACTTATTTATTTTTTTGAGAGGTCATTTTCATTTTAATATCATTTTATAAGGGCAAAAGGGAAACTTCAATAGCTTTATGGTAACAAATACGTGGTTTTTTTTTTGTAACATTTGTTTTTATTAGTTTCAGGTGCACAAAACAATGTAATATTAGACATTTATCATTTATATCCCTCACACAGTGTCAACCCCCCTCCCCCATCCACTACCCCTCTGACATCACACACAGCCATTACATTTCCACTGTCTCTATTCCTAATGCTGTACTCCACTTCTTGTAACTATATATATATATAAAATTATTGTTGACATTCATTATTGTTCAACTTAAGGTGTACAGTGCAGTGATAGGGCATCTACATCATTTCTGAGGTGGTCTCCCTAATGAGACAAGTGTCCATCAGATACCCTACAAAATCTTTGCAACATTACATTCCCCAAATTGACTTTCGTGTCCCCGTGGCAATCTTGTGGTTACCGACTATGCTTTCTAATCCCCTCACTTGCCCCCTTATCCCCACCCCTCTCCCATCTAGCAACCCTCAGGTTTTCCTCTATGTCTCTGAGACTGTTTCTGATTAGTTCATTCATTTAATCTTTTCTTTAGATTCCACATATAAGTGAGATCATATGGTATTTATCTTTCTCTGTCTGACTTATTTCACTTAACATAATGTTCTCTAGGTCCATCCATGTTGTTGCAAATGGTAAGATTTTATTCTTCTTTATGGCTGCATAATACTCCATTGTATAAATGTACCAGTTTCTTAATCCAGTTGTCTACCGATGGCATTTTGGTTGTTTCCAAATCTTGGCTATGTGTATAGTGCTGCAACAAACGTGGGGGTGCATAAATTTTTTTGAATTAGAGTTTTGGATTTCTCCGGAGTGGAATTGCTGGATCTTAAGGTAGTTCCATTTTCAGATTTTTGAAATACCTCCAACTGTTTTCCATAATGGCTGCACCAATCTGCAATCCCACCAACCGTACATGAGGGTTCCCTTTGCTCCACATCCTCGCCAGCACTTGTTGTTTGTTGATTTATTGATGATAGGCATTTTGACTGGGGTGAGGTGGTATCTCATGGTGTTTTTTATTTGCATTTCTCTAATGATGAGTGAGGTTGAGCATTTTTTCATATGTCTGTTAGCCATCTGTATGTCCTTTTTAGAAAAATTTATCTTCATGTCTTCTGCCCATTTTTAATTGGGTTGTTTGTTTTTTTTGGAGTTGAGTTGAGTGAGTTTGTTATAAATTTGGGATATTAACCCCTTGGGATATATCATTGGCAAATATCTTCTCCCATTCAGTAGGATCCCTTTTTGTTTTATTGATGGTTTCCTTTGCTGTGAAAATTTTTTTTAGTTTGATGTAATCCCACATGTTTATTTTTTCTCTTACTTCTTTTGCCCAAGGGGATGTATCACTAAAAATCTTACTCTGGGTAATGTCTGTAAACTTTCTTCCTATATTTTCTTCTAGGAATTTTATGGTTTCATATTCAAGATAGTTTTATAAACAGTAATAACTATGGACAATTTTTCTGATATATTCCAAAACAGATGCTCAATAAATATTTGATGAATGAGCCACCAAAATTCAGTTTTCATAATAGTTATTCTGCTGAATATACAGCTGCCAATAGAAGATCAAACCTAAGCATTTGATTTGTCAGAAAAGTCCAAGCAAGGAAACCAGTCAAATGTAGCTGCTCAAAGCACACACTCAGGATATGACACCCCACTGATTTCACAGTTTTGTACATTGAAGTGATTTCAGACAAGCACCTAGGGGTTAGCCACCTCCCATCTTTCTTCTGGAATGAAGTCAGAGCACTTGGTATGGATGCCTGAATCTACAAACTCATGACAGTGGTGAAACAAACAAATTGGCTTTGATAAAAAATATAATGCCACTCCTTATTTTTAAAATCCTTTCCCATTTCATGGTATTTGATACATACATTTTTGCCATTTCTCTTCTCACAAAATAGGAAATTAATTTAGAAAGATATTTGTAACTCTTTTTCGTGCTTCAGTTGCTGAAGCTATTTTTTTTTGCATTTAAATTATAATTTTAAAATGAACATTATAAAATGAATCATCCCTCTAATAATTGTAATAGAAGGCAATGTTTATGTTAACATAGCAAATAAAATCATTCGTTTTTTTCATTCTGTGTTACCGTGAGGAGACTTCTTTTGCTATTACCTATTTGTTCCCATAATACCTATTAAGTATAAACTACATTAATAGGAAGATGCTCTCATCTGTCACAGATTGGTCCTGCATAGGAGGTCTTTAACTCCTAATAGCCATCGCCCACTCCTCCACAGGCCTCTGCTGTTTTCAATGCAGTTGCCTCCTTAATTTCCTGGACACATATTTTCCCCCAGGATGCCACTGTTATCTTCTCTACTGCTTTGTCCCAAGTGTTGTCACAGGCCTTTGCTTTAATTTCTCACAATAACAGCTGAAACCAGATGGTAAATTGTAATGAGAATGAACCACCGGTTTAGAAATTGGTGAGAAATATAACCCAGGAGTAATAGGAGTGATTTATAATTTCATGTAAGCCCACAGGTTCGGATCTCTTCTATGGGATTCCTGGTGAATTCAGAGCTGTTTTTATCATGAAAGGTGTGGCTTATTCGTTTCTTTTTTTTATTCCTCATGGCTTTTTTTACTGGGCATTATCAATCTCTTAAGTGTTGAAAATATGAAAGATAAGAAATAGTATCTTGTTAGCTTTTCACTTACATTTCAAAATTTTTGGACTAACTAAAGAATTTCAATATGCTATGGATATACTTATTTTTATGTAAAGTGTTTCCTCTTAACCTTTATTTAATTTATACTGTCTTTTTAGCCCTTTTGTAAATTATTATTATTATACTATTTTTTAAAATATATTCTACCAAACTCCCATAAGCCCATCACTTAACCTGATAACTTGATAATTACCAATAACCTGAATTTCCTAGATATTCCTATTTCATATCAGCCTCTGGACTCCCTCTTCCAGGTAATCACATGTTATTGTGGTACAGAGTATTATTTGTCCATCTAAATTTATTCTCCCTCTTCTTATAATGATAGGGCACCAAGATATCCAACTGGGCACTAAGATAAACTTGGCACTAAGATATTCAACTAGTAAACATCATTCCCAATCTAGCTAGATTAGCCATCTGACATGCTTTTTTAGGTATGAAAACATGAAGTAAAATGATCTGATTTTAAGCATACAGTTCAGATTACAATGTTTAGGCTTATGCAATCTCCATGATTAGCAAGACAGAGAATATTTCCATCTCTCCAGAGAGTTACCTTGTACCCTTTGCAAGGTAATCCCTACCCACATTCAAGCATCCAGGGATGTTAATTCTATCAGTGTATCTGAATTTGCATTTTCTAGAATTCACATAAATATGCATTTTGTTTTGTGTCTGCTTTCTTTCCTATACCATTAGGTTTTTTGAGATGGCTTTATATTTCAGTAGTGTGTTCTTTTAGATTGCTGAGAAGTATTTCACTGTATGAATATACCATAGTTCTTTATCCAATCTTCTCTTGATGGACATCTGGGCTATTTGTAGTTTGTGTCTATATGAATAACAATTTCAATGAACATTCTTGAACAAGGTTTACTGTGGATATGTTTTCGTTATTCTTGAATAAATAGCTGGGGGACATTGCAGAGTTGTAGGATACATACAGTTTTTTAAGAAGTTATAAAATAGTTTTTCAATGTATATCATTTATCTTCCAGTCAACAATCAGATTATTATGAGAGTTCTGATAATAATGCATCAGGGGTCAACAAATGTTTTTTATAAAGGGTTAGTTGCAATTACTCAGTTATGCTATTGGAATGTGAAAGTAGCCATAGAAAATACATAAATGAATGTGGTATGTTCTAATGAAACTTTATTTTATTGAATTTTTTTAAAGGGGCAACAGATTTGGCCAATGGGTTATATTTTGCCACCACTACTCTGAATCATATCCAGCATTTGGTGTCATCTATATTTTTCATTTTAGTTATGTCAGTAGATATAATTTTACTTTGTACTTCCCTGATGACTAATGATGTTGAGCATGAAATCATGTGCTTATTGTCTATTCATACATCTTCCTTTATAAAGTGTCAGTTCAAATTTGTTTTCCATTTCTATTGTGTTGTTTATATTTTTATTACTGGGAACAGACAAGTCCTTTCTTAGAAGTATATTAGTGAATATTTTCTATCACTAAGTCTTGGCTGTATATTATTACGATAGAATTACCATATGACCCAGCAATCCCTCTTCTGGGCATCTACCCCAAAAATCTGAAAACATTTATCCATAAAGACAAGTGTGCTCCAATGTTCATTGCAGCTTTATTTACGGTGGCCAAGACATGGTGTATAAAACCTAAAGCTAACACAACTTATAGAAAAATATCACTGGAGAATATCTTCACAATCATAAGGGAGCAAAGATTTCATAAGAATATTTTTAAAAGATAAATAATAATTCAAACTTTTGCTAAAGTAAAACATCTATTTGCTTGTAAAGAGCTACCACGATGACAGATGAGAGCATCTTCCTATTAATGTAGTTTATACTCAGTAGGTATTATGGGAACAAATAGGTAATAGCAAAACAAGTCTCCTCACGGTAACACAGAATGAAAAAACGAATGATTTTATTTGCTATGTTAATGTAAACACTGCCTTCTATTACAATTATTAGAGGGATGATTCATTTTATAATGTTCATTTTAAAATTATAATTTAAATGCAAAAAAAGACATGGAAACCAACCAAAATGTCCTTCAATAGATGAATAGATAAAGAAGTTGTAGTATATATACACAATGGAATACTGTTTGGCGATAAGAAAAGATGAAATAGGACCATTTGTGACAACATGGATGAATCTTGAGATTATAATGCTAAGTGAAATAAGTCAGACAGAAAAAGCAGAGAACCATATGATTTCACTGATATGTGGTATATAAACCAAAAACAACAAAAGAACAAGACAAACAAATTAGAAGCAAAAACTCATAGACACAGACAATAGTTTAGTGGTTACCAGAGGGTAAGAGGGGTGGGGGGTGGGAGGTGAGGGTAAGAGGGATCAAATATATGGTGATGGAAGGAGAACTGACTGAGTGGTGAACACACAATGTGATTTATAGATGATGTAACACAGAATTGTACACCTGAAATCTATGTAACTTTACTAACAATTGTCACCCCCATAAACTTGAATTAAAATAATCAAGAAGTATTTTGTCTTTACAATAATTATTACCATACTACCTAGTGGTAGTTTTATATAACATTATCTATAAATAGTTTTGATTGCTAAATAAATAAAAGAGAAAAAAAAAAGAGCTAATGACTAATAACATTTGAAATGTTTGACCCATCTCCTTTTACTCCCTCCAAAATGATATTACAAGGATAATAATTCAGTATTGGCTTTAATGTTTGCATACCTGTACTCAGGTTCTTATTTGATCTTATGGTCCTTAGAGCAGAGTTTCAACAGTATATGTATTTTAACTGCTGTAATGTTTCACATTCATTAGAATACAGTCCTAAATTATAAATGGCACCCAATAAAAACAGTCTAAAATATGAACAAACTATTTTCTCATTTATAATTAATAAGATTATGGACTCTGTTGGCCCACATTTGCAAATTACTATCTTTTAAAAGCCATTTCACTAGTAATCCAAAACCTTTTAATTCATTGAACCAACCAATACTTTTTTTTTCCTCAGTGCTGTCTATTCTTGGGAATGTTGAATTTTCAGTACAGCCCAATCAGCACCTATAGGCTAACTCATTGGACAGGATGGCACAATTATTAGCAATGTTATTTTTTCCTACATTTGGAATAATATCAGGGAGATTGAACATCTGTGTAATTGAATGCAATATTTGGAGAGTTCTTAAGAGCAACATTGCTATTTTGTGTGAAATTGCCAGTTGATACCTGCTCTGTGCCAGCATTGTGCTGTGCATCAAAAGTAAAGAGGCCTCGAAGAATTTTCAGCCTCCTGGGGAAAACGAATGTCATTAATGTTTGTATAAAGCAATGTACTAAGAGCTACAGTACCGATGTTAGAAAATTTTATTCAACTACCAAAAGGCATAGGATTCACTGAGAAGATGTCATTTAAGCTGGTCTTCCGGGATACTTAGAATTCGGCTAGAGATACTCAGTATTTGGAGGTATGGTTGTGTCATTGAGTACAGCGGGCATTTCTAGGCTAAAGTGTGGCAGATAAAAGGTTCAGGGTGAGAATGCACTTTTTGCATGGCCTGCTCATATACATACAACGATTATTACACAATGACAAGCAAAATGCTGCAATCAGTGAATAGTCACTTTTATCCATAGTGTAGCTATAACTCGACTGGATTTTTATTTGCTTTCAGTCATTTGAAGCTGCACTATTTACTTAGCAGATGCTCTGCATAGTTGCCTGGACAACTACAGTTTTATAACCATTGAGCCATAAAGACAAAAGTTCCAAAGCAAAGTGAAAAATTGCTATTCTTTTAAAAAATGTCGATCAGTTCAACTAATTAATCATAGTAAATGTGAAATTGCTGCGCAGGTTTAGCCAATTTCAGACGAATAATTAACATGTGTTTTGTTTTTATAATTGCTACCAATTATCTTAACAAAAGGCAGGAACATCATTGAGGCTTCTAATGTTAGAGATACCTGACAAGCTACATTTCCAGTATTTTGTCAGCTTTCTGCATTATCCTGACCTTTCTGAATATTGATCTATACGGTTAGAACATGAACAAAAGATAACACTGTCAGAAAACAAATATGAAAACACTTTAACCAGAATGGATAGGTGTTTCATCAAGAATTTCAAAATGACTCAAGAAGCTAGCTCTGATTTCTCTGTGGGAGACTCCCAAGGCTTTTATTGTGTCCATGTTGTTGTGCTGAAATATTAGTCATTTCTCTCCCTCTCTACTTCCCTCTCCCTCACCCTCTTTCTCTTTTCTCAATCATTCTCTTTTCCTGGTGTAGCACCACAGTTGCCTACGTTCTTGGATGGAGAAAGTGGGGAAGTGAAAGCAAGAAGAACCAGAAGATAATTAAAACAATACATACTCTTGAATATTCTAGAATCACACTCTTCCCTCACTTCAAAACCAGTTTTTGCCAAAGCTTGTACAATGTATACACTAAAATCGTTTCTTATTTTTTAATATCTCCTTAGTGTCTCTCACTAAGAAACTTCAGAGGACTCAACCAATTCTCAATATGCTCTGACATGTTGCAAATCTATAAAAGACAAGGAGTTCTATTCACTCTCGTTCTACCTCCACCCTTTCTTCTCCCAGGCCCACAACCATAATCATAATTATATGTATGCTGTCTCACATGTAGTTTACATGGCTGGATGTTGTCTGTCTGTAAATCTCTAGGCCCAGATTTCCTTATCTTACAGACACCGACTATATAATTTCCATCACTGTAAATAAAAAGTTATTCTGAAACATAGAAATATTCAGACTAGAAAATAACTTTGAATTTACAGATCTATGAAGCATATACACTTTGGCATTTTGGAAAGACATATAGGTGTACCACGCTTCATATGATGTGTGTTCCTGCAAAGTTCCATACAGATCAAAATTTTATAAATAACATTTTAAGGGAATTCAATGAATGTGACATTTAAATAAATCCTCTAGTGAATTCATGTGTAAAGGGATAATGATCATTCTGTAATATGTTTTGGGACACTTATATATTTTCATTTATAGATATTTTCCTGTATATATATATATATATATATATATATATATATATATATACACACACATATATAACATATATAAACATATATATGTGTGTATATATATATATATATATATATATATATACATATTTTAGATAACCATTAATTCGTACTATGTGTATCTTTTACTCTCCTTTGAGTTTCTATAATAAAGCTAGGAAGGTACATTTGTCGAGCTCTTGTGCCAGACACAACATTTTACATAGATTGTTTATTAAATACTGACAACCCATGTGATGGATATTGTTATTCCTTCTTAGACATGAAAAAGTAACGCTTATATGGTTTAAGTAATTTACCCCAAATCAGGCAAATTTTAACACCAAGCTTAAAATCTCATACTGTACTACACTGATTTATTATTGTATTTCTGTAAACAGGTGTAATGCATTTCGCATCTGCTTATGTATATTGAATGAGTTGTCCTGATAGAATACTGAGCACCATTTATAAACATTTTCAACATCACAGTGTGATTGTCATATCACTAAATGAGCCAGACATAAAAAGTACATTGTAAAGGAAAACGCTTCTACTGACAAACTTGTTTCTTCCTGGTTGACATCACAGATTAAAAAAGAAAAATGCAGATAAATTCTGGGCATCTATTTCAGAGAATCATTGTGCATTTCTAAAACTGCGTATGCATTTGAAAGTGCATATTTAAAACCATACCTAAGGTTTCAGTTTGACTGCAGAGCTTAGAGCTGCCTAGTTAAGAGCAGGTCCAGATGCCAAACCTTTGCTCATGAATGACTGTGTCTCTCAGACAGCATCATTCATTTTTTTGTTACCATTTCCTGGGCAAATGTAGGCTTCTTTGTAAAGCTCTGTATGTGTGTTTTTCCTCTCAAATCTTAACCCAAAATACTGATATTTTCTTTCATCCTCAGTTCTGCAATTAAAATTTCAAAGTTCAATTTTGAAACTTCACATATCATATTTATTTATTTGTGTTAAGAAAGATTCTTTTAAAAAATACAGGGCATGTTTTGTATTTTATTAACATATTTTAATATTGTTTGGTTGAAGTTTATGGATGTTTTGCTGAAATTTGCTTTTATATTACTATTTACAAATACTTGAGAACTATTCTATGCTTATTAATATTGCTTTGCGGTTGCTTGGTTCTTGGGGCTGGGGAATAGAAAACTTTCACATCAAAACATTTTAAGACTTATAATTATGAATTGTGATGGTAATGCTGGTGGTAATAGTGTTGTTGGTGTTATTGGGGAATATTATGTGTGTGTGTGAGAGAGAGAGAGAGAGAGAGAGAGAGAGAGAGAGAAAGAGAGAGTTTGTATAGAAGTCAATGTCTACATTTTCCATTCCCAAGATTTCTTTCATTAGATAAGTCTCCCATTAGATGTATAACCTAAAAATATTCAGCCAGCCCTTTACATAAGCCCTCATATTGTATTACAGTTAGTTTCTAACTTTCCTGGTTTTGATTCTGAAATGCCACTGACTGTAAACCCAGCATTGATTTATTAACATGTTTAACTTTCAGAGAAAAATGAACATGACTACATTGAAAATTATCTAGATTTTAGAAATATTGAAATGTGGAGAAAAGAAATATTGAAATGTGGGAAAAAGTAATTATCTTTATATCAAATAAATTCAATATGTGTTTATCTCCCTGGTTATACATGAGCTCCTTTAGGGCAGGAATTGATCATTTTAATTCCCTTTCATTATTTTCAGATAGTGAGAAAATAGGCAAATTATTACTAATGAAAGATATAGGCCCTATTTTTTTAAAACAAGTAGTTTTGTTTTGTGATGGCTTTTAATATATATATATATTGAGGAATGGACATTTTTGGTTCGTGTGATTGTGGAGTGTGAAAA
Organism: Rhinolophus sinicus; assembly: GCF_036562045.2. NCBI lineage: Eukaryota > Metazoa > Chordata > Mammalia > Chiroptera > Rhinolophidae > Rhinolophus > Rhinolophus sinicus. The sequence goes on from NC_133756.1 coordinate 136,416,075, forward strand.
TTATTAGGTGAGTGCATCCAAAAGGCTGCTTATCAGGAACTCAGGCCCATCTTTCTGTCACACATCTGTGACATCTGTGGTTGAGCGCAATGGTGAGAGGAAAGGTGCTCGAATCTTGTACCTCAAATACTAGGTTGGTGAAAAAGTAATTGTAGTTGAAAAATAATTGCAAAAATCCCAATTACTTTTGCACCAACCTACTACCACAGGAGCCTGGGCTGGACACCTGCATTGGTGGCACTGGCAGGTCTCAGGGTACAGAATCAGTACACACCACATACCTGAGACATGTGTGCCGCGGTAAGAAGAGGATCCCCTGGAATGTCTTGGTATCAGCTGTGTCGGTGAGCCTTTGGCTTCGACACCATCCAGGATCCATGGACCACAATGGCTTCTTCCAGAACAAACAGCTTCAGGTGGCAGAGGCAGTTTGACAATTCTGCAGGGACGAGGGGTCTACTGAGTTCTGAATTCAGGCTGGTCCTTGGGCATGGATGAGCACTTATTCCTGGATATATGTGGGGAAAGATGCATTAGATGGAGGGCTTGACATGCGGATGTCTCGGGTGTTGCACTTTCAAACGTTTAATGGAGGATGGTTACTGACACCTTAAACTATAAATCGGGATGCTCCAATCTTCATGCCTTAATATACTTCCAGCACACACACAACAATATTAGAAGAGGTATCAAGTACTATTGTCATGCCAGTTTATGGATGAGGAAGCTTTGAATGAAAGAACTAAAGTAACTTGACCAATATTGTGTACTAAACTGGTAACTCTGAACCCAGGTTCATCTGATTCTAAGCTCCGGTCTTTTAAGCATGATGTTTTACTGCTTAAAACAATCATTGTTTTCCCTCCTAAGAGAGGTGGAGGGGATGTCTTAAACGTGAGTGCTTTTTCTATTGCCTTTATCACTCTAGTATTTGAAAACAGTCTCCCAAACTTTTACCTTAGATTGTCACAAGGGGGCATCCTTACAACTCTGAGGAGGGATCTAATACCATGAGATCTCAGTGGAAGGAAAACCTTGATTTCCCCCCTAGGCCAGTGGTTCTCAAAGTGTATCCCCAAAACCAGCAAAAACATCACCTAGGAACTTGTTTAAAATGCATATGTTTGGGTTGCTCACCATATCTACTACGTCAGATTTCTGGGGGTAGAGCCCAGTAATCTATATTAACAAGGCTTCCAGGTGATTCTAATGCATGGCAAAGATTTAGAAACAGTGCCTTATTCATCAGACATGGTCACTGTTAGTCTGGAAGGCCGCTGAGATATATGCAACAAGACAGGCTACATAACTTAAGTTAGATGTGCTTCAGGAAGAGGCTAAAAGGGTCAGGAGAAAAGTGTTCTCATACAGACATGTTTAAATAAAAATCACAGGAAAACAAGTCAGAGCTATGGAAATATCATGGAAACCAACTCACAGCCACCTACTATTTATCCGCTCCCTACCAGGTGGAACAAAATTACCTGATCCTGAGAGATGTTCTCAGATCAATATGTCCAGATGATCTTGTCATCTGACAAATGAATGAGGTCAGCAAAGTCTCCAACAGCATGGTTTGCTTCTTATCTGTGAAGCCTCTGACATTCAGATACATATCATGTTATTGAATATGGATTCCAGTATTTGCTAATTGGATGACTTGGGAGGGGGGACGGTATCACTTGTCCTTTAAACCCTCATTTTCTGTTTCTACAAAAAGTAGATGGGGCGGTTCATAACAATTTATGAACATTAACAATTTACATATGGATTAAATGAGAGATACACACAGCACGTAGGACCTTCTTCGAAACATAAAGCCCTCAATAAGAGATGCTTGAAGTTATTATTTCAGTCAGTAGCCAGTGCAATGAGAACTTAGCCACAGCCCCAAATTCTACTATCCCTGAGCTCTTTCATTTATGTGTGGCAACCATAGGTACTAGGATGAATAATACATGCTTCCTACTTCTCAGGAGCTCACGTTCTACCAAAGTAGAAAGCCACGCAAATTAACTCCTATAGTCAATATGATGGGATTTGCTGTGAATTAAAGAGGACATCAGATTCTTTGAATTTGGCTGCTGGGCATTTAGCTAGGCTTCCTTACTGCTGAAGGACTCATTTCTTCCATCATCCTTGCAGAGCATTGATTAAACTCGTCAAAAGTACAAATAGCTACATACAAGGAGTGACTGATTACAAATCAAATTACATTCTGCGTATTGCTTTTTTTTTTTTTTTTTTTTTTTTTTTGCCTAGAATGACTTTTGCTCTTCACACAAACTTTTTGTTCTGTAACTATTATGTGGTTAAGGATCCCTAGACTAGGAAGTGTTTCAAGATCCCTTCTGACTTTTTATATGACTCCCTTTTCATGACCTTAAGGCATTCTCTGTGTACATTTATTAGGACTTTTTAATATTAAAGCTATTGGTTAATTTAACTGCTCCACCATTAGATTATAAGCTTCGTGAAGGAAGGTTTGCGGAGGTTGTGTGGTCATGCCCACTTTAATGTCTGAAAAAGAACAGGTATTCAATAAATAGTTTTCAAATAAAGAAATTAATCAACCAATTAATGAAGGAGAGAACTGATTATTCTCAAAACAGAGATATCATCTGTAAAGTGGAGAATAATTATACTCCCTACCTCATATGGTTATTATAAAGATACAATGAGATAATATATGTAAAATGCTGAGAGCAGTGTATGATACAGTGCAAACTTTATGTAAATGCTATCTTAATAATTAGTATTAAATTCAATAATACAGGACATTAAGGATCATTTTGAATCAGGAACCCTGGGACTAGAGGTGAAGATGCCAGAGGATGTCATGTGATGAATTAAAAACATATGAATTAAACCTACTTTCCACTTCTGCAATCTTATTGTTAATATCAAAACCAACCCCAAAGCAGCTGTTGAGTCTCTCGGGTGGTACACTGATATGGTAAACCATGTTAAAATTGTTAACTTTATTGAATGTTATTATATAAAATTCTTGAAATTTGTGGGCCCAGGCCAGGATGGACTCTCTAACCTAGAACCTGAACTTTTCCTGTACAACATCGCCCACATGATTTAATGCCAATATCCTGTGTCACTCATGCGTTTATCAAAATAGAGCTATTAGAATGTGTAAATTATGTTACACTTCATATGAATTGTATTACACATTACAAAAGCATAAGTTGTATCGTGCAAAGGAAAGGAGTTATGTTATATGTATTGTTTTTATCCCCAGTATCCAGCACAATAGATTTTCATACACATTTGACTCCACATAGAATCTGCACTCTAATTATGTTCCCATAGAATATTCACTCATATAATTTGTCAAATGTTGCAGATATGTATGACACATGACTCTTCATCAGTATACTATCATCAGCATGAGTTAGCCAAATATCAAAGACAGGTTAAATAATTACAACAAAGTCAAAAGATTTGCAAACTCTTGCAATGGGTTGCTTTGCTCATCTATTCCCCCCCCCCCTTTTTTTTTTTTTTTGCCTAGAATGACTTTTGCTCTTCACACAAACTTTTTGTTCTGTAACTATTATGTGGTTAAGGATCCCTAGACTAGGAAGTGTTTCAAGATCCCTTCTGACTTTTTATATGACTCCCTTTTCATGACCTTAAGGCATTCTCTGTGTACATTTATTAGGACTTTTTAATATTAAAGCTATTGGTTAATTTAACTGCTCCACCATTAGATTATAAGCTTCGTGAAGGAAGGTTTGCGGAGGTTGTGTGGTCATGCCCACTTTAATGTCTGAAAAAGAACAGGTATTCAATAAATAGTTTTCAAATAAAGAAATTAATCAACCAATTAATGAAGGAGAGAACTGATTATTCTCAAAACAGAGATATCATCTGTAAAGTGGAGAATAATTATACTCCCTACCTCATATGGTTATTATAAAGATACAATGAGATAATATATGTAAAATGCTGAGAGCAGTGTATGATACAGTGCAAACTTTATGTAAATGCTATCTTAATAATTAGTATTAAATTCAATAATACAGGACATTAAGGATCATTTTGAATCAGGAACCCTGGGACTAGAGGTGAAGATGCCAGAGGATGTCATGTGATGAATTAAAAACATATGAATTAAACCTACTTTCCACTTCTGCAATCTTATTGTTAATATCAAAACCAACCCCAAAGCAGCTGTTGAGTCTCTCGGGTGGTACACTGATATGGTAAACCATGTTAAAATTGTTAACTTTATTGAATGTTATTATATAAAATTCTTGAAATTTGTGGGCCCAGGCCAGGATGGACTCTCTAACCTAGAACCTGAACTTTTCCTGTACAACATCGCCCACATGATTTAATGCCAATATCCTGTGTCACTCATGCGTTTATCAAAATAGAGCTATTAGAATGTGTAAATTATGTTACACTTCATATGAATTGTATTACACATTACAAAAGCATAAGTTGTATCGTGCAAAGGAAAGGAGTTATGTTATATGTATTGTTTTTATCCCCAGTATCCAGCACAATAGATTTTCATACACATTTGACTCCACATAGAATCTGCACTCTAATTATGTTCCCATAGAATATTCACTCATATAATTTGTCAAATGTTGCAGATATGTATGACACATGACTCTTCATCAGTATACTATCATCAGCATGAGTTAGCCAAATATCAAAGACAGGTTAAATAATTACAACAAAGTCAAAAGATTTGCAAACTCTTGCAATGGGTTGCTTTGCTCATCTATTCCCCCCCCCCCTTTTTTTTTTTTTTTGCCTAGAATGACTTTTGCTCTTCACACAAACTTTTTGTTCTGTAACTATTATGTGGTTAAGGATCCCTAGACTAGGAAGTGTTTCAAGATCCCTTCTGACTTTTTATATGACTCCCTTTTCATGACCTTAAGGCATTCTCTGTGTACATTTATTAGGACTTTTTAATATTAAAGCTATTGGTTAATTTAACTGCTCCACCATTAGATTATAAGCTTCGTGAAGGAAGGTTTGCGGAGGTTGTGTGGTCATGCCCACTTTAATGTCTGAAAAAGAACAGGTATTCAATAAATAGTTTTCAAATAAAGAAATTAATCAACCAATTAATGAAGGAGAGAACTGATTATTCTCAAAACAGAGATATCATCTGTAAAGTGGAGAATAATTATACTCCCTACCTCATATGGTTATTATAAAGATACAATGAGATAATATATGTAAAATGCTGAGAGCAGTGTATGATACAGTGCAAACTTTATGTAAATGCTATCTTAATAATTAGTATTAAATTCAATAATACAGGACATTAAGGATCATTTTGAATCAGGAACCCTGGGACTAGAGGTGAAGATGCCAGAGGATGTCATGTGATGAATTAAAAACATATGAATTAAACCTACTTTCCACTTCTGCAATCTTATTGTTAATATCAAAACCAACCCCAAAGCAGCTGTTGAGTCTCTCGGGTGGTACACTGATATGGTAAACCATGTTAAAATTGTTAACTTTATTGAATGTTATTATATAAAATTCTTGAAATTTGTGGGCCCAGGCCAGGATGGACTCTCTAACCTAGAACCTGAACTTTTCCTGTACAACATCGCCCACATGATTTAATGCCAATATCCTGTGTCACTCATGCGTTTATCAAAATAGAGCTATTAGAATGTGTAAATTATGTTACACTTCATATGAATTGTATTACACATTACAAAAGCATAAGTTGTATCGTGCAAAGGAAAGGAGTTATGTTATATGTATTGTTTTTATCCCCAGTATCCAGCACAATAGATTTTCATACACATTTGACTCCACATAGAATCTGCACTCTAATTATGTTCCCATAGAATATTCACTCATATAATTTGTCAAATGTTGCAGATATGTATGACACATGACTCTTCATCAGTATACTATCATCAGCATGAGTTAGCCAAATATCAAAGACAGGTTAAATAATTACAACAAAGTCAAAAGATTTGCAAACTCTTGCAATGGGTTGCTTTGCTCATCTATTCCCCCCCCCCTTTTTTTTTTTTTTTGCCTAGAATGACTTTTGCTCTTCACACAAACTTTTTGTTCTGTAACTATTATGTGGTTAAGGATCCCTAGACTAGGAAGTGTTTCAAGATCCCTTCTGACTTTTTATATGACTCCCTTTTCATGACCTTAAGGCATTCTCTGTGTACATTTATTAGGACTTTTTAATATTAAAGCTATTGGTTAATTTAACTGCTCCACCATTAGATTATAAGCTTCGTGAAGGAAGGTTTGCGGAGGTTGTGTGGTCATGCCCACTTTAATGTCTGAAAAAGAACAGGTATTCAATAAATAGTTTTCAAATAAAGAAATTAATCAACCAATTAATGAAGGAGAGAACTGATTATTCTCAAAACAGAGATATCATCTGTAAAGTGGAGAATAATTATACTCCCTACCTCATATGGTTATTATAAAGATACAATGAGATAATATATGTAAAATGCTGAGAGCAGTGTATGATACAGTGCAAACTTTATGTAAATGCTATCTTAATAATTAGTATTAAATTCAATAATACAGGACATTAAGGATCATTTTGAATCAGGAACCCTGGGACTAGAGGTGAAGATGCCAGAGGATGTCATGTGATGAATTAAAAACATATGAATTAAACCTACTTTCCACTTCTGCAATCTTATTGTTAATATCAAAACCAACCCCAAAGCAGCTGTTGAGTCTCTCGGGTGGTACACTGATATGGTAAACCATGTTAAAATTGTTAACTTTATTGAATGTTATTATATAAAATTCTTGAAATTTGTGGGCCCAGGCCAGGATGGACTCTCTAACCTAGAACCTGAACTTTTCCTGTACAACATCGCCCACATGATTTAATGCCAATATCCTGTGTCACTCATGCGTTTATCAAAATAGAGCTATTAGAATGTGTAAATTATGTTACACTTCATATGAATTGTATTACACATTACAAAAGCATAAGTTGTATCGTGCAAAGGAAAGGAGTTATGTTATATGTATTGTTTTTATCCCCAGTATCCAGCACAATAGATTTTCATACACATTTGACTCCACATAGAATCTGCACTCTAATTATGTTCCCATAGAATATTCACTCATATAATTTGTCAAATGTTGCAGATATGTATGACACATGACTCTTCATCAGTATACTATCATCAGCATGAGTTAGCCAAATATCAAAGACAGGTTAAATAATTACAACAAAGTCAAAAGATTTGCAAACTCTTGCAATGGGTTGCTTTGCTCATCTATTCCCCCCCCCCTTTTTTTTTTTTTTTGCCTAGAATGACTTTTGCTCTTCACACAAACTTTTTGTTCTGTAACTATTATGTGGTTAAGGATCCCTAGACTAGGAAGTGTTTCAAGATCCCTTCTGACTTTTTATATGACTCCCTTTTCATGACCTTAAGGCATTCTCTGTGTACATTTATTAGGACTTTTTAATATTAAAGCTATTGGTTAATTTAACTGCTCCACCATTAGATTATAAGCTTCGTGAAGGAAGGTTTGCGGAGGTTGTGTGGTCATGCCCACTTTAATGTCTGAAAAAGAACAGGTATTCAATAAATAGTTTTCAAATAAAGAAATTAATCAACCAATTAATGAAGGAGAGAACTGATTATTCTCAAAACAGAGATATCATCTGTAAAGTGGAGAATAATTATACTCCCTACCTCATATGGTTATTATAAAGATACAATGAGATAATATATGTAAAATGCTGAGAGCAGTGTATGATACAGTGCAAACTTTATGTAAATGCTATCTTAATAATTAGTATTAAATTCAATAATACAGGACATTAAGGATCATTTTGAATCAGGAACCCTGGGACTAGAGGTGAAGATGCCAGAGGATGTCATGTGATGAATTAAAAACATATGAATTAAACCTACTTTCCACTTCTGCAATCTTATTGTTAATATCAAAACCAACCCCAAAGCAGCTGTTGAGTCTCTCGGGTGGTACACTGATATGGTAAACCATGTTAAAATTGTTAACTTTATTGAATGTTATTATATAAAATTCTTGAAATTTGTGGGCCCAGGCCAGGATGGACTCTCTAACCTAGAACCTGAACTTTTCCTGTACAACATCGCCCACATGATTTAATGCCAATATCCTGTGTCACTCATGCGTTTATCAAAATAGAGCTATTAGAATGTGTAAATTATGTTACACTTCATATGAATTGTATTACACATTACAAAAGCATAAGTTGTATCGTGCAAAGGAAAGGAGTTATGTTATATGTATTGTTTTTATCCCCAGTATCCAGCACAATAGATTTTCATACACATTTGACTCCACATAGAATCTGCACTCTAATTATGTTCCCATAGAATATTCACTCATATAATTTGTCAAATGTTGCAGATATGTATGACACATGACTCTTCATCAGTATACTATCATCAGCATGAGTTAGCCAAATATCAAAGACAGGTTAAATAATTACAACAAAGTCAAAAGATTTGCAAACTCTTGCAATGGGTTGCTTTGCTCATCTATTTCCACCCTCCCCTTTTTTTTATTTTTTGCCTAGAATGACTTTTGCTCTTCACACAAACTTTTTGTTCTGTAACTATTATGTGGTTAAGGATCCCTAGACTAGGAAGTGTTTCAAGATCCCTTCTGACTTTTTATATGACTCCCTTTTCATGACCTTAAGGCATTCTCTGTGTACATTTATTAGGACTTTTTAATATTAAAGCTATTGGTTAATTTAACTGCTCCACCATTAGATTATAAGCTTCGTGAAGGAAGGTTTGCGGAGGTTGTGTGGTCATGCCCACTTTAATGTCTGAAAAAGAACAGGTATTCAATAAATAGTTTTCAAATAAAGAAATTAATCAACCAATTAATGAAGGAGAGAACTGATTATTCTCAAAACAGAGATATCATCTGTAAAGTGGAGAATAATTATACTCCCTACCTCATATGGTTATTATAAAGATACAATGAGATAATATATGTAAAATGCTGAGAGCAGTGTATGATACAGTGCAAACTTTATGTAAATGCTATCTTAATAATTAGTATTAAATTCAATAATACAGGACATTAAGGATCATTTTGAATCAGGAACCCTGGGACTAGAGGTGAAGATGCCAGAGGATGTCATGTGATGAATTAAAAACATATGAATTAAACCTACTTTCCACTTCTGCAATCTTATTGTTAATATCAAAACCAACCCCAAAGCAGCTGTTGAGTCTCTCGGGTGGTACACTGATATGGTAAACCATGTTAAAATTGTTAACTTTATTGAATGTTATTATATAAAATTCTTGAAATTTGTGGGCCCAGGCCAGGATGGACTCTCTAACCTAGAACCTGAACTTTTCCTGTACAACATCGCCCACATGATTTAATGCCAATATCCTGTGTCACTCATGCGTTTATCAAAATAGAGCTATTAGAATGTGTAAATTATGTTACACTTCATATGAATTGTATTACACATTACAAAAGCATAAGTTGTATCGTGCAAAGGAAAGGAGTTATGTTATATGTATTGTTTTTATCCCCAGTATCCAGCACAATAGATTTTCATACACATTTGACTCCACATAGAATCTGCACTCTAATTATGTTCCCATAGAATATTCACTCATATAATTTGTCAAATGTTGCAGATATGTATGACACATGACTCTTCATCAGTATACTATCATCAGCATGAGTTAGCCAAATATCAAAGACAGGTTAAATAATTACAACAAAGTCAAAAGATTTGCAAACTCTTGCAATGGGTTGCTTTGCTCATCTATTCCCCCCCCCCTTTTTTTTTTTTTAATTGGGAGGTCTACTTTTGGTAAGAAATTTTGAACTTTTATGATCATTTCTTCCTCCTTATTCTTTCTGTCTGCTATTAGTACATTTATTTTCAAATTTTCATATATCTTACTAATGTCAAAGCTAATAAAACCTTACTTTTTTACAGTTCTATTTTGTTTGAAATTAGAAGCATTTGTGGATCAAAAGATACACTATTCACCATGAGACATTGTATGAAAAGAATAGCTAAACTGATTAACTAACTGGGAAAAAGGAAACTTTTGCTTCTTTTTATAAAATATAGTGAAAACAAAATACATGTGCAGCAAAAATTTTGTAATTCATACTTAAAAATTTACAAAGAAACTTGAAATCAATGTGTTTCCTTATATACAAACATTTTGAGAAAACCATAATAGTTGATGAAAGGCTGAGAAACCTGAAGTTGATTCCATTTTAGTGTACTGTTTGTAATTGTACTCCCAGCTAAATGATTTAAGGGTTGCTTCATTATTCTTTATGCTATGACTTTGCATCTTCATTCTCAGCTTTGGAACTCCCCTGCATATTCTTAATTTATGAGATCTGTCAAATAAAATATTAATAAAATATAGTTGAGGAGAGAAGGAGAAGCACTTTCCTCTACCATGTTAATAACATTGTATGTTCTGCCATTTTATACATATATTCAATGCCAGATTTAAGGTAGAATATTATAAAGAATAGAATGTCTTTTTTGGAAAGAGCAATACCCAATATTTCTAAGGTACAGGACACTAGTAGAAAATAAATAAAACTCTTTTCCTTTGTCTATCTTCATAATGATCTGGATGCCCACGCTTTGGTTTAGAATTCCTGGAAATTATGGCATTCTACCCAGGGGTATAGTGGCACAGGGAGAGTTGGCTGCAGGCTCCTAAACAATAGTCCATCCATTTCTTTTTAAATCTCTGTTCCATCCTGTACCAAGGATGGCCTCAAGTGCATATTTGTAGACCCCTCAGCCTGCATGTCCAGTATCAGCTCAAATTCCTTCAAAAGTCACCCTTGGCAATTCCTTGGACCTGAGGTTGCACACCTGGAAGTGTGGTCAACTTTAGGAAAATGGAGCTTGGGAAGAGGCTTGAGCAGGCTTTGGAAGCAGACACGAGTCTCATGTGCAGAGCATTATAGGCTCAATTGCCAGTATGGAGGCTTCAAGAGGGTTGGGAAGGTGGCTTAGGTTGTAAGGAGTACCCGCCTGCTGTGGGTACTCCTTTCTCCATGCAAAGGGGCACAGAAGAATGAGGGCCAGAAGAGGGCCCCCTGAATTTAGAACCCAGGGCAGGGAACTCTCTTGGCTGTGTGTGGGGCATTTTACAGCTAAACCTCAAATTAATATTTCTTTCTTATCAATTATTAGGTGTTTGATCTTGGATAACTGTCTTAACAACTTTAATTTCTACTTTAAAGCCAGAGTGACTAGATTTGAACCTGTGCTCTACCACTTAATCACTGTGCAAGTTTGGGCAAATTACTTAATCTCTCTTTGCCTCAGTTTTCATCTGCAAGGTGTGTGTAATAATGGTATTGACTTAGAGGTTTGTAATAAGAATTGAGTTCATATTTATGAAATGCTTCAGTAGTGCCTACCCCATGATAAGCTTTTTGGATATTTGGTGTTTTTTTTTGTTTTTGTTTTTTAAGTTTATAACTGAGAGTATTCTGATATCAAGAGATAATTGCAAAAATTAAAGAAGACAACACATATTGTTCTTAGCTAAGTCCTTGGCTTATAATGTGTACCAAATTGTAACTGATAATTTAATATAAGAATAAATAAAACATTGTGCCAAAAATATGCATCATAAGAACAAAAATCATAGGCTTTTTTTTGCATCTTTACTATTGTGTAGCATAAGTATACACTGAATTTTTATTTCGATAGCCAAAGATACTGCGTTTTACCCTGTTTTTTCTGATTGTGTTTACATGATTCAACACTGTAAATTATTAGTAAGTTTGTCTTAAATTATTTACTGGACATTTATATAGACATGAACATGTTTTTATACTTAAGATGTCTTCTAACTGTTCACTCTAATAGTCTTGTTGCCAACTGCTTTCTTAAGACCATTCCTTCTCTGTCTCTAATTCACCAAATGTATGTAGGTATCCTAGTAAACGCCAATTTCTTTTGAAGGTCATTGGTCAAAGTGCATATGGACAGCACTTTGAAACAGAAAGGATTCTACAGAGACAAGGATAAGTTGAGACAAAAGACCTATTTCTGACAACTAATGACCTACTTGGATCTCAATCTAGTATTTTTTTAAAAGTTCATTATACAAAGTTTCATAAAAATAGTTACACATTCTTTTGGTTTAAACTTTTAGTCACCTTGAGACTTAAACAGCTGTCCAATTTCAGACTTTACAGAATTCCTAAGTATAGTTTAATTAATAAAATGTGACATTATACTACTAAGAAAAAATATTTAAGCATCACATCTTATTTGCAAAATTTACGTAAAATATTTCTAAAAATGTTTATAATAATGAAATATAACAGATTAAAAGACTCAAACCTAATGTAGTATCTGATAATGAAAAATAAATTCCTCCACTCCTTGTGTTTTGTACCCTTCTATTTCTAGATGAATCACCTTTCCTCAATGTTTGAATGTTTGTATCCTATTTTTCTCTCTCTGTTCTTTTTGCTGAAACAGTTTATTAAATTACACATAGTATATATTAGGTAGAAAATATATATAATAAGAATATATGTATAATCTATATTATGATAGATACATGATATATAATATATAAATATATATATATATATATATATATATATTTATATCTACATATGAAACAGAAATATTCATCCAAATAAAACCTTGATAGGTACGTAACTTGGAACCTGTAATTGCTTAAGAACTTCCTGCTTATTTTCAAGGTAAGATTCTTGCTTTGTTTTCTACTTTAAAGTAATTGTTTATTAGTTAAGATAGCACCTTAAAAACAACTCCCAAATATATAATTACTCAAAGATAATTGATGTGTATTTTTGCTCACACAATCGAGAGGTGGTTCTTTAGTTAGTGATTCTCTTCCATTTCTAAAGTCACCATTTTAAATGGCCTGTATTTTTGCAGTACTAGTCAGTATTACATAAGTGAATAGGGGAAAGCATTAGAATTTGGGAAGTTTTGGCCGACCAGGCCTGGAAGTGGCTTAACACGTTGCGTACGGATCACGAGAATCTTCGTTTTTTTTCTGAGCCATGCATTAAGGACGGATAACAAGAATTCTCGTTTTTACTGTTGACTCTTTTTACTTTGCACATTTTATTGAATTATTTGTGTTTCGTTAATAACAAAGGAAGCTGCTTTCTGCAGTATCACACCAGGAGGGATTACTAACATCATAGGTGAGTAAATCCTAAAAAGTTCCATAGAAAAATAATAAATGACATAGAAGCACTTACGCTTTAAAGAGAAGAGTGCATTTTAAAGTAGTTTCTTTTGAAAACCTGTCGGAACAGAGGGGTATGAGGGATTTAAACCCCGCCGTATGCAACGTGTTAATCAATTTTCTCATATTCTGTTGTTTGGAACTCAGTCACATGGCCACACCCACTTACAAAACAGGCTGGGAAATGGAATATAGTTGTGTGCTCATGAATAAGAAAAATAGGTTGAGTTTTATTTGCAGTGAAAAGATACCAGAAATCTCAAGATATTTTTAAGATTAAAAAAACAAACAAACTATTAAATGAAAATATTTCTTTACTCAGTCCACTATTTACATGTGGCTTAATACTTTTCCTGAGTTCATGTGGACATCTTTGTAAGAATGAAGAGTGAAAAACACAATCTACATCAGTGTTTAGAGGTAGCCATTTGAAAATGAATTAAATGTTGATAAATGGAAAAGGGGATCCCATGAGAAGATTACCACAGTGAATGGCAAAGGGTAATTAGAAGATAATAGTGTAAGGGACAAGAAGTATTCTAAGGGGAAAAGTAACATTTTAGAAATACAAATAGATAAGTGGCTTGATTATACTAAATTCTTAAGAAAACAAATTTAAAGAACGTTTACATACAATGTGGTTACAAAAGAGGGCAGCGCAAACTTAGATGGTTGTGCTTCTTGCACACCACACAAGATATATGACTCAGGTGCAAATGGGGACTGAAATTCTAACTGGTCTGTGTGATGGTTAATATATGTGTGAGCTTGACTGGGCTAAGGGATGCCCAGATGGCTGTAAAACGTTATTTCTGGGTGTGTCTGTGAGGGTGTACAGAAGAGATTAGATTGAATCAGTAGACCGAATAAAGAAGGTCACCCTCACCAATGTGGGTGCACATAATTCAATACATCGAGGGCCCAGATAGGACAAAAAGACAGAGGAAGGCCGAGTTTGCTCTTTCTGCCTAAGCTGGGACATCCAAATTCTCCTGCTTTCAGACCTGAGCACCCTTGGGCCTTTTCAGTAGGAATAGGACTTATGCTATCAGCCCCCCTGGTTCTCAGATGGTTAGACTGAGACTGAATTACCACCAGATTTCCAGGTTCTCATATTGCAGATTGCATAATTATGTGAGTCAATTTCAAACACACACACACACACACACACACACACACACACACACACACAGTACTAATAACGGAAACCATCGGTGTCCATCTGTTGTATAGAAGATCTCTGTCATGATGACTTAGTTGTTTGTTCCAGGAAATATTTGCCTGGGAAAGATAAGACTAAACCCACAAATGACTGTATTGTTTGTTTTAGGAAAATTCCTACAAATCAGTTTCTCAGAGATAGAAGTCTGCTCATCTAGGCAAATTGCTCGCTTATCAAACATTTCACTTATTAAGACCCATTTCAAGACCCTCATATACTTTGCTCATATTCTAAACTCTTAGATCGCAAACTTTTTTTCAATTGCAATAAACGTCCCACCTTGAAAGATAAACCCTAAACCACTTGAAACCTGACCCTAAGGCCTACCAAAATCTTCTATAAAGGTAATGTTCTCTCTACTTCAGTGAATTAAGTGCTTGTCTGGGGATATTTTATAGATTTGAACAATATAAACCAACTTCAGAACACCAATTGCCTCTGGGACAGATGTGAGAAGGATGAAATGGGTCTGTGGGGACGTGTATAAATGCTTTCATTCTTTGAAATTAAGAGAATAATTAAGTAGGAAAATTTTTGAAATCTAGTTAATTTTGTTGGTTAATTATATTATTTTTCTCTGCATTTCTGTATGATTGAAATATCTCATAATTTTAAAAAAATAAAAGAAAATAGAATGGCAATAAGACCAGTGAAAATTGACAATGCAAATTTTCATTCAGAGCGGTTAACATCACTGTTAAAATTGGGCTTTAAATCTGGCTGGGCTTTTTTGACTGTTTTGTTAAAAAGAAAATAAAAGAACACTTGGTATATTACAGAGTTCTCTTTACTGAGCATACTGATTTCTACAGGGAGACAGTATTTATTCAACACTAAATTCCATAGGTATGCCAAATATACATGTGGCAGCACAAATGGCAGAATTTTAAAATTCGTATTTTACAAAGGCCAAAACTGAAACCTACTAACATTATCATAGAATGAACTGCCGGAAGCAAAGAAAAAAATTGAAAGTTTTCTCAACTGAAGGTAATTAATCATGGATTTGTATATCTTTCTGGAATTTTTTCTTGTCATTTTTTGAAGTAGCAAAACTGATACTCTGGTTTTGTTTCATGCTTACAAGAAGTGAAGAATTCACATATAGGACTGAAAAAATATTTGGTCTAAATAAAATTAAGTAACTAAAAATTCATTACAACTCTGAAAGATTATTTCATTTTATGTTATGAATGCAAGTTCACCAATTAATAAATAAAGGTTGTATCACGATTTAATACATCTTTATTATTTTGCCCTGTTTTATTATATTTTAATAGATTTGTTGCTAATTTTCTTAACAGTATTTAACACCTGCTATAATTATTTTACTTGATTATTTATCTTCCGCCTTCTCCCCTTGAATCAAGTTCCAATGGGCCGATACTGTATTTCTGTTATATCCTTCTGTAGTCAACTTTCCTTGTACATAGTTGGTGCTCACTAAATATTAGTTGAATAAGAATAAATGAATCTTTCAATTAGTATTTCCTAAAACATATTTCATGATTTAAAGAAATATAAATGGATGACCCAAAATGATTGTATCAATGTCAATTAAATTGGTAAAATCTCAGGTAATTATTAAGAATATTTCATGGGTTTCTCCTTTAAATTGTCTAATATATTGTGAACTTCGATCATTCAATATGTGGTTTAATATTCTCTTATTTTAAAACTTACATGACTACAGATGTTTTGTCTCCTTTTTAATACTAGAATATGTTATGCAATTTTTGTTTTATGGGACACAGTTGGAAGACTATACTACTTTTATAAGTGTTTACACAGGTCTTACTTTTAATTAGAGTACAGCAATTTAAGCTTTATTTTAATTAACCTCCTCATTATAATAAAGTAGAGCAATTGTAGCCAAGCTAGGTAGGTAATCTTTATCCGGTATTATTTACTATATCACATTTTCTGTAGTTATTTCTTAATTTTTATCTTTTACTATTAATATCCATCAGACTTTTTCAATAAAAAGATGAGCATAAACCTAAGTGCTATAAACTATTGGATATATTTTATGATAAAAATAAATGTCATTTTTTATAAAAATGCTTATATCATTTAATAGATTAAATGAGTCAATAAATCAAGCAGTGTTAACATAATTTGTTTGAACTGTAAATTTACAGCATAGATAATAACAACAAAGTATCTTCCCCAGTCTCTTTGAATTAGAGCCTTGGTTTAATTAAGCCTTTAAATTATAATTCAGATAGCACATGTATGAATCAAAAAGCACATTTTTATTTTTATTTATGATACATTTTATTATAATACTCATAAAAACAAATAAAATGAATCACACATTAAAATGCTATTATGTTATTTTAAACAAGCATCTGAGCATCTATGAGATCATATTTTTATGTTGGGTTTCTTGGGGAAGCAGAGTCTGAGATGAAGATTAGTGCACAGCAAATTTATTAGGTAATACCCTTGACATCGACACTTGTGGAAGGGGAGGGGAGCAGAATTGGGCAGAGAACTTGGACCACAATGGAAATTCATTGGAGGGATCAGTTTATTCTACAGACAGCTCTGAAGCTGAGATGACCCTTCAGAGTTAACCTGAGTTGGGGGGAGGAGGTCAGAACTTTATATTTCCACATCCAACAGTCACTGGGTACACACTTCCCAGGAAAGGATATGTCCTTGGACAAGGAGTTGTCTTCAATTGAGACACTCTTAAAAGTGGATTGAGAGCTGAGGTTTGCTCAGCTGCATTGTCAGCTGCTGGGACTATAAGTTGTTCATTGCTGAAGAAGAATATGGACTGTATATCCCAGTCTACCCCAGTAAACCTGTTGAACCACTGAAATATGCTTCTACGATGAAGTCCTGGAAACAGCTCCTCCATTACATCAGTAGGCCTCCTTTCCTGGGAGAAACTCAGAAGATAAAGGTTAGAGAGACAAACTGTAGGCCTTTTCACTATGGCTGATATTGGGAACACAAATAACATGCATCATCTCCCTCTACTGTACATTCAGCAATGCTAGCAGCTCCGATGGGTTTGTGGCTTATGTGATGGCATGCCCTAGAGTCACCCACTAGGGACCCAAGCTCTTTATCACCATAAATTCTTCAAATCATGCTTGCTTCTCTTGCTATTTATCATAAAAATTAATACAAAGAGGCACCTGAGTGGGTCACCTGGATGCCAATACATATTCTTCTCAGCCTATAGTGTGTCTCTATGGCTCTGCATCCCTGCTGAGAGAATAACTGCTTTTCTTGCCTATCGGTTTCTTAGCACAAGTTCCCTGAAGTGCTAAAGCCACAGTTGTAGCTGATGGTTTTGTTAGGTCTGTTTGTTCTCTGGAAGAAGTATTTCCCTTTTTGGAAACAGGACTTTAAAACCTACAGAACCCAGAGTTATGCTATAGAAAGCACAGATTCCTCAAATAAATCGCGGGGATCTAGGATAAGTGGGGCTACCTACTCCTGCTTTCACCTTTGGTTCCTATACTGTATAGTCTATCTGTTGGAGAGACAGCACTGCATAAAATTTGTTGACTTGAATTGTTTACTGAATCCTAATGAGTAGCAAATCACCCTGGCCAAGTACTGACTTCAAGCTGATGCTTCAGTTTTGCTTTAAACAGGCTTTTTTTTTTTTTTTTTTAGGTTTTATTGGGGAAGGGGAACAGGACTTTATTGGGGAACAGTGTGTACTTCCAGGCCTTTTTTCCAAGTCAAGTTGTTGTCCTTTCAATCTCAGTTGTGGAGGGTGCTGTTCAGCTTCAAGTTGTTGTTCTTTCAGTCTTAGTTGTGGAGGGCGCAGCTCAGCTCCAGGTCCAGTTGCCGTTGCTAGTTGCAGGGGGCACAGCCCACCATCCCTTGCGGGAGTCGAAACCGGCAACCTTGTGGTTGAGAGGACGTGCCCCAACCAACTGAGCCATCTGGGAGCTCAGCGGCAGCTCAGCTCAAGGTGCCGTGTTCAACCTTAGTTGCAGGGGGTGGAGCCCACCATCCCTTGCGGGACTCGAGGAGTTGAACTGGCAACCTTGTGGTTGAGAGCCCACTGGCCCATGTGGGAATTGAACCGGCAGCCTTCGGAGTTAGGAGCACGGAGCTCTAACCGCCTGAGCCACCGGGCCGGCCCTCAACAGGCTTTTTGATAAATTTTTCATGTTGGTAGATTCTAGCTTGTGGATGTGTGATATGACCAGTAAATCCTATGATCGTATGCCTACTCCAGCATATTCTTGGCTCTTCTTATGGCTCCCTTGGTTTGATACGTTGCTTTATGGGATCTCAAGCTGATGCATCAAACATTCTCTGAGAACTTACATGATAATCCTGGTCGATAGTATATGGGCAAGAAAGACAAACACGTACTAGGATTGTATGTATATCTCTGTTAGAATGAATTGTAGCCTCTTTAAGGGTGGAAGGGGTCCAATGAAGTCAATTTACTATCAAGTGGCCAATTGATTTTCTGTAGGAATCATATTATATTATGAATTTAGGTTTGTTTCTGTTGTTGGCAATAGTAACATCAGTATCTATCCGATCATGAGTAGGGATCTATGCATCTGGGCCTATGCATAGCCTCCATATCTGTGACCACAGTTACGCCATCCATATGCCAATTGTATCAGTTTTTTTTTGGGAGGGGGGGGCGATGAAGAAAGTGATTGACTTTAGCTGGCCAAGTAATTTTGTTTACCTGTTTTTTTAACTGTTTCTTCTGGATGGATACTCCCAACTGGACATTACCCTGTGACACAAAGATCTTCACATTTAGTATTATCATTTATAATTAGGTTACCCAAAATGTGTAAAAATAACAAAACACATATAACCACATAATGTAATATTTTCCTCTATACTGCCGTTATTCAAAAGAACAGACACTTAAAGGTGGAAGAGAGGAATAACTTCTACTAGATGACATTTTCCTATAGTATTGTGTTTTCAAAAATTTTTTACAAATAGTTTTGTTAATTTAACTTTCCACATGTACAAGTTAAAAGCACAGCAGATATAAAGTTCATATTGATTTGGCATTTAATATGTAGGGTTTATTTGAGGTTGTGTGTTTGTTTACCAGCCTTAAATAATGAGATTTCAGACCTTATGAACAGGATCTGAGTATGTCGGGAGGCTGATAATTTGTAGTTAATAGAATTTACCTTTATCCATCAAGAATACCTTGAAAATTAGAAAGGTAAACAATAATTTTTGCTGCAGAGTAAAGGAAAAATGTGTTATGGAGGTTAAGTTTTTTTAAAAAATCCTAAAGATTTTGGAAGCATATATCTTTATTTTTAAAAGAATTATTTGAAGATATGCGATGAACACTTGACAATGTTTTCTGTAACTTGCGAATATAAACTATTTTTAGGTAGATGTATTTTGGGCAGTGAAATCTTGCTGTTTTGTTTTTGTTTTTGTTTTTTTTTGTTTTTTGTTTGTTTGTTTGTTTTTCAGTCAGGTAAAACCTGGAAAGATATGTAGTGTTCTAAAAACTCTATAAATTCTTTTTGAAGCAGTTGTCTCTATGTTTTATATCTATATAGTTTTGTTGCAGGAAAAGAGAGCTCTCGCCTTCTCATAGGAAAGAATTCAAACGTGAGCCGGTATAGAGTTTAAAGGAATTTTATGTTTCCTTTAAAGATACCTTTATTTAGCAGAGAGTAAATAAAAAAATAAGGGCCAACTCTCAGGCAGAGTGGTAGTCTCTAATTGCTAGTGGAAGAGAGACCTCCATCCCCCAGGCTAGGGTTTATGTGTGTTTTCTGCTTCCATAGAAACTTATTGTTATGGGGAGTGGCGGAGGAGATAGAACAACAATGGCAAGTTTAACTTCAGTAAGATGTGAGAAGAATAGGGGCAGGTTTGTCTTTAACTCTTGCAAAGCACAACCTATGTTCTTTTTCCATGAGCTTAACTATAGGGATGGCTCTTATAGAATCTCTAGTCTTCTGGAGAGATTGCTCTGTGTGATTAACGTCTGCTGAGTTCTGTGTCTTGGAGCACGTAGGCAGCAGACTTGGAATCCATACTCTTAGTTCCTTCTTCTGCAAAAATAGTCCTCATGCCACTTCCCTATGTTAGTTTGAAGTAATCAGAGTTGCTATAATACAACTCATTAAAATGTTACATAAATCAAAGTTGTCAATATAGCACCTTTTATTTTTTAAATATTGAATATACTAAAAACTGCTTTATAGCAAGCAAGGGACACAAATAAAAGTCCTATACATTAGTGATTTTACTTCAGATTTGAGTTAATCACTATGGGGCACTTTTAATATGTGTGTGTGGGGGGGCACTGTATGGGACACAAAGTAATAAAATACACAGTCCGTGTTCTCTAAAAAGTTACAGAAATCTAACAGAGAAAATTAATGATCCTCTTTCACTTCTTTCCTTTTTTCATTCCCCCTCTCCTTCCATTTCTTCTTCTTCTTCCTGATATTTAATAGTTAATGGGTACTGGACGGTTAGCATTACTGTTGATACTGAGACATTATTTCCGATCTGGGCAGAGGCCCACCTTTTGTGGGAAGTGTTTCAGATCCTTAGTCTGAGGACTGAGCTCCTCTATTGTCCTGGCAACAGAAGCCTGATATCCCTACCATCCTTAAGCACATCCTTAAGCTTTTGTGCTGGAGAACAGATATTATGGAAAGACAGATATTTCAAAAAAGTCAAGAGGTGAAAATACAGTGATGAAAAAAAAGAGGACTAAATAAATGGACAGATATCCATATTTGTGAATTAGAATGTTTAATATTTTTAAAGATATCAAATCTAATTGATATTAGATTTAATATGACTCCATTCAAAATATCAGCATGATTTTTAGTAGAAAATGAAAGACTGATACTGAAATATATGCAGAAATGCAAAGTACTTAGAATAGCCCATTTTTTTTTAAGTAAACGTGAGGTTTATAGTTAATGATATCAAAATGTAATATGAAACTACAGTAGTCAAGACAGTGAGCTAAAATTAAACAAATATACAATAAAAAAAGAGTCAAATTGACCATATATATGATCAATTGATTTTCAGAAAAGTTACCTGCGGTTTGAGCCATTCAAGAAAGGCTACCCTCAGGTTTCATAATTTGCTAGAAAGACTCATAGTACTCAGCAAAGCTATTATAGTCAGGGTTATGGCTCATTACAATGAAAAGATACAGCTAAAATCTTCAGTGGGAAAAGGCATATATACCAGGGTTCAGGAGAGTTCCAGGCGCAAGTTCCAATTGTCCTCTTTAAGTAGAGTCATGTAGACAGCACTTCTTCCAGAATGGAAGGTTGTCAAACACAGAAGCTCACCTAAGCCTTGGTGTCCAAGAATGTTATTGAGGGGTCAGTGAAGTATGCATGATGGCCCACGTGTGTAACTGACCTTAGTCTCCAATACCACCTGATGTCCACATGGTGCTACATGGCACAAGGCTCCCAGCATAAAAGACATTGTTAGCATGAACTATCTGGCCCAAGATCCCCAGGTAAACAAAGACGTGCTAATCAGGTAGGACATTCCACAGGCTTTGAGTTTATCCTCCAGGGGGCTGCATAAGACAAAACCTTTCTTGGGCATGCTCCATTGATGTAAATGATATTGGATCTGCCAGTAGTTTCTGGGTGAGGGCCGGGATTGTGTCTCATGAGACTGAAAAATGGAAACTCGGACCCAGGAGAGGCAAAGAGTTTTAAAAAGAAGATAGTTTATTGAAAGCAAAGGGTCAGAGCTCCCAAGTGGGAGGATGTCCCAAATGGGGGTTCCCAGTGACTGAGGCAAAAGTTCTTACTTTTTTTATACCTTTCCTTGCCTGCTTGGGGAAGGGGGCTGGAGCCTTCTAATGGAATTCATCTATCAGGTTTGTCCTGTTTGCCCATCATGAAGGGATTAACAAATAACCCATTCCTGTCTATCAGATCTGCTCCTTTGACCAAAAGGGATTTGAGATATTTATTAACCTCAAGGCGTGTTCGCATATCTTTGTCCTGGAGTGAAGGAGACATTCCAGAACCTGGAGTTGCAGGATATGGCTGCTTTTTGTTTATTCCACCAGGGACCTCCCTGTCTACCTAGCAACAGACTAACTAACCTCTCTCACCATCATTTACTACATAATGCCAAGGTAATTCACGTCGAGAAAAGAAAGTCTTTTAAAACAAACATGCTAGTATAATAGATGTCCATGTGGAAGAAATGAACTTTGAACATTATCTCTCACCATACACAAAAGATAATTCCAAATTTATCATAAACATACAAATATAAAATTTTATGGGAAAATTGTATGACTTTGAGGTAGGCAAATACTTATTAGCAAACAAAATTAATAATTATATAAGAAAGTTGAGAAACTACTTCATTAAAAATTATCTTCAAATGTAATTGTTAAGAAATGAAAAAAAATCACTGATTGTTAGAAAATACTTGCATTATGTGTATTTTATAAATTATTTGTATCCAGAAAACACAAAGTTTATAACTTAGTCAAAAGAAGATAAACATACCAATCAAAAATAAAGATATAGAATTTGAACATGTATTTTACAAAAGAAGATACAGAAATGCATAATAAGATAGTCATGGGGAAAATGCAAATTAAAACCACAATTAAAAAGGCCAACGATTCCAAAGGTCAGGAAGAATATAGAGCAACTAGAACTTCTAATACATTTTTTTATGGAAGTGCAAAATCGTACCCCCACCTCTGAAAAACGTTTGTTTCTTTTGGAGTTAAATATTCACTGACCATAAGACCCAGCAAATCTTATTGATCTGAAAAAAATAAAAACATCTATTCACAATCCAAAAATATCTGACATAGTAAGTACAAGTAATATTTAGTTTAATTTTGATAAGAAGAAAGTTTAATATGCAAGAAGTACTCTTACCAGATATATATTTAATAAAAAAGTAACTATCAAGAAAGGTAACGTAATATTAGGTAGTAAAATGTACATTTTAATTGAAGAGTTAAATATTTTAAATGGGTTATTTTACAGAGATGTACAGTGTTCTTTTTTTCATGTACTCTTTCCTCTTAAGATTAAGCAGTAAGAGTA
This sequence comes from Rhinolophus sinicus, assembly GCF_036562045.2. Classification (NCBI taxonomy): domain Eukaryota; kingdom Metazoa; phylum Chordata; class Mammalia; order Chiroptera; family Rhinolophidae; genus Rhinolophus; species Rhinolophus sinicus. Next base: position 136,439,609 of record NC_133756.1, read on the forward strand.
AGAGTGGAGGAGAGAGATGAACTAGTGTGACTCCCATAGGATAATTTGGCTGATAGCAATTCTGTAATGTTTAAAATGTTAGCATTGAGGGAGAAGATGTTGGACTCCTAAAAGGATTACACGAGTTCTTTCCCTTGAGATAGATTACATTTCCTACTTAATCACTTACAGACTTAAAATGAGTATGAGTAGAAAATAAGACTTGCTAGTAAAATTGTGGATGGTGCAATAGAATTTGAGTGTAGAAAAAAAGCTCATGATGGCACCTACTCTATTTCTTTTAAAACAAAGTTCTTAATTTTTTGTTTTGTTTTATTTTCTAGTGGAAAATTATGTTTTGCGAGAACATACTGCATATTCAAATAGCTAACTATTATTTCTATTTCAATACAACTGCACTGTATGTGCAAATCTGTGTCATTCAGCCCACTATTTGCCAACAGCTTGAAAATGCAGATAACAGAGCTAATGTAGCTCCAGGTTTTTATTTTGCAATCTAGTTAGGCATCCACAAGGCAAAACATATTATTTTTTTCTCACTTCATTATCATTGCAAGTCCCTCTAGGGATATCCTGAATTGTCCCTTATTTTTCAGGATGTCCTAGGGGATTGAGGCTACAAATCCCATGTCCTACAAAAAAAAAAAAAAAAAAAATGTGAAAGCTTTCACAGCCAAGATTGTCCAGGTGGATTTATTGCAGGGAAGCTTGGCTTTGTACTTACTACTTTTGCTTCCTGTAAATTACAGTGTCAGTGGAATAGGTGATCAGGGAAAGGGAATCATTCTCTTTGTATTTCTACTTGGCCTGAAGATAAAAGTTTAACAGACTGTATTTCATGTATCACTGTAGTTTAGAAGGTTTTTTCCTCATACACACTAGCTACATCAAATAGCCAATTTTTATGGCTCCTTGGAGTAATGGTATTTGGTACCCTAGATTCAACTTTCCCATCTTTGCTCACATTTTTTTCACACTTGAAATACTTTTCCACTTTCTAAATTTACATAAATTCTACCTGTTATTTAATAGTATTAGTCCAGTCTTTTCCATTTCTACCCTATATGAAAGGATCAGTTTCCTTCTCTATTGTATTTGTTGTCTATGATATTCCTTTAAAATGTATGACTTCCTGCTTATGTAAATTTGTATCTGACTATCGTATATGCGACTGAATCTGTTGGATTCTCCCAATGAGATTGTCAGTTGTTTTAAAACAGAATCATATTTTATTCATAAGAACTAATCCTTCCTATTCTTTAACTCCAAAGCCCAAAGGAGGTCATTGTTGTTGGTAGGGCCCCTGCAACGTCTTTAAACTCCAATGATAGGCTAAAGGAGGGGTCAACAGATTATGGTCAGTGGGCAAAATCCATTGGCTGCATATTTTTGTAAATAAAGTTTTATTGGAACACAACAGCATTCATTCATTTATGTATTGTCTATGGCTGCCATCTTGCTGGCAGAGTTGAGTAGTTGCAACAGAGGCCTACAAAACCAACTATATTTACTATCTAGCCCTTTATAGAAAAAAGTTAGTTACTCCTTGTGTTACAGACATAGAATATTATTCCAGGTTGGAGTCACCTTCTCTCTCTTTATGTGTATCCGATTGCTTTTGTAAAGCTAATGAGCTGTCAGCATTATTTATATTATAATCCTTCCTCTAGATATTCACCTTCCGCAAGTAAAGAACTAGGTTATTGGATCTCATCAATTTTCTGGACCGTGTATTTGAACCCCTCCCACCCCAAGACTAGACATTGCTCCACTCCCTGTTTGAAAACCATTAAAACTCGGGCTTCATGGCCACTTTTTCACTTCCCTACCTTGCATTACCCTACCCCTACCTCATTGTGCTCTAGAGGCTGAGGAGGGGGTGAGCAAGGGAGTTTTTACTCAGCTGAATGGGAATCATGCCAAGGAGATGAGAAGGCCAGAATTTCTGTAACGCTTTTCCTTGGGCAGGAAGCACAACCTGAATGAAACTACAGAGAGAATTATAGACAGGTTTTTCAATAAGGGGTGGTGAAGCTGAATTTTTTTTTTTCTAAACTATTATAATAAAAATTACATTTCAATCAAGTTTTCTGGAGGGAAAGCTGAATTACCTTCTTGTTCTCTCTATAGAAAATCTTATTACAGAACTGTCATGGAAGAAATGACCTAACAGCATTATATATATATATATATATATATATATATATATGTATGTATGTATGTATGTATATGTATATGTATATGTATATGTATATGTATATATATACACGTATACATATACATATATATACGTATACATATATATACATATATATACATATACATATATATACATATACATATATATACATATACATATATATACTGATTTGCATATATATATCAAATCAGTGCTATAGAGATGAGAAAGGAAACTAATTCAATGTTTCAATACATTATTTTAGAGGATTTTATAATAATTTGGTATTGATAAGTGAGATCTTCTGGATAAGGTACTCCCTGTGATAATAGATAATCATCTCAATCTCAATGAATAATACCAAAGCTTAAGTATTCACACCTGTGATGAGTAAAGTTCTTTAATATACTTCCAACTATTTGTATATCTCCAGTTTAGTCTACTTTGATTTCTTTACTCAAAATGTTAGATTTAATGGGACACTGGAGTGATCAGAAGGGTTATTTCAGTCAACACACACATACAGAGGCTTACGTGGTAAAAGAATAGAAATATGACAATCACATGTTTCCTCACTTCTATGCATTACTGTCCGCCAAGTAGTAAAGAAGAATTCGTCAAACAATTACAGGTCTATACTGTGAGCCAGGCAGCGACAAGTTTAAAGTGATGGAATAAAGATGAATACAACATAATTGCTGATCAACAAAAGCTTATACTGGCAGAGCAACAAAATTAAAAAAATAAGTATAATGCAGTGGGATAATGCAAGCCTGGTTGACAAGATACATTCCAAGTGTCACTAATCCCACTCACTGGCACAAGACAAACAAACACAACCTCAGGGCTCTATTTCCTCTTGATTCTGGACTTGGCTTTATGATCCTGCCCACTAGGTTCCTTCATGTAGCGACTACCAATTATTGTACATTGACATTTGTACAAATTTACTATCAATGTGGAATTCTGATTGAAGGCATGAAAAGATTGTTGGCAAAACAAAGAACTTCTATCCAATATTATTGACTCAACCAATTTTAGACTGTCATTTCAGTATTTATTCCTGTTATTTTGTAAATTGTTAGTTGAGTGAGTAACAATTAAAATCTTGATACAGCTATGTCCATATGAATCCAAATCCTATGGGGCCAGTCATTATTAAATGGAACATCTTTATTTTTTATTTTTTTATCTTTGCTTCATTATTTTATTAGTCTTTTTTATTAAATTTATTGGGGTGACATTGACTAATAAAATTATATAGGTTTTAAGTGTACAATTCTACAATACATTGTCTGTATACTGCATTGTGTGTTCACCACCCAAAGTCAAATCTCCTTCTGTCACCATCTATTTGACCCTTTTTATCCCCTTCTACCTCCCATTCTCCTCCCTTACCCACTGGTAACCACTAAAATGTTGTCTGTGTCTATGAGTTTTTGCTTGTTTGTCTTGTTCATTTGTTGCTTTCAGTTTTATATCCCACATATGAGTGAAATGATTTTGTTCTCGACTTTTTATGTCTGAATTATTTCATTTAGCATGGTAATCTCAAGATCCACCCATGTTTTCACAAATGGGAATATTTCATCTTTTTTATGGCCAAATTATATTAATACACACACACACACACACACAAACATACTCAGGAGGTGCCAAAACAATGTATACAAGTGGACACTTTGGTCAACTTTTCTCAAGCAGTAGTTCACCATAATCAGAAGTATCTGTATGCTGATGGTAACAACTTTGAGTACCTCTTGTAATTGCAGAAGTGAAATGTGACTTGTATTTGTCTTCTGTTATCAGTATATATTGAGTATTACAATTTTAATAGTTTTTTTTTTCTTTTGTAAAATGTGTATACATTTTTTGGAACCCTCTGTATATATGGTGAGATCGAAAAATACGATAAATGCTTAAATTAAAAAAATATGTATTATAGTAAAAGACACATTGCCATCAATCCCCCTCAAAATACACCGCCCCTCACTTCAAATACACTTATCCCATCATTTTTGACACTTTCTGAAGCAGTTCTGGAAGTCCTCTTTTGTGAATGTCTTTACTTCATCCTCCATCATGACAATGATCCGTATCGTACATCACTTCTGGTATAGCAGTTGCTGTCAAATAAAAAATTATGATGTGTCCTCATCCACTTTATTCACCAGATCTGGTACCATGCGACTTCTGGCTCTTCCACAAAATCTAAATGAGCATGAAAGGAAAAGATTTTGAATCGATTTAAGATATCGAGGCAGCCATGACAGCACAACTAAAGATAATCACAAAAGAAGACTTCCAGAACTGCTTCAGAAAATGTCAAGAATAATGGGATAAGTGTGCTTGAAGAAGGGGGAGTATTTTGAGGGGGGATTAATGGCATTGTGTCTTTTACTGTAATACTTTTCAAAAATTTAAACATTCACCGAATTTTTTGATCACCCTCGTATATATGTACCATCTCTTCTTTATTCATTCATCCATTCAGGGACATGCAGGTTGCCTTCATATCTTGGCTTATGTAAAAAATGCTGCAATAAACATATGGATGAGCACATCCCCTTGAAGTAGCATTTTGGATTTGTTCACATAAATACCCAGAAGTGGGATTACTAAATCCATCTTTGTCTCTTGTTATGTGTTTTTTTTGTTTGTTTGTTTTAAAGTCTATTTTGTCTTGTGTAAGTATTGCTACTCCAGTGTTGTTTTTTTTAATTTGTTTGTTTCCATTTTCATGAAATATCTTTTTCCATCCCTTTACTTTCAGTCAGTGTGTGTCTTTTGATCTGAAATAACACTCTTGTAGACAGCATATGTAATGGTTCTGTTTTCTTATCTATTCAGCTACTCTGTCTTTTGATTGGAGCATTTCATCCATTTACATTGAAAGTAATTGAGGGGGGAGGGGGGTTCACACAGTGTGAGGGATATAAATGATAAACGTCTAAGTTTTGCTTTGTCTTGTGCACCTGAAACTAATAAAATTAAAAAAGAAAGAAACTAAAAAAAAAAAAAAATGATGTTAGATATGTAGTCACTACCATTTTATGATGAACTCCTTTAGCTTTTTCTTGTCTGGGAGGTTCTTTATTTGCCCTTCACTTCTAAATGATAGTTTTACCGGGTAGAGTAACCTTATAACCTTATAAGGTTGTAAGTCCTTATAAGGTTATAAGGACTTGTAACCTTATAACCAAGTAAGGTTATAACCTTACTTGGTTATAAGTCCTTGCTTTTCATCACTTTGAATATTTTGTGCCAATCCCTTCTGGCCTGCAAAGTATGTGTTAATAAATCAGTTGACAGACTCATGGGATCTCCCTTGTAGGGAACCAACTGCTTTTAAGATTCTCTGTTTGTCTTTAACCTTTGGCATTTTGATTATGATACATCTTGGTGTGGTCCACTTTGGTTTCCTCTTGTTTGGGATTCTGCGATTCCTGGGCTTATTTACTTATTTACTCACACTGTTAGAGAAGTTTTCCATCATTCTTTCTTCAAATAGGTATTCAATTCCTTGCACTCTCTGTTCTCCTTCTGGTCACCTTATGATGAAAATGTTAGTACGCCTGATGTCCCAGAGTCCCCTTAAACTATTCTCGATTTTTTGGATTCTTTTATTCTTTTTGCTGTTCTGATTGGGAATTTTCTGCTACCTCATCTTCTAAAATCACTGATTGTATCTTCTTCTTCATCTAATCTACTGTTGATTTCCTCTAATGTATTATTCTTTTCAATTATTATATTATTAATTTCTGACTGGTTCTTTTTTATGTTTTCTCTCTACATTTTTATATTTCCTATCACTTTGTTGAAGTTCTCCCTGAGTTCATTGAGCATCCTTATAACCACTGTTTTGAACTCTATATGTAATAGATTGCTTGTCTCCATGTTGTTTAGTTATTTTTCTGGAGATTTGCTCTGTTCTTTCATTTGACACATGTTCCTTTGTCTCCCCAGTTTCTGTTTCTATGACTTCTTGTTTTAGTAGAGTGGCCTTATGTAGCAGGTGTTTTGTGGGGTCCAGTGGTGCAGTCTCCCTGGTCGCCTGACCTGGGTGCTCTGGGTGTGTCCCTTGTGTGGGTTGTGTGTGCCCTCCTTTTGTAGTTTAAACTTAGTTATCATTTGCTCATCAATGGGAGAGATTGACCCCAGTGTGACTGGTCGTAAGGGCTGGCTGTGACTGCTATGGAGGAGCTGTTGTGCTGGGACTGACCCTACGGAGCAGGATTTACTTGAGTAGGGTTCTGGTATCTTCCCAGTCTGCCCTTTACATGTGTTGCTTTTGGAGACAGTTGAGAGATGTTCCAGCTCAGTCAGAAGCTAGCCACTGGTCCTATCAGCCCCAGGGCTTCCTGAGAGACACCTACCTGTAGGCCAAGTTCAGCTTCTGCCTTTGCTCTGTCCAAGGCCACTTGGTCTGATCCACAAAGCAATCCACAGAGGGCCACCACCTGTGCTGGGCTTGGAGGTGTCTTGAGAGTCCAAACCATGAACTGAGCCTAGCTGTCCCTAGTGCTGGGCTTGAGGCTCCTCAGCAAGATGTACAGGACACACCAAAGCCAGATGCTGTTTCTTTGAGTTGTGTGAGCCTTTGAGAGATTTTTAGGAAAGTTTGAAGCATGAGCCAAGATAGGTCATTTGTATGGAAAAGCTAATTGAAGTGGCTTTGGCGGGCCCACAAGTTAAGCGAGGCAGGATCTCAGGGAATCACAAGGATGTGGTGATCAAGCAGCATTATCTAGGTTGAAGAAGACTCAGATATGGTGGCCACCTGTGTCTGCACACAGGGAATGGGAGGGTTCAACAATGAAACAATGAATTCTACCATCACTTATCTCTGATAGAAAACTGCCCCTTCAGTCCTCTCCTTGCAACCTGAAAATATAGTTCCTCCTCATATGTCCCTGGTGCCTTTTGAGTTGCTGCCCAGAGCTTGTGCTCAGAGTGAGTGAATCCATCAGAGTAAGTTTGTGCACAGATCCTTTAAGAGGAGTACCTGGGCCTCTAGCCACCCTCCATTTCACCCAACCACAATCTCCACTGATTTTTACAGCCAAAGTTATGGGAACTTCTCTTCCTGGCACTGAAACCCTGGGCTGAGGAGCCTGCTGTGGCAGTGGGAACTCTCACTGCTCTGGGGGAGGGGAGACCTCCACAACTGAGATATCCCTCTAGATTTTTAATGGTCACATGTGTGTATGGGACCAGTCCCTTCCACAAATCTGCCTGTCCTACCAGTCTTGAGGTGGCTTCTTCTGTAGTTCTTAGAGGTAGGACTTTGATTCAGCTAAACTTCAGGTGATTCTCAATGATGATTGTTCTGTAGTTTAATTGTAATAAAGGAGGCCAGCAAAGTTCTTACCTACTCCGCCATCTTAACCAGAAATATATTATTTATTTTCTTGATGTATGTTGTCTTTTGGGGGTGGGTCAGATCTAATTAATTTTAGATAAGGCTATCTTATAGATAGACAGGTTTGCCTTTGGGAAGTTATCAGACACATTAGAGAAAAGTATCCTATTAGCATAATACTAAGAAATCTAAAAAGTAAATTATCTCATTTTTTATATTACTACATATTCTTAGCATGTCCTCAGAAAAATCTTTTTTTTTCCTTACCCTGCGAATAGAATATGAGTTCTTATATTTCTCGAAACAAAAATTCCATTTTTCAGTATTCCTTAAGTTATAGTTTCAAAATCAAAATCTTGCAACATTTATTTCTTAGAATTATCAACATCACTGTTCTGATAATTGGAAACCTCAGTCTTCATGGACATGGAGAAATGAAGGGAAAAGAGATATTTTGGTTCAATTTACGCTTTCTTGATAAATTTCCATCTTAAAAATATGGCTGTGCCCTTAGTATAAATTTTTGGTTAATACTGTTTATCATTTTATAACCCCATTTACAAAGGTATTTAAAGAATATCACAGATGGAGTCAATGAATAAAGTCTCAAATCAGACATATTTCCTGATTTCCTTACATTTAGAATGCCATTTTTGTTTTAGGCTTATATGACCGAGTCCAAGATGCCTAGGCACTTGAATATATAAAGGAAATTCTAATAAATTACATTGTCATCCCACCTCCAAATATTGTATTCTGGGAATTGAATGTGTTTTTTTTAATACTTAAGGAAATGATAATTTTTAAACTGCTATTCTCTAGTATATGACTAGAATAATTTTAGGTGTTCACCTCCATGACACAAATATTTCTAACTTCCTATATCCAGGAAATAATTAATTCCCCTCATATTTCACTAGTAAATTAGTTACATTAACTGTCAGCACTTATTTTGTTCAGAGAGCAACTTTCATCATCTCCTTATTAGCAAAGTGACTTATTCCTTTGAAATATGTAGGCGTTCTAAGATGTCTACATTTTTTTCCTAGTTCCAGACCTGTTTTTCCCTCAGAAAGTCAGAAGAAAGAGTACAAAGCTTCATTATATTAAATCACGATTAAATACATTATATTAAAGAGGGAAAATGATCTATTGAATTGGATTTGTATAAGTAAAACATATTACTTTATAAAAGATCTTTCAAGGGTAAGAATGAGCCACAGTGACCCTTGTTAGTAATAGATTAATCACACCAATTTCTTGGATTAATGATTATAATACTAGAAATAATAATAATGATACTAATAAAAGTAGGTGATTAATCTTTTAAATAAGTCTTACAATCTGAGAATTATCTATTCAACAATCAAAAGTTTGGTCACATTTAAAAATAAACAGAAAAAATAAGAAACTATTCACTTCAACTAACTTAATATGTTATGGTCTATTATTTGAAACTGACTTATTTGATACTTTGGGGAAAAAAATCAGTAATTTTTTCATTGTATGAATGTTAGTACAAATGTCTTCCATTGACAGTTTGAGAAGTCATTTAAACAAGGACTTAAATAATTGTACTGTATTCTTTGATTACATGTTTAATTATATTTGCTGACCAAATGTTCTAAATTAATTGGAAATAAGAAATCAAGGGTTAAGGAGCAAAAAGTTAGGCAATACAGGTATTAAAACAAGAGGGAATTTAGTTTGTTTCTTTCTTTGTTTTGTTTTATGTTTTTTCTAATGTACATTTTAGAGAGATAACATAGTTGAAAGCAAGTACGCATTACACTTCTTGGAGGAAAGGGCTGTTGAGGAATTGAGACTCTGAAAAGCATTGTTAGGCTTTTTGACACTGGTATGAAGTCATTGTGAGTGGTGCTAAGTTTATATAATTCTGTCTAGTAAGGGGAGAGTTTGAGACCTTCCTCCAAATGCAGGTGGGGGATATTTCTCAGCTGATAATGCCCACTAAATAAGTAAAAATATTGTTAGGTGTGTCTATCTCTAGACTTAAACTTTCTTTTTATATTTGGATGCACAGTGATATCTCTAACTGGAAACTAACAAGCAAAATGATTGTATTTTTCTGTTGTTCTTGTCTCCTATATCAGTCAGAGTTCAGCCAAGAAAATAGAAGGCACTCTAGAATGCTTAAGCAGTGAGAGATTTTATGCAGGAAATGAGCTGCTGGAGAAGCGATCAAAAAAATCTCACTAGTAGCTCACAGACTCGGTAATGGAATCTGGAAGTCGTTTCTGCCATAGGTCAGGAAACTGCTCAAAGAGGTTCACAGTGACCTGAAATACTGAAGAAGGTGGGATTTATAAGACTGAGAAGTTGATATAAAATCTCATGCCTCAAAAAGCCCATGGTTTCCTGCCATAGTCACAGGAAACAATGCTTCTGCTTTCCAAGCTTTCTTGTGATTCTGCCTATAATCGATGCACTATTACTTAAAAGCTTCCTGAAAGAGATTCTAAAGAATGTAGTTTCTAGGCTTCTAGACCCTGCCATACAGGGGAGAAAACTGAAAGAGGTGGCATTGACATGGAGGGCACAAAATCTGACAAAATTTCTTGCTCTTTCTTGGCATTAAAAATAAAAATTTCTTATGTACCTTTGCAACAGTTATTTCTTCTCTAGAATTCTTTTAGAAACAGATATTTGTTGTGGACAAACATACTGTACAATATATGGTAGAATTAGATATGGTTAATTCATAGCCATTGCCCTCTATTGAGTATGCAAATTATTGGCTGTGATATAAAGACATTTTTAATAGTGTGGTGTTTGAATAGCAGATGGTTACAAATCATCGTTTTCAACTGTGGCATAATCCTGTGGCAGAATCCATGAACTTTACAAGTATAAATTTGAATTATAGCTCTATTACTTACTAATTTGCATAAAGTACACTTAGTCTTTGAGCTACAGTTTACTCCTACATGTAAACATGAGAGTTTACCATCCATGGTAAAGGTTGAAATGAATATTAAATAAAAATATAAATAAAGGGATGTGTTCAGAGAACCTGTTACACAGTAGGTACCAACTAATTATTAGTGTTTTTTTTTTCTTATTTTCTTCATGTGAAGTGGCAATATTATTGTTTAAAACAGAAAAACCTAGAAGTTCAGAATATGTAATTTAAATTTGGAGGAAAATTATGATGCCTTAAATGATGGAAGCTTAAAATATTTTCTTTGAGGATCACTCAGTATTAAATACAAATTAGTCCTAGGAAAAAGTATGAAAATATTATTCAACAACAACAAGCAAACCAGCAAAATTTTTGGTGTCTCATATAATATACCACTATCAGGCACTTTGCTCAGAAATTTGCAGACATTACATACGTATTTCATGCAATTCACACAGAAATCCCAAGAGGTAGATCTTCTTATCTTTACTTTGTAGTTAAGAAAACTGTGGTTCAGAATGTTGAAGGGGCATGTTTAATGTCATACAACTGATGAGATAATTCTTTAATTCTTCTGCTTTAATTCTTTCTGTCCCCAACTCCTGTCCTGCTTACTTTCCTTCAGTCTTGGCCCAGAATATACATGGTGAATTGGAGTCACTACACAAAGTAACAGGAAGACATACGGTGTCCATGATGCTTAGAGACACACAATTACTTTCTTTCTATGCAGACATAAGATAAAGAAAAGAGAGGTTTATTATAATAAGAGAAAGTAAATGTATCCCTCAACTTTCCTTGTAGTAAAACTTGTTCTGTGTGCTGTAAGAGATTAAGCGATAAACAGGAATATTGGCAATAACAAAAGAGAGGTAGTAATTACCATGTTTCCCCCAAAATAAGACCTAGCTGGACAATCAGCTGTAATGCATCTTTTGGAGCAAAAATTAATATAAGACTCGGCATTATATTATATTATATTGTATTATATTATATTGTATTATATTATATTATATTATATTATATTATGTTATACTATATAAGACCTGGTCTTATATTAGTAAAAGAAGACCAGATCTTATGTTAATTTTTGCTCCAAAAGACACATTAAAGATGATTATCCAGCTAGTTCTTATTTTCAGGGAAATGGTACTAAATCAATCATATACCCCAAAAGGACAGAATACAGAATACCTTACCTGGTGATCCTCAGTGTGGATGGACCATTTATAATAAGAAGGGACTGTTGCAAGGGTAATGAAACATATACGAGCAGACTCTCCTCATCCTTAAATTTTATAAAAGGAGGTAACTAATGTGAAATATTGTTATTTGCCCGGAAACAGAAGGATTTTTTTCTTCCAACTTCCTCTACTACCACTGAATCAGCATAGCCAAATATGATTTTATATTAATTGAAACATTTAATTTAACTCTATGCCAAAAGTATTCCAACATATTCTAATGAATGAACAACATTACATGGATCATTGTTATTGACATTCATGAGTTGAGAGGTGTATTTTAATTATTCAAGAATAATCCCCCAAAAACTGTCTTCCCAGAAAAAAAAAATGTCCTATAAAGGTCAATGAAAACAGTCTCAATGTCTAAGGCAACTGACCTTGGTCAAATACAAAACTTGGTTCTGTCTCCTGATTGCTCCAGAAGGGAGCTGACTCTATTTTCAATTACAAATGCCAAGGTGACAGGATGAGGCTGGAGCCAGTATTCTGCCATCTTACGCTGCTATGGCAGGGGTGGTACTTCCCTAATCATGTCCCACACAACATTTGGTCCCTCTGTAGATACTATTCTCACTAGATCACTGTGCTCCTCCTTCAGATAAAGAGGTAAAAGGGGGACTTCACATGTTTTCTCCTCATTGAAAGGGGCTCCAACAGGGTTGATGTATATGCCTCCTGATTTTTGGCTTTTTCTGGGTCACATAGGTATTTCACCTATTGGAGAATAATCATGACTTTAATGAATATTCTGTCAGATATTTGTCAAAACCATGGTAATATTCACGTCACTGAATAATTGACAGAAGTTCAAATTTTCAAGTTTCAGATACTATATCAAATTTCTCACGGCCTGGAAGTAGAAAAACTTTTATCAACTTTCCCTCAAGTTTCAATCAGGAACATTATTTTAATAAGTTAATTTTTGAGTCTATCATGATTTTGACTTACGAAAACTAAATTAAACATAGTAGTTTATTAAATGTATTTGATGTCTTCAAAATAACTGTGCTGCTTTAGTTTTAAATAATATCTGAGCCAAGAATACGAAAAGACTTTGGAAGAGATTGAAAGGTGGATATTTATTGATAGTTCATATCATAGATAGATGTAGCGTATGGTATGTGTGTCTGAATGATATGATAAGCCATCTGCTTAATTGTAATACTCATATATTAAGAATGGAAACAACCAAAGTGTCCTTTAATAGATAATTGAATACAGAAGATTTGGTGTATATACACAGTGGAATACTATTCTACCATAAGAAAAGATGAAATAGTGTCATTTGCAACAACATGGAAGGATCTTGAGATTATTACGCTAAGCAAAATATATCAGACAGTAATCATATGATTTCACTGATATGTGAGATATAAAACTAAAAGCTACAAAGGAACAAGACAAACAAACAAACAAAACCTCATAGACATAGACAATAGTTTAGTGGTTACAAGAGGGTAAGAGGGGAGGGCGGTGGTAGATGCGGGTAAACGGGATCAGATATATGGTGGTGGAAGAACTGACTCTGGATGATGAACACACAATGTGATATATAGATGATGTATTACAGAATCATACACTTGAAACCTATGCAACTTTGCTAACCATCATCACCCCAATAAACTTTTTAAAAAAGAATAAAAAACAATTAATGCAGAAAATTAAAGATTTATAAGTTCTAAAGATTTCAATTTTTTTCATATTGAATCTTGACACATTAGCTACTTATAGTTTTTTTTTCAAGCTGCAATGTTAAACTTACGTGTTTGTAGTTGCAATTCAGAAGTCCTAATTTTTTTATTCATGTAATCAATATATATATATATATATATATATATATATATATATATATGATGCATAATCAGTTAATATTATTACATAATTAGAAAATTATTCCATTTACCTACTGTATTCTCTAGGCTGAAATGCTTTTAGTATGAGGAAAATTCATCGCTGTCACAGCATTTTGGCAAGCATGTGTTTTCTAGCTAATAACTAACCCATGTAACATCACAGAATGTCAGTCCTTTCCATGTTGTCATGATAGCGCCTATGTCTTCCTCTTCACATGTGACTTCTTTTTTGGAACATTAAATTTCTAAACTGCTGTGCATACAGTGTGACCTCTTTTTGAGAATGTATATGTGGAGAATTTCTGAGCATATCTTTTTTTATATTGATTATCTGCATATACTGTGGTCTCAGAGGCAAATGTTAATGCAAATACACATCCAGTATGAAAGATTTATATGTATCACTGCTTGCCCTTCTAAACCAATAATTACAAGTCCACAGGCATATTGTTTAATGATGAGTAGGCATTAAATCAATATTCCCAGTTCACTGTTGTTTCCGGTTCAGTCCTTGGAATGCACAGGCCACATTTCTTTGGATCATTTCCTACTGCCGGTGTTTATGGCTCTACTGAGGCATGCTATAATTGGATGCATGTTTCCAGGTGAAGAACTGCAATATGTGTTTATGAAGAGTCAATAAGCATTCACATCATAAAACGTCTTTTGTCAATATCTTTGTCCTTTTTGTGGCTTGGTGATGATCTACCTTCCACACCTTTTCTCTACTCACTTAACTCTATATCCCCTTTCCCCTTGAATGTGTGGTGCATAAATGTATACTTTAAGAGTGTGTGGTTACATTTTCATGCAGATCTCTTCTTCCTGGATTATTTCTGGTGGGCAAGTCTTCACTTTTCTGTTTACAGGATTTTTCCAAATTTTCAGCTGCTTTAATTTAATGAATGCTATTTATTTTTTGTTCCCATGTTACACACACACACTCACACACACACACACACACACACACACACAAGATGTATTATAAACTTGGGCATTTAATTACTACTGATATGAATACAATTTTGTCTTTTGATTTTACTTTTTATATCAGAACCTTCAGGGGTTTTGAAGATTTTGTTGTGGAACTACAGCATTTGTGCAGAGACTCAGGCATTATTAGAAGAGTAGTTATATCAGACCTAGGGATTAACATAAAATCTTGCATTGTACATTAATTAATCCCTACTTACAACTAAGCAAGTGAAATTGTTGCTTTAAATAGCAGCATCAATATGGGTGGACTAAAGGTTACATTTGAAATATTGGAATAAATATTATAAAAAGCAACATAATAAAACCAAGGAATTAGGTATAGTTTATATTTTAAATATTTAACGAATTGAACTGGACACACTGAAGGCACTTTTTAACTTCATTAAACACTGTGCTTTCCATCTCTACTCTTCGTAATATAAAATGTAGAAGTCTGTAATTGCAGTTTAACAACCTATCTGTTTTGGCAGCTTCAGGATATAAATTTATTAAAATGTAAACAGTGATGTACAAAACAAAGCAAAAATGTAGAAGATAGAATATTTAATTTAACAGTTAACTGAACTGCATAAGCAATAGAAAACAGGGCCTTAAAGAAAGAGAAAATTCTATGGGGAGAGAGAAATTACTTTCCACGTTAAGACCGCTTGCAACCCCATAGGACCATTCTGACAATTTAAACACCAAAGAGCTTCCCACAGACCCACACTTGTTTCAGGATATGGCCACCAAGAGAAAACCCTCAGTTATTAGTAATAAATATGCCTTCTTTTGAAATGTTTCCAAACTGCTCCCTTGCCTCTTACAGTCAACCAAGGTCTTCTAAGTGGACCCGAATACCAAGTAAAAAATCTCCCGCTTCCAGCAGTCCCACCTTAGTGGAACTGCTTGGTCAATCTTAATGGGACGCTTGTTTCAGTCTTTCTCTTTTTTACTCTATATAACTTACTCTCCTCTACAAAACATTGAAAATCGTGCTAAACAAATGCAATGACAGATGGATTCCCTTGCCACGGTTTATGAATAAATATGCTTTGCTAATTTTGCCTTGGACTTAGCTTTTCTTCAACAGAAATATTGGGCAACTGAATTACTTATGGTAACTTATTGCTGTCAGTGACCAACAAGGTTACATTGTGTTAATGTAAGTATAAGATTTCTTCTGAACAGTTATCATTCCTAGGAGTCCAAGTCTAATCATATTTGAAAAAATATCCTTTAGCGATATAAGTTTTAAAATTATCATAGCTAATTTAAGAACTTAAAATTGTTTTTCTTTAAGTTAGACAAAAAAGAAAAAAAGAATTAAAGGATTCCTTAAATTAGTCATGCTACTTAAAAAAAATACATAGTATAAAAGTATAATTTTTAAGCAATGACACATGCAAATATAAAATAAACCTGTATGAAAGGTTTTATTTAACTCATTAATTCGTGAAACAACTGGTAAAATGTAAGAAATGATTCTAAGTGAAATCTAAATAACAGACATATTTATAAATCAGAAATGTTGAAATTAATTTGAAAATGAAGCAAAACTAGCTAACCCCCAATTGAGGGGGTATGAATTAAACCTCCGTCAGAATTTGTGTCTGTCTCTAGAATAGAATTAGTTTGTATCGCTTTTAGTTAAACACATGTAATATTTTTTATAAAATTATTAAATAGCTTAATAAAAGATAAAAATTCACATGCATATTTCTATAAGTTCAGATAAACCCCACACACTCCAGCATTCCAATGAAAAGACATTTAGGAATATCTTTTGCTTATTCCAAAATCTTAAAATTGTTTCTTACAATCCTCAGAACCAGTGAAAATAACCAAGAAAAAAATGATAAACTTGAAAAATGCCATTAGAGTCTACTTAATCTCTGTGTATAACATGTTTATGTTTATTTCTTAATGTTGATAGAATAAAAATGATGGAATAGGCAAGACTACAAGTAGAGAGAGAAGATATTATGGGGGAAAGACTTGAATAAGAAATTTAGCAAAAAAAAGGCATGGCTGAGTGTATTATTCACCACAATAACTGAGAATACTACTTCACAAAGCTTTGGCGATATTTCCCATGGGAAAAGGAAAACGAGCTCTAAAGTCAGAAATTACTGAGAATCGGAAGTTTGATTTAAAGTCGCGCTTTCAAAATGAAGGCTTGATTAAGAATGCATCAGGATCGTGATACATAGTCCGGGATTGGTGGAAACAGCAAGGTGAGGATTTGAGGAAATTCGAAGAATTGTATGAACCAAACTGTTGATGCTTTCCATTGAAGAGATGGTGGGCCTTTTAGGAAGTTTCCACAATGAATTATTCAAGCTACTTTCTTTATCGTGACAGTCCAGGAGAGCAAAGAAATACTAATGAAAACAGTGGAATAGCAAAGACCTGTTAATGTAGACAATAAAGCGTGTTTTTGATTCTCAGTGTCCAGGCACACTGTAGAGGTAGAAAGGTTCAGATTTCACAGATTCACTGTGCTTCCAAGGAAACCCTTAAGGAAAGGAACGGGGGAAATGATCTACTTGCCCTCTAAAAATGGAGAATGTCATTTTCATTTATCCTTATACCTATAGTTTATTTATGTTAATCTCAGATGTCAACACAGACCTTTTTAAACTTTTTAATAAAACATAGTCATAAAATTGAGACTACAAACATTTACTTTATACCAAAAAGGAAATACACAAGAGAACATTTAAAATAAATTGAACTAGCTTTGTGCACCTTCCCCTGTGTCCTTGCTTGCTTTGTTATGGATTTCCCATATATCTATTCTAAAAACATATTATTATTGACAGGGGAGCAGGAGAAAGAAGCAATGGTAGAATCAAGCATGGGACTATTCAGTACAAATCCATGCTGAAATAAATTTGATGATTTGATGACATGATTTTGAGCAATTCTTTACAAGGCAAATTTAATTTTAGATTGGTCACCAAGGTATGGCTGTATAGATTTTGATTATGTTATGCTTCTTTAAGGCCTACCTATAATTTCTCAGCATTTGATAAATTATTTCAGGTAGTTAAAAATGCTTTTGACACTCCCTATGCTTATGTGACGGCTGCATCATGAAAATAATCAATTTATGTTGTTTTGCTGGTCACTGACCAATAGAAGTTATTCTTTTTGCTTAATTGTAGCTCAGCATTGCTGGCAAATTGCTAGGCATGCCACATTTGCATCTATTTATCAGCATCTTCACTGAACACCTGTGAAATCTAAAGACACTGCGTATTGAGTATATGATTGTCGTGAAGTCTAAAAACAATAATAAAACTTTAGTATAGTGTTCTTATTGGTGTTTAAAAGTCAAGGCCTGTTCTCTACTAATAGTAACACTTTGCTAGCACTGTTACCATTACATTTTAAGAAATGATGATAAGTAGATCTGTAACTTGTATATTTCAAATAACTCAACATTTAACACGTCAAAAACAAGTGGGCTGGCTACATGTAAAATATAATGCCTTCAAAATCAAATATGCCAAATACAATCAACTCTTCAATTTAGGAATCCAGAATGGAATATATTCCAATTTTGGGTTCTGGAGACCTGGGAAAACAAATGCAATCTTTTCAATTCCTAATTACACAAAAACTTATCAGCAAAAAAAAAAAAAAATCATTTGAGGATTGGAAGGTTAATGTATTTCATGAAAATAATATGCACTAAATATGAATGTCTTCAGAAATAAACATGTCTTACAGTATTTGAGCCAAGTATTATCAGCTGCTTATAATTAGTATTTCAGCATGGATTTTTAACTATTAATGATAACTTTTTATCTTCTGGAAAAGATTAAAGTACTTTATATACGTGTGTTGCTTAATCTTATGCTTAACAAATATGGTAAGAATAGGATGTTGTTGTGCAGGATTTTAATTTTGATGCATGTTTTGAGTATAGAGTTTTGGTTTCTTAGATGTTACTTAATTGTGTATGCTTTGAGACAAACTTTTATCACAAAAATATGAGAATGGGTGCTGTGGATACCCTTAATGATCTATGCAATCCTGCATTTTCCCCCTGCAAACAGCAGTAAGAGGCATTTTTTAGTGGGAAGATTTCTACCTGAAAGTGTAAGTCAATCAACATTTCAGTAAAAAAAAAAGAAAAAAGAAAAAAAGCACAATATGAAATAAAATAAAAATAAATAAATAAATGCCAAACTATGCTATTCTACCTTTTCACACCCAGACTTCAGTACCAGGATCTACAGCTAGATATTTTACACATTGTATGGACAGAGCCCCAGAGAGCAGTTTCCAGGTTCTCGGCCTTACATAGAAAACTGCTGTCTCAGGTAGTAAATAGCCATCAACTGTGATTGACGGGCCATCAGCTGTGGCTGGTTGGCCGTCAGCTGTAACCAGTGAGCCATTGGGCACTAGTAGAAAAATGGGGGCTAGCAAGAAGATGGTGGCTGAGCTAGCAAGAGCGGATTGCAGAGAGACGGATGCCGCCAGCGAGAATATAGTGATATGACTCCCCCACTTATGGCTCTGTGGGTGTTCCTTTTTGGCCTCACCCTATCCTGCGTTCTTATGTGGGGAGCGGGAGCAGAGACCCCGCAGGCCGCCCCGCACGACAAATATATATATATAATTTTCTCCTTGTGGCTTGCTCTGTATCTCTAATATGATTATGCTCCTATTTTTTTGATTTGTCAAAATCAATCAGTATTAAAAGATGCACTCTGATGAAAGATGAATAATGAGCTTCTTTCATAGTCACAAATCCTCTCACTCTTCTGGTAATTTTTGACTGACGTGTTTATTTGTTATATTTACAATTTTAAAAGTGCTATTTAAAATTGTTTCTTCTACAGATTGAAATAAGACAATAAATAAATTATAATTATACAGTTCTGGTTCTTTGCAGAAGTACTGCTATTAGATATTTCAAAACAAATATTAATCTACATTGCTTATCTGAATCACTCTAAGATTTCAAGTATGAAGAATTAATCATCTTTCCTTAAACTTTGTCCATCATTGTTTCATAGTGAGTTTTAGTTTATTTAATAATTGAATCCAGGTGTTTTTTAATAGATTGATATTTTGTTTGGATTTATTTTATTTTTCCTTAAGATTCCATTTATTTTCTTCCCCTCCTTCTTTTATAATAGCAAATATCTGTGTTATATATCTAAAATTATTTATTCTATTTATCATATTGTATATTACATGGCATCTCCTTTGTATTTGAAACCATTCTTTCTGGAGTAGTCTAACCTCCGGTTCCAACAGGGCTAGTTAATTTTTAGGCAAATTCCACAGCTGTTACTATGATGATTTCTCTAAACATTATTTGTTAAGAACATTACTTTTTGTATCTAGCATTATTCTCATTCTTGGATTCTTTTGGACTTGGTGGTATTATTTCCTCAACTACTTTTTCTTTCCCTCAGAAAAGATGTATAAGATGGACAATTTTTTGAGTCCTTGAATCGTTGGCCTGTTTTTATTTTGCTGTCCCACTCAAAATGGATATCACAGAGTAAAGTAGAAAAGTGATTAGCAACAAAGACTTTGAAACCAGAAGCTAGTATTCAAATAGCACTACCATTTTGGTCACTTTAGGGAAGTTACTTATCTGCTCTGTGCTTCCAAGTCTTCTTCCAAGACATTGGATTATTAGTGGTATTTAACTCCCAGAGTGAAATCATGTCACATATGTAGAGCTCAGAAAAATCCCTGGCACATTGTGATATAAATAGTAGCTATTAGTACATATGGGTATCAAGTTCTTCATTCAAGTCCTTATTCCTCAAATTGTATAAGATTGCTACAGATCTGGGCATCAATTAACATAACACTTTTGGGTTCCCTTTTCGTTTCCTGAATACTTTCCTTCTCTGTCAGAAGTAACTGTCCTGATTGGTGAATTTGTGGGGGAGAAACTGGACGTGTATCGCTTTGCCTCTACCTTTCCTCTACCGTAGTTATACAATTGAAAGGATACTTTAATTGTGGGGGCTGTATAAAGACCCTAGCAATTTTGATGTTATAATCTCAGACAACTCAACAACTGATGCATTGACTAGATACCTTAAAGACATAAACAATGCAACTTTACAAATTAAAGTTTCTGATATAAGTAGGGCAAGATGACTCTAATTTTTGTTTCTTTAATCACATCAGTATCTCCTTGGCATTGTGCAGCATATATGATCTACGGTAGTTTCAGTTAGTTATTTAGTTAGTTAGCTAGCTATTTTATACCCTGTGTAGTTAGTTGCTTTTAATTTCTGCTATATGTGTAAGCAGCATTAAGCCTTGGCCCCATGATAATTTAATAACTGTTTTCTGTTCACAGGTTGTTTGCATAGAGGCAAAGCTGCAGTATAAAGCACATGGAAAGGTTCTCTGCTCTGTCCTGGGTTCTCAGAGAAGGCACAGGTGTCTGACGGCTATCTGGACAGTTTATCCTGCCTTAGCAGATACCATACTACCCTCAGCAAAGACACATGATTTGACTCAATTCATGGGGACATTAGGGTCCATGCCACTGCAGCTTAACCTTAGTTGAAGTACCCCAAATCAGAAAGGAAAGAAACCATACTTTAGCTAGTACCAGAAATACATGTTACATTGAACAAAATTGACACTTTTTAATATCCCTTACCTTTACACATTTGAACCAAATATTGATATTGTCTCAAACCCCTGCTTTGTTTCTGATTCTTGGCTAGTGGCTCAGAACATTTTGATTTTTAAAAGATATGTATTTTAATGTCTTGGAAAATCCCTAGTGAAACAGCTACACAGCAATAGGAAGTGAAAGAGAAAAGTTATGAAAGCTAATTGAAAAAATCAGAGTCAGAAATACTTACCTTTGGCTCCTGGGATTTCAGTTGATTTTTATGTTCTAGTCATTTGGTTATTTGTTCATAGACTCATCCCCCACCCTTCCAACCTAATCTTCTGTTCATAACAGAGAATTGAAACCTCTGATGTATTTCTCTATATATTATACTTCAGGTGTCCTTGCCGCCTGGATTCTTCTTAGGTTTAGCCAGTTGAGAGGCCTGGTGGAAGATGAGGGAGGGCAGAAGGGAAAGCTCAGGTTGTTCTTTCGTTTTTTCTTCACTACTGGTAGTGAGGGTGGCCGTGGTTGTGTCTTTTTCATAGTTCCAACCCTTTCTGAGCATCTATTATTATAGCTTATGCTTGGCAGCCCATCGTAGTTGCAGCTCCCACAGAATGTCCCCCAGCAGCTTTCTGTCTTTCTCAGGGTCTGCCTTGCCCTACATTCCTTTCTTTCAAAAATTCCAAAAGCTCTTCCAACATCTCTGAACTTGTACCCTGTATTAAATTTCCTCTGTTTACCAGTAGATACTGTTTTCAGGAAAAGAAAAAATTCTTTATAACTGTAATAATTTAATAATTATATATAAAATAAATGAATAATATATTACTATACAACTATTTTGATTTTTAATAAAACTATGAAGTTAAAATGAGTGCTGAAGATCAATACATGCAATTAAATAGACGAGAGTCTTAATGCCAAGACAAAGGAATTTTTTGGCATGTGCTGATTTAAATTTAGACAAATGGATTAATAAAAACTAAGTCTCAGAAATATTTCTATTTTTCCATGTAAAATTTATTATAATGGAAACATCAGAAACATTAAAAGGAGGAAATCTGTATTTTCTTAATTCCAAATCGTATAATATATAGAACCTAAGTTTTCTCATTCCAGAGCAGAATCTCTGTACATACCACCTCCATAATAAGCGGAAATATGTCAAAGAAATCCATATTTTCCTGTGCACTGATATAGTCTTCTATTAAATATACAAATATGTCTGTATATCCTAATAAACTGTAATTATAAATAGAATAGGAAGAAGAGTTGAATGCAGTGTCTTTAACTTTGATGACTTGAGTATGTAACGCCCATCACTAAGAAGTAAAATAACATCCAGTAACTCTTCTTCTGGTAATGTTCCTTCCCTGCTTTTCAAACTATCCTAAATATCTTTAATAATACAATACTGACTCTCTGGCTATATACTACAAGTCCCACTTTGTAATTCTGAGACGGATCATTTAAATCCTTTCTCTGAGAATGACACTTTTTAAAAACACTTTAAACTGGAATGATTTGTTTCACATTATCAAGCACTTGTTTAATACTTGTTTAAAACACTGTCATCATATTTCAAGAACAGGAAAATAAGTGTTCAAAAACAGATCAAACATTGACAAGATCTGGACAATTCTGAGTGAGTCAAAATGACTTATTAATTCTCTTTAGTTATGTTGTCTCTATTCAGTTACCTGCATGTGTCTGTTACCTTCATGTGTTTACAACCCTCTCTTCCGTTAACTTTCTCCCTCACTCCTCATGTTTTAACGACACTCACCTTCTTGCTGTTCCTTGGACAAACCAAACTCATTCCTACCTTAGGGCCTGTGCACCTATTGTTTCCTATTCCTGTAACTCTGTACCCTGCTGGCTCCCTCTTATTATTTATTATTTCAAACCTTACCTCTCAAGGGCTTTTCTTAGCCAATGAATAATGATAAAAGATCTACTCCCAATTATCACCCCTGATATAAATCTGTTTTATTTACTTTTATTATATTTTATATTCTTATACCATATATATATATATATATATATTTATCTCTATATATATTTATCTCTACACTCTTGGTGAATATGTGAATGGTGACATATTTGATGCATTCTGGGAAGCAGAGAAGAGATCTTAGGGACTATATATAGCAATTGGAAAGAACTTGTCTGCCTGGCTCTGCCATTACCTACATGTGACTTTCCACAAGGTTATATGCTCACGTATTTCATTTGTAAAATGGGGATAATAATAGTACCTGATGCAAAAGGTTGTTGTGAGGTAATATTTATAGTGTTTAGAAGAGTGTCTTGTGCATAGTATGTGTTAAATGGTATTTGTTAGAAAACTCAAATTATATTTCAAAATCTTCAAGTTTCATACTCCTTTTTCTGTTGTTCCTTATCCATTGGCCATACCTTCAATTACAAACAAGTAATTGTTATTTATACAAGTGTAAAATTGACCTAAATAACTTAATCAATACCTCTCCTTTCATTTTCTCTGATTGATTTTGAAGATAGGCGTATTCCTGTCAACATTGGAGCATGGATAGACTGTGTATACATATGGAGAATGGGATCATATTTATGCATCCTGGGTTCATATAGAAATTAGGCTCTAAATAATTAATATTAACTAAGGGTACTAACAACATTTATTAAATGGGTTTTTAAAAAATATATAATTTTAATTGGAAGACACATTCTTTTCTTAATTCCCTTTCACTTTGTAATTTTGAGAAGGGTCATTTAAATCCTTTCTCTGAGTGACACTTTTTTAAAACACTTTAAACTGGAATGATTTGTTTGGCATTATTAAGCACATGCTTGTTTAAAAGACATTGTCATCATATTTCAAGAACAGGAAAATCAGTATTCAAAAACAGATCAAACATTGATAAGATCTGGACAATTCTGAGTGAGTCAAAATAACTTATTAATTCTCCTTAGTTACGTTGTCTCTATTCAATTTCAAAGAGTAAGCCTAGGGCTGGCTCTGAGCAAAAATGTCAGTTTTACTTCCTCAGCCTGTCATTCACCATCCTCGACATTTTGTCTCTTCCTTTCATTTCTAATCTTACACAGAATATACTCAAGTTCCTTGGATTTTGGAGATTTTTTTTTTGTCTTACTGACTTACAGGCCATCCTCCAAAATCATATTCCTCTTTCTTGCCCCTGGCCCTTCACTCAAGCTGCTTGTTTTTCCTTGCCCCTGTATAAGTCTAATGGAAAACCAGGGTTTTCAAAGCCAGTTCAATTCCAAACTAAAATACTAATGTTTGGGTTATATAGCCTACCTTCCTTGTGTTTCTATTTGTTCCTCCTGCTTTCTGTTTCACGTTCTATTTCCAGCACTGCCACAACAGAGTAAGAAAATAAATATTTGAAAAAAAAAAAGGAGAATTATAAAACATTGATATGTGTCTGTGCTAGAGTCCCTAAAGATGGCCACCACCAATCCTTTCCCTCCCTATAAGTAGTCACTGACTCTCTCATCAAGTGGTAGAGTCTATTCTCACTCCCCTTGAATCTGGGCTGGCCATAAGACATGTTTGGTCTAACAGAATTTGTAAAAGTGACCTTATGGTCCAAGCCCAGCACTTAGTAGTACTGACAGATTTTGTTTTTTTGTTTGTTTTCCTGTTAAAACCACCTGCCACATAAGTTCAACTACCCTGAGATCATGCTGCGAGGTAGCAGAGTTCACCATGTAGAGAAGGCCCATGGAACAGCATTGTAATTGAAGCCTTCTTGATATTTCAGTCTAGCTGACAAATAAGCTGAATGCATCTTATACTATGTGAAATAGAAGAACCATTCAGCTAACCACAGTCATTCCACAGACTTATGAGAAATAAATAATGCCACTCATGTCAGTAAGTTTTCAGAAAATCTGTTACTCAGCAATAGGACATTGAAAGTGTCTTGAATTGTTTAGAAGAAAAATACATGTGCAGAGAGAAAATTAGGAATAAAACACAAACCACATGAGAATCATCTTTGATTTAATCTATGCTATCTGTGTATTTATTACTGTTGATTTTTTCTTTTTTTCATTTCATTAACTGGAATAGCAACCTGCCTTCTTCACTTGCTAGCTCTAGGAAGTTGGTCAGGTTACTTAATCTCTATGTGCCTTAACATCATCCTCATTAAAATGGAAATAATAATAGACTTGTGAGTTAAGGTATCTAAAGATTTTTATCATGTAATGTATGTAAAATGCTTAGAAAAATATCAAGTATGTAGTAAGGCTACGTAAGTTTTGTAATTATTATTGTTTTCATCATTCCTGAAAGATATTAATTCCAAAAGAGGGATGAGAAAATTATTTTTTTCAGTAAATTATCCCTTTATGTTAAGACCGGAATAAAAACAGTCTTTTCAGATCTAAGTAAGAAATGTCACATTAATGAGTTTGAAGGACAAACATGTTTTATCTTATGTTTCTTCTTTTGCTTTCTATTAAACTACTTCAAAATTCAATTTACATTTAGTAATTGCAAATGTTTAGAATATTGAAAATTGCTCATATTGGTTCTATTCTCCCAAATTTTTCTTGAAATATTAATTCATACTTTCAATAGTTATAATATTTTATTATTGTTTGTATTTTTTATTTCATCTATTTAATATAATTTTTATGTATTCATGAAATATATTAAGTGGTACTATAGTCATTGCTTTGTATGAAGTGCTAGAAATTTAAAGAAGTGACATAAAATATGAGTCAAATTAAAAAAAAAACAAAAAACACAAAACACCTCCCTGCATATTTTAAGAAAATTATTTTAAACCTCAGGAGGCTGACAATTATAAAAATCACAAATTTATGTAATATTACAATAATAAGTACAGTAGACTAATGCATTGTACTCTAATGGCATTTACTTGGTAAAAAAGCAAACAAACAAGCAAGCAAACAAACAATAACCAAAAATCTACTTAGAAAAATCAAAGAAAGATTCTTAAGGAAGCGACAGCTGAGCTAAATTCCAAAGAAGTTGATAATAAATGAAGGGTGTATATGTCCATGTGTTTGTGTGTGTATATGTGACTATGTAACTGAAAGTATAAAAGTATATGAAAGTCAATGAAGTAGACAAGTAAATAGGGCAAAACACAGGGTTCTGTGTTCTGTAAAACTTTTTTTTTCTTTTATTATTATTATTATTATTAGTTTCCGGTGTAGAAAGCAATTTAATAGTTAGATATTTATACCCCTCACAAAGTCATAACCCTCCTCCCCAATCTACTAACCCTCTAACATCGTATATAGCTGCTACAGTTCCATTGACTCTATTGCTTATGCTGTACTCCACATCCATATATATAAAATTATAGTTGACATTCATTATTATTCAGCTTCAGCTTCAGGTGTACACTGCAGTGTTCAGGTACCTACACCGTCCATGAAGTGGTCTCCCTAATAAGATAAGTTTTCATCAGATACCCTACAAAAATCTTTACAACATTCTTTATTATATTCCCCAGTCTTTTGTATCCCTGTGGCAATCTTGTGGTTACTGATTGTGCTTTCTAATCCCCTCACCTTCTCCCTCATCCCCACCCCCTCCCATCTAGCAACCCTCAGTTTTTTCTCTCTATTTCTGAGATTGTTTGTGATTAGTTTGTTCATTTATTCTATTCTTTTGATTCCACATATAAGTGAGATCATATGGCATTTGTCTTTCTCTGTCTGACTTACTTCATTTAACATAATGTTCTCTAGGTCCATCCAAATTGTTGCAAATGGGAAGATTTCATTCTTCTTTATGGCTGAGTAATACTCCATTGTATAAATGTACCACAGCTTCTTAATCCAGTTGTCTACCGATGGGCATTTTGGTTGTTTCCATGTCTTGGCTATTATGAATAGTGCTGCAATAAATATAGGGGTGCATACATTTTTTTTTAATTAGAGTTTTTGATTTCTCTGGATAGATACTTAAGAGTGGAATTGCTGGGTCATAAGGTAGTTCAATTTTCAGTTTTTTGAGATACCTCCATACTGTTTTCCATAGTGGCTGCACCAATCTGCAATCTCACCAACAATGCACAAGGGTTCATTTTTCTCCACATCCTCACCAGCTCTTGTTGTTTGTTGATTTATTGATGACAGTCTACAGAATGAGGTGAGGTGGTATCTCATTGTGGTTTTTATTTGCATTTCTCTATTTATTAGTGAGGTTGAGTGTTTTTTTATGTGTCTGTTTGCTATCTTTATGTCCTCTTTAGAAAAATGTATCTTTATGTCCTCTGCCCATTTTCTAATTAGGTTGTTTCTTTTTTTGGAGTTGAGTTCAGTGAGTTTTTTATAAATTTTGGATATTAACCCCTTATCAGATAAATTGATTGATTGATAAATCAATCGATAAATATCTTCTCCCATTCACTGAGATGCCTTTTTGTTTTATTGATGGTTTCCTTTGCTGTGAAAAACCTTTTTGGTATGATGTAATCCCACGTTTATTTTTTCTCTTACTTCCCTTGCTCAAGGGGATATGATATATCAGTAAAAATATTTTACTAAGGGCAATGTCAGCAAATTTTCTTCCTACATTTTCTACTAGGAGTTTTATGGTTTCAGATCTTACATTTAAATCTTTAATCCACTTTGAATTTATGCTTCTATGTGGTGTAAGGAGGTGGTCCAGCTTCATTTTTTTGCAAGTGTCTGTCCAGGTTTCCCAGCACCATTTATTGAATAGACTGTCTTTACCCCACTGTAAATTCTTGCTTCCATTGTCGTAGATTAAATGACCATATAGTCATGGGTATATTTCTGGGGTCTCTATTTTGTTCCATTGATCTATATGTCTGTTTTATGTCAGTACCATGCTGTTTTGATTACTATAGTCTGTAGTATGATTTGATGTCAGGTATCATGATACCTCCCACTTTGTTCTTATTTCTCAAGATTGCCGTGGCAATTCAGGGTTTTTTATGGTTCCATATAAGTTTTAGGATTATATGTTCTATTTCTGTGAAAAAATATCCTTGGTAGTTTGATAGGAATTGTGTTGAATCTGTACATTGCCTTAGGCAGTATGGACATTTTAACTATATTAATTCTTCCTATCCATGAGCATGCTATGTGTTTCCACTTATTTCTATCTTCTTTAATTTCTCTCTTCAGTGTCTTATATTTTTCTGGGTTCAGGTCTTTTACTTCATTGGATAAATTTATTCCTAAGTATTTTACAGTTTTTGAAACAATTGTAAGTGGGACTGTTTTCCTAATTTCTCCTGATAGTTTATTATTGGTGTATACAAATGCAATGATGTCTGAATATTAATTTTGTATCCTGCTAAGTTCTAATAATATTTTTGGTGGAGTCTTTAGGGTTTTCTCTATATTGTATCATGTCAAATGCATCCAATGACAATTTCACTTCATCCTTACCAACTTGGATGCCTTTTATTTCTTTTTCTTGTATGATTGCTGTGGCTAGAACTTCCAGCACTATGTTGAATAGAAGTGGAGAAAGTGGGCAACCTTGCCTTGTTCCTGCTCTTAAGGGAAATGGTTTTAGCTTTTCCCCATTGAGTATGATGTTAGCTGTGGGTTTATCATATATGACTGCTATTATGTTGAGATATGGTCACTCTATTCCCACTTTCTTAAGAGTTTTTATTATAAATGGCTGCTGGATTTTGTCAAGTGCTTTTTCTTCATCTATTGATATGATCATATGATTTTTATTTTTCATTTTGTTAATGTGGTGTATCACATTAATTGATTTGCAGATGTTGAACCACCCTTGCTTACAAGGAATGAATCCCACTTGATCATGGTGTGTGATGTTTTTAATGCATTGCTGAATTCTGTTTGCTAATATTTTGTTGAGAATTTTTGCATCTATGTGCATTAGGTATATTGGCCTGCAGTTTTCTTTTTTTGTAATATCTTTGTCTGATTTGGGGATCAGGGTGATAGTGGCCTCATAAAAAGTGTTTGGGAGCCTTCTCTCCTTCTGGACTTTTTGGAATAGTTTGAGGAGAATGGGTGATAATTCTTTTTTGAGTGTTCTGTAAAATTCACCTGTAAATCCATCTGGTCCAGGGCTTTTGTTTCTTGGGAGCTTGTTGATTACTGATTCAATTTCCCTGGTAGTAATCAGTCTATTTAGGTGTTCTGTTTCTTCTTGACTTAGCCTTGGAAGGTTGTATGTTTCTAGAAAATTGTCCTTTTCTTCCAAATTGTCTAATTTGTTGGCATATAGTTGCTCATAGTAGTTTCTTAAAGTTTTTTGTGTATCTGTGGTGTCTATTGTCACTTCTCCTCTTTGCTTTCTTCTTCTTTTTTTTTTTTTTAATTTTTATTGGGGACAATTAGGGAACAGTGTGTTTCTCCAGGGCTCATCAGCTCCAAGTCATTGTCCTTCAATGGCAACCTTGTTGTTGAGAGCTCACACTCTAACCAATTGACCCATCCGGCGGCCCCTCTGGAAGCTCAGCAGCAGCTGGTTATCTTCAATCTAGTTGTGGAGGGTGCAGCTCACTGACCCATGTGGGAATTGAACTGGCAATCCTGTTGTTCAGAGCTTGAGTTCTAACCTACTGAGCCATCTGGCCACCTTCCTCTTTCATTTCTGATTTTATTAATTTGGGTCCTCTTTTTTTTCCTTTTTGATGAGTCTGGCTAAAGATTTGTCGGTATTGCTTATCTTCTCAAAAAAATAGCTCTTAGTTTCATGATCTTTTATATTGTTTTTTGGTCTCTATTTCATTTATTTCCAGTCTAATCTTTATTATCTCCTTCCTGTGCTCCCTTTGGGCTTACTTTGTTGTTCTTTTTCCAGTTCCCTTAGGTGTACAGATAAACTGTTGATTAGAGACTTTTCTTGTTTATTTAGGTAGGCCTGCATTGCTATGAATTTCCCTCTTTGGACTGCTTTCATTGCATCCAACAGATTTTGTGTCAGTCTGTTTTTATTTCCATTTGTCTCGAGGTATCTTTTGGTATCTTCCTTGATCTCATTGTTGACCCATTCATTGTTTAGTAACATGTTATTCAGCCTACATGTATTTGTGTGTCTTCCAGTTTTTTCTTGTAATTGATTTCTAATTTCATAGCACTGTGGTCAGAGAAGACGCTTGATATGATTTCAATTTTCTTAAATTTATTGAGACTTATTTTGTGGCCTAACAGGTTGTCTATCTTGGAAAATGGTCCATGTGTGCTCGAGAAGAATGTATATTCTGCAGCTTTGGGGTGAAGTACTCTGAAAACATTGATTGAATCCAACCGGTTCAATATGTCATTTAAGGCTGTTGTTTCCATATTGATTTTCTGTCTGGAGGAACTATCCCTCGTTGTCAGTGGTGTATTGAAGTCCCCTACTATGACAGTGTTCCTATTGATCTCTGTCTTTATGTCAGTCAATATCTGTTTTATATATTTAGGTGCTCCTATGTTGGGTGCTAGGTGTTTACTACGGTTATGTCCTCTTGTTGGATCGATCCCTTTATTATTATGTAGTGCCCTTCTTTGTCTTTTAATATATTCTTCATTTTAAAGTCTATTTTGTCATATATAACTATTGCAACTCCAGCTTTTTTCTCATTTCCATTTGCATGAAATATCTTACTCTAACCCTTCACTTTCAGTCTGTGTGTGTCTTTTGATCTCAGGTGAATCTCTTGTATATAGCATATGCAAGGGTCTTGCTTTCTTATCCACTTAGCCACCCTAAGTCTTTTGATTGAAGCCTTTAATCCATTTATACTTAAAGTGATTATTGAAAGGTACATAGTTATTGCCATTTTGTTATTTGTATTTCTGGTCTTCATTAGTTAAATTGTTTTCATCTTTCTTCTGCTTAGAAAAGCTCTTTTAACATTTCCTCCAATGTTGGCTTGATGGTAATGAATTCCTTTAGCTTATTCTTTTCTGGGAAGCTCTTTATCTCTCCCTCAATTTTAAATCATAGCCTTGCTGGATAAAGCAATCTAGGTTATAGCCTTTGTTTTTTTATCACTTTGAATACCTCCTGCCACTCCCTTCTGGCCTGCAAAGTTTATGTAGAAAAGTTAGCTGATAGTCTTATGGGAGCACCCTTGTAAGTAACTCGCTGTCTGTCTCTTGCTGCTTTTTGGATTCTCTCTTTGTCTTTAACTATAATGTGACTTGGTGTGCGCCTGTTTG
Source organism: Rhinolophus sinicus (assembly GCF_036562045.2). Classification (NCBI taxonomy): domain Eukaryota; kingdom Metazoa; phylum Chordata; class Mammalia; order Chiroptera; family Rhinolophidae; genus Rhinolophus; species Rhinolophus sinicus. Next base: position 136,470,925 of record NC_133756.1, read on the forward strand.
GGTTCATCTTGTTTGGAACTCTCTGCACGTCCTGGGCTTGTATGTTGATTTCCATCACCAGGTTAGGGAAGGTTCCGATCATTATTACTTCAAATATATTCTTGTTCCCTTGCTCCCTCTCTTCTCCTCCTGGTATTCCTATGATATGCATGTTGTTGTGCTTGATGTTATCCCACAGGTCTCTTAAACTATTTTCTTTTTATTCTTTTTTCTTTTCGTTGTTCCACTTGGGTGATCTCTGCTATCTTGTCTTCTAAATCGCTGATGCAATCATCTGCTTCATCTAACCTGCTGGTAGTTCCCTCGAGTGTGTTCTTTATTTCAGTTATTGTATTCTTTAGTTCTAACTGGTTGTTTTTCATGATTTCTCTGTCCTCCTTTATGTTCTCACTAAGTTCCTTAAACATTCTTATCATCAGTGTTCTAAACTCTGTCTTTGATAGGTTGGTTACCTCTCTTTCATTTAGTTCCAATTCTGGAGGTTCCTTCTGTTCTTTTGTTTGGGATATGTTTCTTTGTTTCCTCATTCTGGCTGACTCTCTGTGTTTGCTTTGGTGTATTAGGTAGATCCCCTAGGTCTCTCAGTCTTTGCAGGATGGACTTATGTAGTATGTGTCCTTTATATTTGAAATGCACAGTCTCCGTATTCACCTGTGTGTGTGTTCCAGAGGTGTCCCTTGTGTTGTGTGTATTCTCCTGTTGAAGCTGAGCTTTATTTGCTCTTTGCTTGCCAGTAGGTGGACTTGACTCCCAGGCTGACTAGCTGTGAGACTTGGCTATACCCACAGCATATGAGCTGCTATGTGAGAGTTGACCCCTCAGATGAGGCTTGGCTTCTATGGACTCTTATGCCTCTAGGGAATTCCCTTTGGGTGCATCACTTGTAGGTCAAACTATGTAATGTTCTGGTTTGTTCTGGAGTTGCCCTCTGGGTGTGTTCATTCTTGTGACTATGGCTGGGCCCTGGTGCAGGGCAATTTTGGAACAAAGCAAATCAACAAGCACAACAAAAAAGAAAAAAAAGATAAGTACACTCAAATGTAAAAACAACCGACAACCAACATGCAACACAAACAAAAATATCAAAAATACAAAAAAACTAAAACAAAAAACAAAAACAAAACAAAACAAAGAATCTCAACATCCTCCCGCCCACCCAAAAAAAATCAATACAGAAAAATGGAAAGAAGAAGGAAAAGTAGAGCAAGGAAAAGAAGAGAGAAAGGGGAATATATATATATATAACTGAAAACTATAATAATGCTAAAATTAAAACAAAATAAAACCAGCACCATTCTTGGCTTAAGCCCACCAAGATATCTGCAGGTTGTCCTCTGCTTTATAAAAACTCCTCTGCGTCTTGTGGAGGCAAAGCAGGCTACTTGGCGCCCAGAGTGACCCTGGCAAAGCAATTCTAGATGAGTGAGGCTATAGGGTGTGGTTGCTAGTTTTTACAAAGTCAGTGCAGTTTCTGATCTCGCCTACACAAACACGCACTGAGAGCACCACAGCCAGCCACCCGGAGGTGGGCTTCTTTGCTGTGCGCAGGTCTCCTGGGCCTTAGGGCACTTCTTCCAGCAGGGTGTGTGGAGGATGTGAGATTTCTCAGCTGCTGAAAGCCCAGAGCTGCCTCTGCCACCCCTGCATATGTCTCAGCAGCTATAATTGCCCTGCTGGGAGGCACCCAAAAAAGGTGGGGACTGGGTAGGCAGGTGTCTTTTGTCTCCCTAGCCAGCCAAGCAGTGTCACACTCATCTGAGCCTCTTCCCTAGGTCACACCTGCAAACTGGCTTTTTCCCAGTTCTTGAGGTCTGCAGCTCCTCTGCAATCTGATATTACTCCTCTTTTCGAGGACCAGTTTAAGACTCTGGAAGAGTAGGGGTAAGATTGCTGTGGGAGAGTGAGGGGAGGGGACTGGGTATGAATTTTGCTTTCTGTCTGACAGAGAGAGCCCAGCTGCAGTTCTCAGCTGAGATTTCTGCCTCAAATGCTGGACACCGCCCTCCTCTATGCTGATCTCTTGACACTACTGTGGGGCACAGGGAAAGAACCCAGAGCCTGGCTGCTGCAACATCCGGTCTGAGTCCTAACCCCCTCCACCCCCACCAACCCCCACATCTCCACAGCCACAGATGCAGGCTCGTCTCCACACCTCCCCCTTCCCTCTTTTCCTGCTCACCCGGTTTGCCCACCTTCAAGTAGTACTCCTACGAGTCTCTTAGCTTTTCTGTGTGATGAGCAGAGAATCCTTTGATGGGTTATAGATGTTCAATTTGTGGTACCTTCCAGGGGAGAACTCAAGAAGCCCACCTCACTGCCACCATTTCTATGACGTCACTCTGTAAAATGTTTTTTGAATCAGGGATGGAGTGGAGGTATATATTACCAGATTTAGGTTTGAAAGATCACTATGTGATAATTATTTACAGTTTTTTAATTTAAAAAAACAATTTTTTTCTGCAAAAAAAAGGAAGATTACTGTTTGTAAAAAAAAAAAAGTAGAAAGAAATTGTAGGTGCATTAACAGAAAAATAACTGAATAAATTAAGGTCTATCCAACTCATGCAATGTTTTGCAGCCTTTGAAAGAACGAATTAGAGGCATATGAATTAATTTATAGCAATATCTACAAATTGTTTATGGAAAAATAAAAGTGTAGCAAATAGTTAAAAGTAAATACTTATACTATATGCATCTACAGAAGGTGCCTGTATATACATTTTAAGAGATGTTATCTTAAAATGTGTATACATTTTTTAGCATCACCAGTATATTTCTAATCTCACTGTGTGGTCATACTAAAAATGATTCAACTTTATAGTATTTTCCCTTTAATTCATCACTTCAAATATCTTCTGTGGTTTCAGTTAGCCACAGTCAACTGCAGTCTAAAAATGCAGAGTGTGCCAAGAAAATGGGTACACATTTTAAGAATGGAAAAAAACATATAAACTGTAATGCTAAATATATGCTGATAACAAAAGACGAATGCAAGTCACGTTTGACTTCTGCAATTACAAAAGCTGCTCAAAGTGGTTACCATCAGCATCTAGGCACTTCCAGTTACGGTGAACTACTGCTTGAGCATGGATGACATCTCTTAAAATGTGTATACGTTTTTTTGGCACCCTCGGAATTAAATGGAGATTTCATAAATACCCCAATAAACTTTAACTTAAAAAATTTTAAAAATAAAAATAAATTAAAAAGATAAAAAACAATTCAAAAACTTTAAATTTCACAACACTCTGAGGAGAATAATGAGATCTCACTCTAATCTGCTCTGTCTTGCTCTGGACGTGAATCATCCCTTTGTCCAGCATATCTCCTCTGTATATGTACCCATCTATTAAGTTAGTCACTTAGTAGCCATCCTGGTTATCAGATCAACTGCCAAGGTATCCCAGTGCTTGTGTTCAAGTAACCCTTATTTTACATGATATCTAATAGACCCAAAGTGCAAGAGTATTGATGCTGGCACTTTAGATGTGCCAAAGAGAAGCCATAAAGTGCTTCCTTCCTTCCTTCCTTCCTTCCTTCTTTCCTTCCTTCCTTCCTTCCTTCCTTCCTTCCTTCCTTCCTTCCTTCCTTCCTTCCTTCCTTTCTTTCTTTTTAATTAAAGTTTATTGGGGTGACAATTGTTAGTAAAGTTACATTTGTTTCAGGTATACAATTCTGTAATATATCATCTATATATCACATTGTGTGTTCACCATCCAGAGTCAGTTTTCTTTCCATCACCGTATATTGGATCCCCTTTACCCTCATCTACCACTCCCCACCCCCCTTACTCTCTGGGAAACCAAATTCTTGTCTGTATCTATGAGTTTTTGTTTCTTCATTTGTTTGCCTTGTTCTTTTGTTATTTTCAGTTTTATATCCCACATATCAAAGAAATCATATGGTTCTCGACTTTTTCTGTCTGACTTATTTCACTCAGTATAGTGATCTCAAGATCAATCCATATGGTTGCAAATGGTACTATTTCATCTTTTCTTATGGCTGAATAGTATTCCATTGTGTATATATACCACAACTTTATCCATTCATCTATCGAACACACTTTTGTTGTTTCCATGTCTTGGCCACAGTAAACAAAGCTGCAATGAACATTGGAACACATATATCTTTTAAGGATAAATGTTTTCAGATTTTTTGGGTAGATACCCAGGGGACAGATTGCTGGGTCATATGGTAATTCTATTCTTAATTTTTTTGAGGAACGTCCACACTGCCTTCCATTGCGGCTGCACCAATCTGCATTCCCACCAACAGTGTATGAGGGTTCCTTTTTCTCCACAGCCTCCCCAACACTTGTTACTATTTGTCTTGCTGATGATAGCCATTCTAACTGGGGTGAGGTGATATCTCATTGTGGTTTTGATTTGCGTTTCTCTGATGATTAGTGATGTTGAGCATTTTTTCATATGTCTATTGGCCATTTGTATGTCTTCTTTGGAGAAATTTATTTAAGTGAAAAGATAAGAGTTCTCCACTTAATAAGGAAAGGAAAAAAATGTATGCTGAGTTTACTAAAATCTAAGGCAAGAACAAATCCATCTGTGAAATAAGATAATTTTAGAGAAAGAAAGACACATTCGCATTAACTTTTATTACAGTATATTGTTATAATTGTTCTATTTTATTATTATTGTTGTTCATCTCTTATTATGCCTAATTTATAAATTAGACTTTATCATAGGTGTATATGTATAGGAAAAAAAGAGAGTATAGACATGGGTTGCTACTATCTGCTGTTTCAGGCATCCACTGAAAGTCTTGGAAGATATTCCCCGTAGATAAGAGGTGACCACCATGTATGATTCAAATGTAGTTTATTTATGTAACTCACTGAAAGAGACACTCATATATACTTGATGCCAATTTCAAATTTTGTGTGTGTAGGCAAAGCAAGAGCACATTTGAGGGCCAAGTTCAAATAATTAAAGGGTGGTTTTTAAATTAACTGACTCGCCTACAAATATAGTCAATTAACTTTTAACAAAGGTGTCAAGAATACACAATGGGTAAAGGGTAGTCTCTTTAATAAATGGTGTTGGGAAAAAAGATAGTATCTTTAATAAATAAATGTAAAAGAATGGAAATGCCCCCTTACTTTATACAACCTACATAATCAACTCAAAATGGATTAAAAACTTTAACATACACCTGAAACTGCAATTATTTGTGTCATATTATTGAAATTACTCCTTATAATTCTTGTCCAAACTTTGATTTTACATAAGAAAATAGGAGGAATTGACAAGTTCCTAGCTCAAGAGAATATTTGAGTCAGTCTTTTTTTAATTTTTCTCTCACCTGCACTGGATACAATGCATTGGGATTTGTATCTGCATCTTTAGTATATTTGGGGAATTAAATAAATATTCCCCCAAACGTACTCTCACCCCATAACTTTAATTCCTGTATGCATTATGAATTTTCAATGTATTGTTTCAATATGCATGCTATTAACTATTAAAATGTAACAAAGAAAAGTTAAGTTTTCTTTGCTGATGCAATAAAACAAAGCAATAAATGAGTCCCAGAAGTTTTCTTTCGAACCAGCAAAGTGCTTTTAAAGCAGGTTTTTTCTTTTCTTTTTTTTTTTTTCCCTAGCAGCATTTAAGCAATTTTCTAAACTAACAGTCATGGAACTCTTCAGTATGTTACTAAATAAAGTGCTGTAGAAGCTTTTTGTATCAAAAGAGTTAATTTTAGCACATATATTATCTTCCCACTTTCCTCTATATCCAAAGAGGAAAGTGAACCAACAAATGCTATTTTATATAGACTAGTATTTCACATACTGGATCAGTAACATGTGCAACTTGTTAGAAATGCATATTCACACACACACACACACACACACACACACACACACACACTACCACTACCACCGCCAAACTTGCTAAATAGGAAACTTCAGGATAGAGCCTAAAATTTTGTGTTTTGACAAGCTGTGTTGGCAATAAAAATGTGACACTCAGAACCTCCTGCTTCAGAAGCAAGATTAACTGATGTTCTCAACTGTAGCCCTTTTAGATCTGTCTTACTTTTTGCACAAAGGCTGCTCTTAGACAGTGACTGAATACAGCAGTTATACTAAAGAAGCTATATTCCTGCAGGTTCCAGGAATCCTTTAAAAGGCAACTTTGGCCCACTGCTTCAGTCTTGGCAAAGCATTTTCAGAACTGTGCTGCAGTCTAATATTCTTTTTATCATTTTTTCCCCCTTTACCCTCTCTCTCAATGGGGTCACACTTACTTCTTCATCTGAATACAGTCCCCAGCTTTTCTTTTTCTCTTTAATCTTAACCTGGCATTTCCTCCAATTCCTCTCTTGTACCTCTAATTTCATTTTAGCATTGGTTTATCAGAGGACCCTCACTAACCCAAGTAGTGCCAGGAGTGATTTAAGAAAACAGGGAATATAGATGGGGTTTTGGAAGCACCTAACATTCAAACTCAGCAGCTATTCTGATCCACAGTGAAATTTGTGAACTCGTGCAATAGGTTTTTTCCATTTTTGATATAGTTGTCAATACTAAGTGGATCAGAGCCCATATATTGATGGATTATCAAGCATTCTGTATTTGAGGGTATTGATCCTTAGAGGATTACTGAAATGAAGAGGGAATTGACAAAGGCAGTAATGAACTATATTAAAATTTGAATCAAACTGAAGGGCAAAGAGAACTGAAACTATTACCTAATAACATGATATATGCGGCAACAGAATCTGTACAAGGTGAAGAAAATAAATCAAGATAGAAAAGAACTCCTTGGTAATAACTTCTATGAATGATTAAACAAATGTGTATTTTTAATTGGATAACCTTCCTTCTATATGATCCTCTAAGAAAGCTTAGTATCCTGAATCCTTGATTGTTATATTACTCAAGTTATTGCATTCACCATAAACAAGGTGCCAGCCATGATTATGTGATATTTTAAATTGGAACACAATCTTCTAAAAAGGCTTCATATACTTATACTGTGTGAAGAGTTGGATTTTTTATAAGGCAAAAACCTTACAAATCTTGAAAGAAATGCTTAGAGATCCTACAGAATATATTCAGAGGGAAAATATTCCTGATGTGAGAGGGTAAAGAAAGACTTGTGCAATGATTTTTGTGCGTTTTTTTTTTTTTTTTCATTTTCACAAATGCTGGCTGCTGATATGACTTCTTAAAGAAAGAAAAAAAGTTTAAACATAATTTCATATTGATTTTTTTTTTTCAATTACACAAAGATTTGATTTCATCCTTTATGGTCAAGGATGGCATGGTACACTGTTTGCTGGAAATTGTTTCATACTCTGTTGTCATGAGAAACTGAAAAATGTCTACTCTGTATGCAGGCATTTTCTAAATTAAAATTGATTTCATCATCTTGGTAAATTTTTACCTTTTTTTGTTTGTTTTGCAGATTTACATTTGCATATACATTTTTAGTTAGAATGGATTCTTTATGCAAAAGTATCATTGAATAGCTCACTTAACAAACAGTACTTTTTTTAAAGCTAGGTTTACCACATAAACATAGTTGATGAAATGTTTTATTTCTTATTGTTGTTGATGTTTAAGTGGAATCTGACATATAAATTCTACCCTATATCTCAGTCCTGATTTCCATAGATCACACTTGCAATAATATCCTTTGTCTGAGCTATGTAATTAGCGGTTCAATTTCAAAAAACAATAAAACCTAAAAATTAAAGGTTTAGGCTCTGTTGATAGTATTCTGGATTGTTTCCATATGTCCAAACTCATCATTATACAAATTAATTATGTGCAGTTCTTTGTATATCAATTATACCTCAATAAACCTATTAGAAAAAGAGTTTAGGCTCTGATGTTAGGTTTACATCCTGTCCCCTAACTGTAAATGCTATCAGACTTTTTGAGATTCATATCTCTCATCCATGTAATGGAGAAGAAATATAATGCTAGTATATAAACTTAAAACCATTTCATTTTAATTCCACTACTGCAGAAAGAGTGCGGTTAATAAAAATTCAGATAAGTAGGAAATAATTTTTAAAGGCACGTACGAGGTCTGACAATTAAGTTCATGAACTGATCCTAGAAAAAGTGTTACATACCTCATTGCTGAATATCACTACAGTCACCTTAGAAGTACTCCCCTTGGGAAGCTATGCACTGGCATCAGCACCTAGCCCATCCTTCAAAGTAATTGGGAACTCTTTCTGGAATGGCCATCAGAGCTGTTGTCATGTTTCCTTTAATGCCCTGAATGTCATCAATATGTCTTCCTTTCAATATTTCCTTTATCTTTGGGTAAAGAAAGAAGTCATTGGGGGCTAGATCAGGTGAGTAGGGAAGGTGTTCCAATATAATTATTTGTTTAGTGGCTAAAAACTCCCTCACAGACAGTGCCCTGTGAGCTGGTGCATTGTAGTGATGTAAGAACCACAAATTATTGGTGAAAAGTTCAGGTCGTCTACCTTTTTCACGCAGCCTTTTCAGCACTTTCAAGTAGCAAATTTGATTAACTGTTTGTCCAGTTGGTACAAATTAATAATGAATAAGCCCTCTGATATGGAAAAAAGTTTAGCAACAAGTTTGCGAACTTAATTGTCTGACCTCATATATGCCTAAATCAAAATATATTAATTTAAAACAAATTTATGTTCAAATGCCAATAAACAGTACTTGCTTTAAGCAATTTGTATTGAATAGTGTCCTGATGTTATTTTAAAAGAAACCATATACATAATATACTACCTGAGGGAAATAAAGTTTCTGTGAAGGAGACATGAAAGAGAAATTTTTCCATTATTATGACTTTCTTCCAGCCTTTTATACTTGCCTCTCCTATGCTTACTTCACCAATTTTTTATTAAATTTTTTAGGGTGACATTGGTTAATAAAATTATATAGGTTTCAAGTTTACAGTTCCATTAGGTTGTTGCAAAATATTTGCTATTTAAAAGAAAAATAACTGCAAAAACCGCAATTACTTTTGCACCAACCTAATATAATACACAATCTGTATAATGTATCATGTGTTCATCACTCAAAGTCAAATCTCCTTCTGTCACCATATATTTGACCCACTCTACACTTTATTAACCACTAAACTATTATCTGTGTTTATGAGTTTTTGCTTATTTGTTTGCCTTGTCCATTTGTTGCTTTCAGTTTTATATCCCACATATGAATGAAATCACAGGGTCTTTGATTATTTCTTTCTGATTTATATTGTTTATCATGATAATTTCAAGATCCATCCATGTTGTTGTGAATAGCAGTGTTTCATCTTTTCTTATGGCCGAGTAATATCCATTGTATATATGTACCACATCTTCTTTACCCATTCATCTATTGAAGGACACTGGTTGTTTCCATGTCTTGGCCACCATGAATAATACTGCAATGAACATAGGGCTACATATATCTTTAGGGGTAAACATTTTCAGATTTCTTGGGTACATACCCAGAAGAAAGATTGCTGGGAATTATATTCTTAATTTTTTGAGGAACCATATTCTTTTCCATAGTTGCTGTACTAATTTACATTCCCAGCAAGAGTGTATCAGGGTTCCTTTATCTCCACAGCCTCACCAACACTTGTTATTATTTGTCTTGTTGATGACAGCTATTCTAAACAGTGTGAGATGATATCGCATTGTGGTTTTGGTTTGCATTTCCCTAATAGCTAGTGAAGTTGAGCATTTTTTCATGTATCTGTTGGACATTTGTGCGTCTTCTTGTGAGAAGTATCTGTCCAGGTCTTTTGCCCAATTTTTAATAAGATTGTTCATTATTTTTTATTTGTTTTTTGTTGTATGAGTTCATTATGTATTTTGGATATTAATTCCTTATTCGAGGTGTTGTTTGCAAATATTTTCTCCCATTCAGTTGGTTGCCTCTTTGTTTTGTTCATGGTTTCTTTTACTGTGAAAAAGCTTTTTAGTTTGATATAGTCCAATTTATTTATTTTAGCTTTTACTTCCCTTGCCTTTGAGGTCAAATTCATAAACCTTTTTGAATCCAAGGTCCATAAATTTAGTAACTATGCTTTCTTCTACGCAGTTTATTGTTTCAATCCTATGTTTAGGTCTTTAATCCATTTTGAGTTAATTTTGGTATATGGTTACAGATAGCAATCTAGTTTCATCTTCTTGCCCATGGTTTTCCAATTTTCTCAGCAACATTTATTGAAGAGTCTTTCTTTATTGCATTGTGTGTTTTTGGCTCCTTTGTTGAAAATTATCTGCCCATATTTATTTCTGTGTTTTCAATTCTATTCCATTGGTCTGTGTGTCTGTTCTTCTGCCCAAACTCTGCTGTTTTGATTATTGTTGCTTTCTAGTACAAGCTGAAGTCAGGGAGTGTGATACCTCCAGGTTTGTTCTTTCTTCTTAGGGTTGCTTTGGCTATTCAGAGTCTTTTATAATTCCTTAAAAATCTGATGATTTTTTTGGTCAATTTTTTCAAAAATGTCATTGAGATTTTGATGATCATTGCATTAAAAAAAAAAAAAATTCCAGAACCCAATCATGGCACTGGAGAATTCAACCACATATTTAAAGAAGAATGAACACCAATTCTACAAATTATCTTCCAGAAAATAGAGGACAAGGGAACAGTATCCAATTTGTTTATATAAGTATGATTCAGGTACTAAAATGAGACAAAATCATTACAAAAATAAGAAACTACAGACCAATATTGTTTTTGAATATATATATATATATATATATATATATATATATGCAAGTATCCTAAATAACAGATTCACAAGCAGAATTCAGCAATATATAAAAAGAATTTTACACATAACTAAGTAGCTCTTGTTAAAGGACACAAGACTGGTTCAATATTAAAAAAGCAGTCAATGTAATCTACATCATTAACAGTCTAAATAAGAAAAATCAGAGGATCATATCAATTCATGCAGAAAAACCAGTTTATATCATTCAACATCTATTCATGATTAAATACTCTCAGAAAAAAAAAATGTAGCAAAAGAGGGTAACTTCTTATACTTATAAAAAGCATCTAAAGTAAAGAAAACCTAAGATCAGGAACAAAGCAAGAATGTCTGCTCTCAGCACTCTTATTAAACACAGTGTTGGAAACTATAGCCAGTGCAATATGTCATACATATCAGAATGGGAAGAATAAAACTGTCTTGATTTGTAGATAATATAATTATCTAAATATAAAATCTAAAGGAATCTACAAAAACAAAACAACAACAACAACAAAAAATCTAGAATTTATATGTGAGTTCACCAAGTTCAAAGAACATAAAATAAGCCGGCAAAATCTCTTGTATTTCTATATACTATTAAGGAGTACATAGACCCAAAAAAAAACACATCACTATAATTTACGATCACTAAAAAATATATGGACAGGACTTATATGCTGAAAACTATATAATGATGATGAAAATAATACAAGAAGGCCTAAATAAATGGAGAGCTATATTATGTTCATGGGTTGGAAGATTCATCATACAAAACATGTCAATACTCCCCAAATTGATATACACATTTACCACAATTTCTACCAGGAGAAAAGTTTCTCAGGAGACTTTTAAGAGAGATTTTTACACAACTTATGTGGAAAGGAAAAGGAACTGGAATTGCTACAACAATTTTGAGAAAGAATAAACAGGAAGAACCAGTCTATCTAATTTTAAGACTTACTTGGCTTATTGTAGATACATTAATCAAGACTATGCGGTACTAACATATATGCAGATATATACATCAATGGAACAGAAGAGAGTACCCAGAAATAGATACACACAAACATGTTCAATCAATTTTTGACAAAGTACAAAAGCAATTACATGGAGTAAAGGAGCTTTTAACTGAATAGTGATTGACTCTAACTTCAAACTATACTGCAAAGATACAGGAATCTAACAGTGGTCTATTGGTAGAAAAACAGACTAATGGAATAGAATTGAGAACCCAAAAAGTTAGAGAGCACAAAAAGTAAACCCACAAACATGTGGGGAACGACTTTTCAAGAAAGGAGCCAAAAACATACAACGTAGAGAGGAAAGTCTCTTCAGAAAATGGTATTGGGAACACTGGAGAGTCATATGCAAAAGAATAAAACTAGACTACTATCTTACACCATACACAAAACTTAACCCAAAATGGATTAAAACTTGAATGTAAAACAGACAATAAAATACATAGAAGAATTCATAAGCTCTAAACTTATGGACTTGGTCTCAGAGGCATTTTTGTGAACTTTACCCCAAAGGCAAGGGAAATAAAGCAAAAATAAACAAATGGGACTACATCAAATTAAAAAGCTCTGCACAGTAAAAGAAGCCATTAACCAAAGAAAAAGGCAATCAACTGAATGAAAGTATTGGCAAACCATACTTCCAATAAGGGATTGACATCCAAAATATATAAAAAACTCATAAAACACAACAACAACAACAACAAAATCTGATTTAAAAAATGTGAAGAATATCAGAAGAGACACTTTTCCAAGGATGATATACAGATGGTCAACAGACATAGGAAAAGACGTTCAACATCACTAGTTATTAGGGAAATGCAAATCAAAATTACGAGTTATCACCTCACACCACAGAATGGCTATTATCAGAGAGACAACAAATAGCAATAGCAAGAGTTGCAGAAGATGTGGAGAAAAAAGAACCCTCATACATTATTAGTGGGAATGGACATTAGTGCAGCCACTATGGAAAAGAGAATGAAGTTTCCTCAAAAAATTAAGAATAGAACTATCATATGATACAGTAATACCTCTACTGTGTATCTACCCAGAAAATAAAGAAAACCTTATTTTTAAAGATATATGTACCCCTATTTACAATAGCCACGACATGGAAACAACTTAAGTGTCTACCAATGGATGACGAGACAAAGAAGATGTGGTATATATATACTACTCATACATAAAAAAGATAAAGTATTGCTATTAGCGACCACATGGATAGATCTAGAGAGCATTGTGCTAAGTGAAATGAGTCAGACAGAAAAGCACAAAAATCATACGATTTCATTCATGTGAAATATAAAACAAAAAGTGAAAAACAAACAAGAAAAAAACTCATAGATATGGACAACAGAATGGTGGTTACCAGAGGGGAAAAGGGGTAGTAGAGAGAAGGCCAAGAGAGTAAAGGGGCTCAAATATATGGTAATGGAAGGAGACTAGATATCAGGGGGTAAGTATGCAGTAGAGTACATAATTGTTGAATTGAAATCTTATACAACAGTTGATTGTATAATGTGATTAATCAGTGCTGCCCCAATAAATTTATGAAAAGTAATCAAATAGTGCTGGAGCAAGTGGACATCCGCACACCTCCTCTTACAGAAAATAAATGAACCTCAGCCTAAGTCTCACCCCTTATACAAAAATTAACTCAGAATGAATCACAGATTTATATGTAAAATAAAAAAAATATGAAGCTTTTAGAAAAAAAGAGGAGAAAGTCTTCAGGATCTAAGATAGGCAAAGAGTTCTTAAATGTGACACCAAAAGCATAACCTGTAAAAGACAAATTTGATAAATTCACCTTGGTCAAACATTAAAACTATTTATCTGCCAAAGACAGTTAAGAGAAAGAAGAGACAAGCTATGGACTGGGAGGAAATATTTGCAAACCGCATTCCAACACAGGGCTAGTATCAATAAGACATAAAGAACTGGCAACTTGACAGTGAAAACGCAAACAATCCAAAGAAGAACATAGGCAAAAGACATGAAGAGACATTTCACCACCAAAGAAGATAGACAGATGGCAAATAAGCCCATAAAAATGTTCACTATCATTTGTCTCTCAAGAAATGCAAATTAGACCCGCAATGAGATATCATTACACACAGTCAGATGGCACATTTTCTTTTTAAAACAGTGACAATACCAAATGTTGGCAAGGATGAGGACAAACTGGATCACCCATATGTTGCCGATAAAGATGTAAAAACATAAATACAACCATGGTTTCATTTACTTGAAAAAAATAAACATGCTTGAATTTTGTTGTTGTTATTGATTTTTATGATTCTTTCTATATTTTGGATATTACCCCCTTATCAGAAGTGCTGTTTGCAAATATCTTCTCCCATTCAGTTGGTTGCCTCTTTGTTTTGTTGATGGTTTCTTTTGCTTTGCAGAACCTTTTTAGTTTGACACAAAACAGTGTTTACTGTATAATTTCATTTATATAAAGTTCAGAACTGGTAATACATATCTATGGTGATATAAATCAAGATAGTGATAACATTGTGGGAAAAGATGTTAAATGGAGAGGGTAAGAGACAAAGGGAGTAAAAGAATATTCAAAATCTTCAGTTAGTTAAGGGTTACAGAGGAAGACACATATGTAAAAATATATCTAGCTGTAAATTTAAGATTTAAAAATTTTATTGAATTTATAATCACAAAATAAGTCAAAATAAAAATAAATGTGAAATTTTGTTCCCATCCGAAAACTCTCAGGAGTGCTTTAATTAGACTCAGTATATCAGAGATGCTTAAAAACTTGTCATATATGGCCAAATTTTTTCCAACCAGAACCTCAGACTGTGACCTTATTTGGAAATAGGGTCTTTGCAAATGTAATTACATTAAGATGAAGTCATACACATTAGAGTCAGTGCTAAACCCAATATGATGAGTGTTCTTATAAGAGACAAGATACGTATATAGACATGGGGCAGAAGGCCATGTAAATACTTGGGCAGAGACTGGAGTCACTGTGCATTCACAGAAATCAAAAGATGTAGGGAAGGATTCTTCTTTAGGTCCTTCATAGGGAGCATGACCCCATGGACACCTTGATTTCAGACACCTAATCTCCAACGCTGTGAAAAAATTAATTACGCTTGTTTTTAGCCAGCAAGTTCATTGTAATTTTCTGTGGCAGTTCTAGCAATGATAGCACACATTTTTGTTTCCATTTTTAATTTTCATTAGTTTTACTACTCTTGATGCTGCATGCCTCAATTCAATTGAAACATTCTCAACAATGTTAGGGTCTTTCTAAATGACTTGTTTATAAGATAGCTTCTTCCAGTTTGAAAAAATTCCATTCCTCACAGATTCCAAAGCCAAGTTCATTATTCTGGACCCAAGTCTTTTAAAATCAAGAAATTGCCCTACCACATTATTGCCAAGAACTTACTTTCTCTTCTCACAAAACTTGCCTTCCCCTCACACTTTCCCCTCTCCCCTCTGCCCAGGCACATGCTGTTTATCTGCCTGGATGTCTGTCCCACTTTTCTATACCAAGGCCCAACTTCAAAGCATCAACACCTTTAAAATGTCTCTACCTCTCTTTGGTGATTCTGTTGTGATTCATAAATGTTATTTTAGCAGCTATCATATAGTATTTTAACTACTTATGTAGCAAAGCATTTTTTTTTCCTTAATCCTCCCTCTCTGCAAGACCCTGTCGCTCCCTGAGGTTAAGTTAACTGAGCAGACTTTGTAGTGTAACTCAAGACATTCTCTCTTTATTTTTAACTTAGGAATTCTGCTCCTAAGAGGGAAAGTTCTGGGAACATTTTACACAGCTTCCCTTCGGCAAGCTCCTTTTGAAGGCCTCTTCCATTCCTTTGTTTGAGCTCTTCATCTGAAAGGTCATCCTTCTTTGCTCTCTACCTCATCTCTACCCAAAAGCAGAATATGCTTGTCACCCTAACCTCCCATTTCCTTAGCTTTCAAAATAGGTGCATTTTAGTCTCCCCAGACTCTCCCTTAGCAGTGTAAACATCATCGAAATACTTTCACAACATCAGTTATTCTATTGACCTCATTCTTTTTTTTTTTTACATGAAAGCCAAAAAGGTCTTTTTTTTTTTTTTTTAATTTATTGGGGTGACAATTGTTAGTAAAATTACATAGATTTCAGGTGTACAATTCTGTATTACATCATCTATAAATCCCATTGTGTGTTCACCACCCAGAGTCAGTTCTCCTTCCATCACCACATATTTGATCCCCCTTACCCTCATCTCCCACCCCCAACCCCCTTACCCTAAGGTCTCTTTCCTGAAGTCTTCTGTCATGACCCAAATCTGGATGGGTGGCTCCAGTTACTAGCTGTTGAGCTGATGAACTTGCATTTTCCTTCCTGCATCATCCTCAGATTTTCCTTCAGATCTTGCTATTTTGAATCCCCTGTTTCTTGGACCTCTGTAGTCCCTCGTCTTGATTTAGATTCTTTGGTGATACTTCTTTCAGGAACTTACTAAATGCTAGCCAATGGGTTAAAATTGTTTACATACATTTTTTCATTTAACCCACACAGTGCACTCCTATGCAGTGAATTGTATTATTATCAATATTTTACAGATGAAGAAAACAAGGCTTAAAAAGCCTTAATACTTCGCCCAGGGCCACAGAGCTAGAAAGTTTGAACTTCACCTCAGGTCAATTTGACTGCAATTTAATTCTTTTAGTCAGTGTACTATAATGGTATCAATAGCAATAGAAGCTCTCTGGAGAGTTTTTTCTTTATTGTTTTCCTCGTTTTAAGTTTTATCTTAAAGGCAAGTTAGTGATATATGCCCAAAGGGTAGTTCAGGTACAAAGAAGCTTTGGTCTGGATTTAAATACTCCAATGCAATTAGCACTAGTTCTTCTCTAGGAGAACTACTACAAGATACCTGTAAGAATATGAATGAATGAGCAGAATGCAACATTTTATAGTGATTTTGATAGCACAATTGAGTAGAGGGCACTTTATAGTGTTTGCTAAAAAGGTTATGAATTTCTGTTTTAATGTCAAGGAAAGAATATTAATGTTTAAATAATTAAATCAAAAGTACCATTTATTTAACATTAAATTATTTGAATGTTTGAGTAATGAGTAAAACGTATTTAAAACTGAATTCACTTTTAATGTTAAATCTGAAATTTTAGAACTTTATGCTTACATGAAACTGTGAAATATTTTCACCAAAATAAAATACATTTTTGTTATAAATTTGAGGGCTAAAATTTATTCAGACTGAGATGTAGACACTAAAAAAAAATACATGAAATATGTGGTTTTCTAAACAATACTAGGACTAGTACAGTAAACTAAATAAAGTGACACATTTACTAGATTTTTCAGGTAATATAAAATGTTACCCTATATAAAACTACAACATCCAGTAGAAAGCATGCTTTTCTTTATTCTTCATTTTTGAATTCTTATTCGGAAAAATATAGAGAACCACATGTATCCTAAGAATTAGAGATGGCTGCACTTCAATCTTAGTGGCATATCTATCAGTTGAGTAACCCTGGTCATTTCAACTCTTAGCACAGACTTCCTCATTTGCCCAATAAGTGAAAATGTACCTACCTCTTTCAGGTAAGATTATACTTCAAAAAATGAAGACTCAAATTAACAGGATTTAAGCAATACAAAAAATGTATTTTTATTTTATAAATATCTAGAGTATGTACTCCAAAGCTGTATGGAGATTCTACTCCATCACTCCTGGTGTGTGGCCCTCATTCTGAGAATCCAGGATGCTGACTTCCATATTCTAGGCATCAAAACAGAACAAAGATAAAATTCTGACTTCCATATATATCATTTTGGCCAGAACTCAGTCTTATGGACTAAGAAAGATACAAGATGGGTGGGGAGTTAGGAATACAATCCTTACGCCGGGTAACTGTGTGCTCAGCTAATTTTAGTGGTTATAAAATGAGGCTATATAGTATGTTGAGTAAGAGTGCCAGTTCTGGAATTTGATTATCTAGACTTATAACCTGGGTTTGTCACTTACTTGCTGTTTGATCTTGGGAAAAATGCAAATAACCCCCCAAAAAACCTCAGTGTCTTTATTTCCTCATATGTAAAAGAGGTAATACTAGAATCTACCCTGTAAGTGCTTCTGAAGATTTCATGAGTTATAACATGTAAAGTGCATGCTACATTTAAATAAGTGCCAATAAGTATTAGATCTTAATAATTCATTTTAAGCTCCATCTTTGTATTTACCAACTTGCAATGATCTACTAATTAATGTAATTAAACACTGAATATATATATTTTTTTCCTTCTGAAGAATGACCAAATGTGTACAACAATACATCCTTATATTTTGCTAAAGATTGCTGCAAACATTTTGGATTCCCTATTAAGCCATAGGCTGGACTTTGGGAGACATGAAAATAGACCAGTTGATTCTTGACAAAGTCCACAAATGAATTTTGTTTGTTTTTTCTTTTTTTTTCACTATAAAAATATAGTTTTAATTCTGCAATTTCATAAAAATCTGTAAGTATAATTATAGATATTTTTATATATTCAATAAGTGAAAATGTGAATATTGTTTGCATTTTTTTACATTCATACCAAGATAAGTCATAACTGGTAATGATTTTATGGAAGTTGAAATAGATAACAAAATAGTATATGCCTAACCAATTTAAAAAGAAAAATAAAAGATCCTGTCATGTAGCATTCGATCATTTACAGGCTTTGATATCTTGAGCAAGTTTTATGTAATTTCTATATGCTTCAATTTCCTCCAAAATTAGGATAATAATATCTACCACATGAATTGGTAAGGCAAGTGAAATGAGTTAATAAAGGTAAAGTATAAAAAGATGCAGGTATGATCTTTGTATTTAACAACTTGCCTCCATCGAGTGTGGCAGAAGTGATAAAAATACAGACTTTTAATTATTATTATTATTGATTCCCAATGGAGAGTTTCAAATGCCTCAAGGCTAACCTTATCTTCATAGTAAAAGACAACTTTGTAGAGTGTTACCAAGATTCACATTATTGAAACAAATATTCAATGACTGCTCTCTTTGAGACTTTAAACATAATGATTTCTAAAACATAATTATTAGAAACAGCATTTTCATCATTGTTTTGTTGAATTCATAATAGAAAAGTATGTTAGCTCTGTAACATAATCAGAGGCTGTTTTTTAAAATATATATTAATGCCAGGCAAGATTATTTAGCACATTGTTGTCAATATGAATTTTATTGCCTGAAAGTTTTCTTTTATTACTAAAAAATTATTTAAATTTATTTTTCAATTACATTTGACATACAATATTAGTTTTAGGCGTACAACAAAGTGATTAGACATTTGCATACCTTACAAAGTGATCACCCTGATAAGTCTAGTACCCATCTGACACTATATACAGTTATTACAATATTATTGACTATATTTCTAATGCTGCACTTTATATCCCTATGATTATTTTCATAACTGCCAATTTGTACTTCTTTAACCCTTTCACCTTTTTCACCCATCCCCCAACTCCCTCCCATCTGGCAACCATCAATTTGTTCTCTGTATTGATGAGTTTTTCTTGTTTTGTTTGTTAGCTTATTTTGTTTTTTAGATCCCACATATAAGTGAAGTCATATGGCATTTGTCTTTCTCTGTCTGACTTATTTTACTCAGCATAACACCCTCCAGTTTCATCCAATCTCACAAACAGTAAGATTTCATTCTTTTTTTATGGCTGAGTAATATTCCATTGTGTATATGTAGCCTCTCTTCATCCAATCATCCATCAATAGACACTTAGGTTACTTATCTTGGCTATTGTAAATAATGGTACAATGAACATAGAGGTGCATGTATCTTTTTGAATTAGTGTCTTCGATGTTTTTACATAAATATGCAAAAGTAGAATTGATAAAGATTTAGGAAATTATGCTGTAGCAGGTTGAATTGCCTACTACCAAAAATATATATCCAAATCTTAACTCCTGATACTTGTGAATGTGACATTGTTTGGAAACAGGGTATTTGGAGATGTAATTAATTTAAGGATCTTGAGATGAGATCATCCTGGATTTAGGGTGGGCTCTAAGTCCAGGGACTGGAATCCTAATAAGAGAAAGAAGGGTTTTTGAAACACACACACACACACACACACACACACACACACACACACACAGTAAGAAGCCAGGTGAAAATGGAGGAGGAGCTTGAAGTGATGCATGGACAAGTCAAGGAATGCCAAGGATAACTGGAGCCACCAACAGTTAGAAGAAAGGTGTGGAGTGTATCATCCCTAGATCTTCAGAAGGGACCATCACTGCTGTTATCATGACTGCAATTCAGACTTTTGGCCTTATGCACTGTGAGAGAATAAATTCTTGTGGTTTTAAGCCACTCAGTTTGTGGTAATTTGTTATGGCATTCCTATTAAACTAATATGTATATCTAATATACTTTTAATGTTCATTTAACCTTGTGATTATAGTAATTTAAATCAACACTAAATGTTTGTGATAACTGCTAGAGAATATGAAATGAAGCCTTATAGTGGCTGGAAGAGTGAAAGATTCCTAGAAAGAACCTGGAGGCCACCTCTTTCAAATTTCTCATTTTATAGATGAAGTCTGCATTTGGACTTGGGTTGTGATCAATTTTTGCTTTACTTACTTTCTCTTAATCTACCATGTCTACTGGTTAGTAGTTCCAATGAAAGATTTATTAATAAAACTTAAGAAGCAAAGGGATCAGGTGACTATATAATCCACAAATTAGTTTCTTCCTAGACATTTAAGTATCAGTTTAAACCGTACTTTAATGGTTATAGAAATAATATCCTCAAAGTTCCTGTAATAAAGACAACCTGCATTTTAAAAGAAACTAATAAAAATGAAATTTTTCTTTGTCACTTCAGAAGTCGCCAAGATGCAGTATAAAAAGATCACAGGTTTTTGCTTTTAACCCAGTGATACCTGCTTTGTAATGATAAAGTTTTTCTTTCCTTTTCTTTTTTTTTCCATTCAAGGTCTTTTGCTCACGTGTTTCTGCAAGAAAGAGATATGAGGAGAAGTATTTTACAAGAGTTTTGCCTGTCAATATATAAAAACCATTTTACTCCATGGGATACTTCACTAACATTTTCATTTTTTTCTTCATTTTCTATCTAAGTAATTGATCTGAAAGCTGGTTGCTCTTGGAATTGATGCATTCAGACAGCTTCAGCATGGTGGATGGGAGTTGCTAAGCAACCTCACTTCTAACAGCAAGGTTGCTGAGCTTTTTACCTCTGAGAGACTTATTTGGGCAGAATCTGAGGCAAACACTATTTCTAATGCTTCTGTGTTTAGTCCTTGAAAAACAGAGATTAGGAATGAATGCTTATGGTATTTAAAAAGGATTAACTTGAAATAGAAAAACTCA
This sequence comes from Rhinolophus sinicus, assembly GCF_036562045.2. Taxonomy (NCBI): domain Eukaryota; kingdom Metazoa; phylum Chordata; class Mammalia; order Chiroptera; family Rhinolophidae; genus Rhinolophus; species Rhinolophus sinicus. The sequence continues at coordinate 136,492,086 of NC_133756.1, forward strand.
GTGTATCAATGTTTTATTCTTAAGCTTTAGCTGACATCTTAAATAATTCCCTGCAACAAATTTTATTTATCAGATCAATGTGATACTACGAGAGGTGTTATCAAAAAGTCAAAAAGTATGGTGAATGTTTAAATTTTTAAAAAATTACAATAAGAGACACATTGGCGTTAATCTCCCTCAAAGTACCCCCCGCCCCCCCACACACACACATACACTTTGAACACACTTATCCCATCGTTCTTGCCACTCTGAAGCAGTTCTGGAAGTCCTCTTTTGTGAGTGTCTTTAGTTACACTGTCGTGGCTGCCTCAATGTCCTGAACCATTTTGACTTTGGGGAAGAACCAGAAGTCAGAGAGTGCCAGATCCAGTGAGTAAGGTGGATGAGGACACACCATCAGGTTTTTATTTGACAGTAATTGTCATACGAGAAGCGATGTGTGACACAGAGCATTGTCAAGATGGAGGATGATTTACAGCACACTTTAAAACACACCTTCTCTCAACCGTAGCTCACACGCGACTGATTGCACCAAACAAGTTGAAACTTGTCACACAATGTTACTAAGGTTCCACGTGCCAGTTCCCATATTTAGGATCCCTACCTTTCCACTGGATGGCACTCGGTAGCAACATTCACCATATTTTGTGATCCCACCTCATAAAAGCTTAAATATGAGCTAAGACATTTACTTCTTTGCTTTGTAGGCTCTTCTGGCTGACGTTTCTATTTATTTAAACCAGTTTCATAATTATTTGCATATTATTACATACAGAGTATATATGGTTATGATTTTTTTTGAAACAACTTATTTTTATAAGATCTTCAATCTTTGAGAAATAGCACAAAACAAATATTGAGAAATATCACAGGCCTGTTATATAATTTAATTTTATGGCTATGTCTGTAAGATAAGTATTGATTATGATTGTTACAGGGAAAAGAGGAAGGCAGAAATATTGCCATTAGATTTAGTTCACGGAGGTAGTAAATTTTTATTGGAAAGCTAAATCTCTATTTGAAGACCTTTAAATAAGAGAGAAATTCTCTGGGGGGAGTCATGGTGCAATTCTCTGCCATTGTGCATTTCCTACCACTCTGATATAATTTCAGTATATGAGGGGAGAGTCAATTGGCTCAGAATTTTAAAAAAAGTTTATTAAATGTGTTCTGTTCCATTGGAGTAAATCTGTTCATTAATTTGTTTTTAACCTAGAACTCAAGGAACTGATGAATAAACATTCATGATAGTAGTGGTAAAAGACCAGAAATGGTACAAAAGTTACATATTCTTCAAGGTTTTTCCCCAGAAGAATTTGGATAGATAAAAGACAACACAGTTTTATCCATTTATATAACATGTACATGTTTTATTGTCCTCATATTATGTTCATCCTTAAACATAATAACTTTTGTATCTGTATCATTTTTATTAGGTAGGTATTTGTGAGTAGCCCCCAAATTTAGGTTATTTGCTTATAATGGAAAGGTAATACGGTGACGAAGAAGGAATATTTTCCACGGTGAAAATATAAAACTAATTAGGTAATTAGGAAAAATAATTAAATTTCCTGTATTAACCTAAATTTTTAAACATTTGGTACAAGAGACCTAATCAGTTAATCTTCTTATGTAACCGAAGCAGATGGGATGAATGTGGAATGATCTGCTCAGGTGATACCAGCCTTTCTTTCCAGCGCTATTGCTGATCATCTTCTTCTCTTGACCCTTGAAATGGGTCAATGATAAATGTGGGAATCATGATTTCGTTAAGTATAAAAAGTTAGACTATACTTGATACTACTGTGGAGCATGTTTTGCTGTATAAGAATGATTTTACTTTCATTCACAGTCCACATGCAGTTTAATTGGTTCAATTTATTTTAAACAGCTCTTGGAATGTGACATTGACATGAATTCAGTAGAGCAGGAGTTTTCTATTGAAACTATTGTGAATCATACATGCTAATACACTCATATACACACAAATAACAATATACTGGTAAGAAAAGTACATAACCCTCTTAATAAGCTTTGGACTTCATGTAATAAAGACATAATGCTAGGCGGTATCAAACAGTTACTCTTAGAGGGTTAGGACTGCTGTTGTTGGCAATGCTTGTCACCAGGGAAGAAATTATTCTAAGAGTTGGAAATATATATATTTTTTCTCCTAAGCATTAAGAGAGGTATAGAACACTCAATAGGAAAAGGAGGTATTATATAACAAAGCATAAAAGAAATTTTGTTAGACAACTACAGTCCTACATTGTTGCTCCTACTATTTGGTTATCTTATGTGTCTTAATTGCAGTCCCCAGGAAAAGCCTCCATTTCTGTGAAACCTGAATGATTTAAACAGATGCCAAACATTGACAGGACTTTCATTGACCACAAGATTGTTTTCTAAATTTATCCAAGTCTCTAGGTTTTAAATTATAAGCAAGATGATGCAACATTTTATAGTTCCATAGTTCACATTTGGTTTCATAGTAAACATACTATACAGGCTTGTAGTGATATACACGTCATTTGGAAAGAATAGAAGGTCATTTCTCCATAAATGCCTGGTCACATTTGATAGAAACCACTTAAGAAGGCTACTTGAGCAGTGTGGGAAATCTTGTAGTAGGTTTATAGGACAGGTATGGTACATTTGTTAAATATTTAGGTGAAGAAAATATTCAGATTGATGATACATTGGATAGGGGGATAGAAGAAAGGCAGTTATTAAGGATGCCTCTTAGGTTTCTGGGTTATGTATCTTTGATTTTTTTTTTTTTTTAAGAGGAATTACTTGTGAATACACATATATTTGATTTGGTCCTGTCTTTTTAATTTGAATTTTCTGATTATCATACTTTGATCTCCCGTTTTGTTTTGTCCCCTATTATTTCTAGTATAAATATAGTTATTCCTTTGTTTTCAAATTTTTAATTCTATTTTCATTTGATAGGTAATTAAGTTTTCATTTTTAACAGACTATAAAAAGCCATTTGATTCTTTTATCATTTCTGTTCCTAAAAAAGACAAACCTGTTAGCATAATTTTACTTGTTCATCTACCTGACTGATTGACATTCTAGAAATCTGTTGTAGTAGAGTTTGTTGTTCCCTATTAAAATTTTTAAAAGCATCTATTTTCAAAGTATTTTCTAAAAGATTTAATGAATCTTTAAAATTATTAGTTATTAAAAATAGTTTATTTCTATGTTTTATCTACATCATCCATAGTTATTTTATGCATATCAACTTGTACATTCCTTGCCTCCCCTCCCCCTCCCCCTCCCCCTCCCCCTCCCCCTCTCCCTGTCCTCCTTCTTATTATTTTCCCCTAAAAATGTAAGATTCTATAAAAGCAGAATGTTTGACATGTTTACAGTAGTGTTAAATGTGACAGGCTCCCAAACTGGTAAATATTAAGCAGTCAAAACTTGGTTGAATAAAGGAATGAAATCGAGAGATAGTTTAATAGAGAGAATTTTTTTTGAGTTCTTATATATTTAATGATAAATCTGATGTTCACAGTATTTTTCTTTCAGATCTATCTAAGTATGTTTTTTTCTTTATTTATTTTTGGTCATCTTCATTACAATAGGTAATATATTTAATGGGAGATAAATTAATTCATCTTTGGAATTACATGGTTTTAAAATACTGATGCTTGCCAAATTATCTTTTAATCCTAGATGTTTTAATCCTAATTATTTTAAATAGAATATATCTAGAATTGTACTTCTGAAATCCATGTAACTTTGCTAACAATTGTCCCCCCAATAAACTAACTCTATGTGTGTGTGTGTGTGTGTGTGTGTGTGTGTGTGTGTGTAAGTGTGAATATAACTTGATAAACTTTTTCATATAAAAATTAGGTCTTCCTTTAGGTCAGGGAAATTACATTCTAATATTTCTGTGGATACTTGTTTCAGATAGATTTCAGATAGATTTTGGGCCCTCTCCATAACCTTAGAATCAGAATATCTGAGGTGCTATAGGATAGAATGATAATTATAAACATAAAAATAACTGGGAGTGAAGCAATTAGAGAAGAGATGTAATACAAATTAACAGGATTGTGCTGAATATCAAACTATTTAAAGTTTTGCTTCCAAATTTACACTCTAGTGTTATAGTGCTTTTCATTTTGAAACTACATTCCAGTGACTTCCTTTGAACTCCCAGGAAGCAAGCTGAACAGGGTAAACTCATATACACATGTTTGTATCTAAATATAGTTATATGTATGAATATGTTCCAAAATGATAAATAAAATAGATAATGTATTATCTATTTAAAAATAGAAAAAAGAGGTTACTTAATTTCTCTCTCTTCCTTTACCTATCTTACCTATCTTTTCCTATCTATCATCTATCTGTCTGTCTGTCCGTCCATCCATCCATCCATCCATCCATCCATCCATCCATCCATCCATCTATCTATCTGACTTTTCATTTTAAAAAACATTTGAATGCGTTGTTTGCATAAAAATTTATTCTTAGTATTATGATCAGACTGCCATTTACAGGGACTGGCTTCTGAGGTCACTCAGGATACCAAAGAGGACAGTGGTCATTATTGCATAGTTACATGACATTTAGCTACTCATTAAAAAAAAAATTAAAAAAAAAAATGAATTGATATTAAGTTAATTGCAAGTGACCTATATGATTTTTGAAAGTTTTCCTATCAAACAAATTTATAGTGTTTTTTTAAATTTACCTTTCCTTTTAAGTCAGAAGTACACAAGTGAAATGTTAAAAAAAAAAAAAAGCCTAAGTGTTTAGATTGACAACAGGGATTTTACTTGATTGCATTCCCCAAGATCTAAGTTTAAAATATTTAATTTTGAAAGTAATTTAGATGTTTACAAAGAGATTTATTCAATATTGATAAAAATTCTCCTGGGAAAGTGATTCACATATTTCTTTATGATAGATTTTTAAAATACACCATCTGATTTTTTTTCCTTTTTGGATTTGTTGATAATACCTTAAGATAAAGCATATTATTTACTGAATTCTCTACTAAAACATACAGCTATATAGAGTTTTGGTTTTCAATAAATTTACTTGTATAAATGTTTCCATTATATAATGTGATATATATATATATACTCATATATACACATATATATAATATATGAGTATATACACATATATACACATATATAATACACATATATATTATACACATATATATAATATATATATATATATATTATATATATGTGTATATATGAGTATATATATATATATATATCACTATGTATACATATATACAGAGGTTGCAAAAAAGTATACACATTTTAAGAAAGGAAAAAAACTATATTAAAATTGTAGTACTCAATATATACTAATAACAAAAGATGAAAACAAGTCACATTTAACTTCTGCAATTACAAGAGGTGCTCAAAGCGGTTACCATCAGTGTAATTTTAACCCAGTTTTTTCTTTTCTTAAAATGTGTATATATTTTTTTGGCACCGTGTGTGTGTGTGTGTGTGTGTGTGTGTGTGTGTGTGTGTGTGTATGATATTTTTCTTGCATCAATAAGGCAATAAACTTTGAGATTTTGTTTGTTTTGTTTTGTTTTCACATATGAAGATATACTTAGTATTATAGGATATTTGTACTTAAAGTGATCCTAATGGTCATCTAAGTTCTTCATTTTTTTATTTGTCATTGAAAAATATATTTGAATTATTCACAAGATGACAGGCCCTATGAATACAAAGAATAATCCACTGGAGCTACAGAATTCAGTAGGAAAACCTCCAGGAAAGTTTGACCGAATGTTATGAAGTGAATCATTAGAACCTAAACCCAACTCTAGTATATCATACTTTTTACTGTCTTCTTACTGCTGTGTATATTTATGCATAATGGATTGTAAAGTAATACAACTATGGCTGTAGAAGACAAACCAAAGCCATCTGAAACCATGGAATTATCCTAACACTTATTAATCTGTTACAAAAAAAAAAGTATTCATTAATATTCCCTGTCAATGTTGTCTACACTTCCAAATTAGGATAAAATATATATAATCAATAGCTAGATATGAGAATACCTAAAGATTAACTTTTTTTTAATGTAATTTAGTGGTTTCCAAACTAGAGGTGTACATGGTGATACCCAAGGAAACATAATGAAAATATTCTATTTCTATTTACTGTTATCTAGAGTATAAGAAATCAAACAGCTCTATTAGTTAATATATAGATTGACACTGGCATCCTCACTGAATCATATTTTTGCAAAGAGTTTTATTGTTGCAATCATCTCCCAAACCCACACTGCAACTATTTTTGTTCCCTTCATGTAGGTTAAATAAAATATTTAGTGAATCTGTTTGTGGGCCCAGGTTTTACTTTAACCAACATATATTGTTATTGCAATGGGTGTGCTTCTGACTCTCATCCTCTGTCAGAAAAATACTGATGAAAAATGTGTTCTTCTCCTTTCCCTCTTCTCTCAAACATATTATAGTAGGCTTCAGATTAATTTTTGATTCGCTGTCACAGTACAAGCCATGAAGCATTTGAGTAAAATAATTGATCTGAAAGTGGGGCCCCATCTGCTAACTTCTCACATCAGATATTAAAATTCAAAGCTGAAAATTCAGTGATGGATATAAAACTATCCTGAGATACAACAGAATATTCAAACTTTGAAAGAAGTAATTTATCTAAAAGAAGCAGCTGGAAACACAGGGATATTTATGAAAGTTTGGTGTTTTATAATAAGTCTTTAGTAACAAGAGTAAAACTCTTAGAAATATATATTAAGGTACCTAACTAGAAAATATAACTTGAAAAAAGTTTACCTAAAAATTATTCATCCCATGCTTTCAAAATATTAAGATTAATTAAAATCTAATTTATATTTATAATATCATATTACTGATAATAGTATTCCTTTTTGAATCAATAATCTAGAGAGAACTGTAAGATCCCACAATTGTGTATATCCTTTTAGGAGCAGGATTACTAGTATCTTGACTTGCTTTGAACATTTTTAACCTTTATTTCTATATCAGATCCATTATCAATTTTTATTTCTTAAAGTAGAGTTTTCCTTTAATTTTATGCCAATTTGCAGTGGAGGGGAGGTGTCTATCAGAATTGAATATCTATCCATATACATTTTTTTTGAAATTCTTGAAATATTACAATCAATAGCTTATTTGGCATATTTAATACACACAAAAATGTGAAAAATTACCTCATTATATATATTACTCAGATTTACTTGTTATGATTACAAATGTAAAATTTTTTAAATCCACAAAAATCTTTGCAAAGAATATAAAGACTTAAGGAACACATTAATTAAATGTAAATTGGCTCTCTCCCTCTCCCAACAGGGCAGCCTCAGCAAAAAAGACAAAGAAGAAGGGAAAGACTTTCTCCCTAACAGACTTTCTGCTGGAGGATGGAGGGACTGGTGGAGGAAGCACCTATGTTCCCAAACCAGTCAGCTGGCTTGATGAAACAGACTATCTGGAAGGAGATGTTTCAACTACTAAGCACAATAATGATGATGATGTGTAAAGGGCACCTCCAAGTGACTGTTCCATCCTCCTCACTGCTCCACTGGCTGCTTGGGAACCTGACCTTGACAGGAACCGTCTTCCCAAATCACCATCCTACCTATGCTGCTTTTCTAGGGAACCTGCCCTATGATGCGACAGAAGACTCAATTAAGGAATTCTTTAGAAGATTAAATATTAGTGCAGTGCATTTACCAGGTGAGCCCAGCAATCCAGAGAAGTTGAAAGGTTTTGGTTATGCTGAGTTCGAGGCCCCGGATTCCTTGTTCAATGCCCTGAGCCTCAATGAACGGTCTCTAGGTAACTGAAGAATTCGAGTGGCTGTTGCTGATCAAGCACAGGATAAAGACAGGGATGATCGTTCTTTAGGCGGAGATAGAAACCGGATTCTGACAAAACAAGCAACAAACTGGAGGGCCTGTCCTGCCACAAACAGCTTTGATGACCACCTAGAGGTGGTGATGATAGCATTGGAGACAAGAATCCAGATCGTTATGATTCAGACCCAAGCAATGATGGGTATCAGAACCGTTATCATGATGGTCTGTCTGCACTAGGATACGGACCGATACCAGGCCTGGGATTGCTATGATGACAGAGGCAGCAGAGACTATGATAGAGGCTATGATTCCAGGATAGGCAGTGGCAGAAGAGCATTTGGCAGTGGGTACAGGAGAGATGAGGAATACAGAGGAGGCGGGACTACAATGAAGACAGACATGACGACCAGTCATGGAGTTCCAGAGATGATTACTCTCTGGATGATTATAGGCATGAAGATAGAGGTTCCTCCCAAAGACCCAAACTGAATCTAAAGCCTCAGAGCACTCCTAAGGAAGATGATTCCTCCGCTAGCACCTGCCACTCCAGTCGAGGAGCCTCTGTCTTTGGAGGGGCAAAGATTGTTGACACAGCTGCTAGAGAACAAGTAGAGGAGAGGCTACAAAAGAAGGAACAGGAGAAATTGCAGTGTCAGCTGGATGAGCCAAAACTAGAATGGTGGCCGGGGGAGAGTCATCCAAGCTGGTGAATGAACGGTCAAGGATAGGAAATGCATCATTACAGCCCGGGACCTCAGCCACCTCTGGTAAATATACACAAAGGAGAGAGAGAAGTCCCTAGAAAATATGGAGGAAGACTGCCACTCTCCAGCTTCTAAGCCTCCCCAACCTGAACAACCTCTACCGGTAATGCCAGTACCTCCACCAATGGAGACTGCCTGGGTGAACCGAAGTTCTAACCCTCCTGCTCCATCTCAGAGCTCAGACACAGGGCAACAATCCCCTACAAGTGGTGGTGATGGTGGGGGGTGGGGGGAGGCAGTTCCAGCTTTCCATCTGAGGAGGCATCAGCAAGGAAAGCAAATGAAAATAAAGTGGGTGGGGTGAGTGTTCCAAAAGGCCAAAGTGTGAACTCCAGCGGTGGGCCAGGAGGTGGAGGGGACAAAGACCACTGGAAGGAGCCAGATAGGGAAGATGGCAAAAAGGATCAAGACTCTCGATCTGCACCCAAGCCAAAGAAACCTGAAGAAAATCCAGCCTCCAAGTTCAGTTTTGCGGGCAAGTGTGCTGCTCTCTCCATTGATGGTGAAGATGAAACCAAGGGATATTACACCGAATAGACCTCTACATCCCGTGCTTTCTCTGAGTCTTTCTACAAATCAAACCTCTATCCAGACAAGACAAAATAAACTCACTATCTCCTTGTGGAGGGGGTGGGGAGGGTGGGGGCATGTAAATTGGGTCCTATTACTCCATTTCTCTTAGAAAGAACTAATAGTGAATGTCTTGGATATTTAGGTAGAATGTGCTTTCAGCGTTCTTATTTCTATTTTGTACCTGAATTTTTCACATTTTGGTAATGGAAATTTCAGTATTCAAAAATGGTAAGGCATTTTGAAGAAATAAATACAATTTTCCTTAATAGCACATACTTTGCTAGATTTCATATCCAACCTGTACTTTCTGAAGGTTTCCTTGTAAGTAGAACTGCCTTCCCAGGTAACCTTATGGGCAGGCTTCAGGATTGATTTGGCTTCTTTGAAGAGACATTAACCATGGTTGAGTTGCTCACCTTGGCAGCCAGCCACACAGTGTTGCCAAAAGGGAAAAACAAAAACAAAACTTCAAAATTGATGCCTGCCAGTCCAAGCATTAATCCTTATGATAATTATTTTGACATTTTACATTTAGAACCACTGTTGTTTTCTTTGTTTTTGACATATCAATACTGTCTCAGGTCACCCCTAGTAAGCAATTTCATTATCTTTTCTTATATTTATCTCCCTCAGGGTTGCTTAGATTTGCATGGCCTATTCCTTTGACATGCTCCCAAGGCTCCTGTATCCCCCCCCGCCCCCACACACACCTATTACTGGGACTGCTAATCCCTCTCAAGACCCTTGGATGCTTCCCCTTGGTGCCAAAGTGATTTTCTGGTATTTCACCTATTTTATATCTAAGCTAGACCTTCCTAAATATACTCAGCATTAGTGAATATGCACTTACTCATTTCCACATGAGGTCATAATGGACAGATAGAAATGCTTGCCCATTATTTGATTTGATTATATGCAAAATGATTTATGTATAAACAGAAATAATAGTGTATTTATTTTGATTGAGTAATTGTAGGACATTCTCTAAACTATGCAAATTCCTTACTCAAAGAAAGAATGTTTGGTAGATAAAATTTGAGTTTCCTTATAAACTTGAAGTTTGAATAATACGATGGTTTGGAAAGTAAACACTTATTCATAAGAATGTCCCAATTTGTTAACACTGTCAAAGTTTACAAATTTGGCATCAATTTTGCATTGCTTATATTATAATTTGAAATAATCAGTCACCATATAAAGGTGAAATGGAGCATCATCGTATTTTTGTTTTGTTATTTATTACATTTGGTGTCTTCCCTGTTTCAAATACTCACTCTTATTTCATATATTTGCTGTTTGCTGCTGCATAGGAGCCTCCAGTTTCCTTCTTTCTATTGTGCATCTAACTCTTCTCTTGGAGTGATTTTGATATTTACATCTGGTGGTGAGAATACAGTACAGTAAACAAGTTATATGAAATATGAGTTTTAAACTTTATGATCTCAGGAATATAAGCAAGCCTTTTACTTAACATGGGCCTGAGTTTTAAATCAAGATTGATTTAAAATCCTTCTTTCAGGGAAGTGTTTTACTAGAAGTACATTCGGATCATGTGGAGAGTTCAAAGTATTGCTTACCCAAGTGATTGTGTCAGGAAGAGAGAAAGTGTTAATATTTCCACACAAGTGCTCTTTTTCATCGTCACTGAACCTAGAAATACAAAACATGAATAATAAACAGACAAGTATAATGCTAAGAAAATATATATGCTGTGATTTGTTCATTTTTCTTCACATTTCAAAATAAAATTTCCATAGGTTAAGTTCTAACTTACAAAACCTGTCACTTCAAGCTAAACTTTGTGAAATGTTCCCAACTTGCTTATCTATATTTTGATGCATATTTCCTATTAATGTAATGGAAATTATTTAAAGGAATAAATGTCAGGAGGCATTATACATTCCCAAAGTTTAATAACCTCAGGTCAGTGTACTGATTGCTAAAGAAAAGACATTGCAGAAAAAATATTAATAGAGAAGCAAATATAGTATAGACTTTGGTGCCACAATGCCTAGATTCGTATCCCAGCTCAACCACTCTCTGTCTGTAGCAAGTAATTCAATCTGTCTTTGTTTTGTCATCTGTAAAACAGGATAACAATAGTACCTACTTCTGTATTGTTTTGAGAGCAAAATACTTGATATAATGTAAATCCCTCAGTGCCTGGCTTAGAGTAAGGATAGAGCCATCAGTTTGCACAATGCTGTGTGGCACCATTCATGTTGAATTCTTTGTGATAGGTGCCTGCTGGAACACAGTATCATATGTGATGGGTGCTCCTGACACTGCTGCACAACAATCTTATATGGTATAATGTGAATTAGATGTTATTATTACTGATTTATGCTGTGGTGACTTTATTCTTGGTTGGCTTAGGGCAGTCTCAGTTTATATACCTTCCTGGAAAAAATAATAATAACTTCTTTCTTGGAAGTGAATTCTCCCCAGAGCACTGGAATTCATTTGTTCAAGCCTATTTAGAAGGAATTTGCTAGCTCCTGTGTTTTAAACTTTGAAAACCAGTAATTTACTTTTATTTAAATTTCAGTATCTGTGGATTTGGACTCCATTAAGTCTAGATGGCCTAATATACAAAGTTTGAGTTATTTCCCCATTGTCATTACTTTACGTTTTCTTAATGATTCATATCCTTATATTATGAGACTCTCTATTGTTATTTTGACAGGATTTCATCAGAATTAATCAACTTGGTATGCCATATAAAACACTCATTTCTAGACAATGGAAGAACACTATAGACTTTTTCAGCATTTCCCAGTTTTTAGATCATTACCCCATGAAAAGTGATATTTGCATGGAAGATTGAACTGAAATATAAGGGATTTGGAGCGTTTATAAGAAATCTGACAACATAATTTATCACATTATATAATTATAAGAAAATGGAAATTAGAAAAATATTAAATATCAAATTTACATGAAACTTCCAAAAAAGTTTCAAAAACTAGACCTTGTTTTCATGAACATATATCAGATTTTACACATAATTCTGATCAAAGTACTTAAAAATAATATTTTCACTTTATTTCCTGTAAACATCAGTGATAAATTTGACATGAATAGGTAATAATGAATGGTTTTAAAAGTGTGTGTGTGTGTGTATAAAAGTGTGTGTGTGTGTATGTGTATAAAACACTCATTTTTGGGATCATCTTTCTCACCATTAGTCTAAATTGGGTTAATTTTATTTTTTTAAATTATATTTTGGGATATGATTGGTCTTCAAATCTAACAAGTGATATGTTGAAATTTCCTGTGAAAATAGATTTCAAAAATCAATTGGACTTCTTCATGTCAATAATTTAAAAGTAATGATGAAGTTTTCCTTAAAGAATACACAATGGTTGTTCTACCAGTCTGGATTTCATTTTTTAAAAATTTTGAATTAAGTTCTCCAAAGTTAGGTATTCTTTTTTTCCTCTTTGTGAATGAATCCATGTCTTTCATCAGCGTGTATTAGTCGATGTTCATGGTCCTGTCAATTTCCAATTAAGTTCTTTCATGTATTTAAAAATGTCACAGAGGTAACCTCTTTAGCACATGAGCTTTTTTCACATTTAAAAAAATTAAAGTAGCTCTATTGAGATACAATGAATGTAGAAAAATATGGACATATTTAATGTATATAATTTGATGAGTATGGACATATGCATATACTCATGAAAACATAACCGCAATTAAGGTAATAAACATATCCATCACCTCCAAAAGTTTCCTTCCGCCCTTTTGTTCTTTTTTTTTCTTGCCCCAACAACATTTAACATGAGATATATCCTCTTAACAAAAATTTTCAGTGCACAATATAACATTGTTAACTATAGTCATTATGTTGTACAGCAGATGTTTAGAAATTTTTCATTCTGTATAACTGAAACCTTAGGCCTGTTGAACATCTACTTCCCATTTCCTCCTCTCCCAGCTCCTGGAAGCCACCATTCTTCTCTCTGTTCCTATGAGTTTGACTATTTCAGATAACTCATGTAAATGGAATCATGTAGTATTTTTTCTTCTGTGACTAACTTCTTTGATTTAGCATAATATCTTCCAGATTCATCCATGTCATTGCATATGGCAAGACTTCCTTCTGTTTTGAGGCTGAATAACATTCTATTGTATGTATGTACCATTGGGTATATAGCCAAAAGAATTAAAATCAGGATACATAAACTTCCTTGTTCATTGCAGCATTATTCGCAGTAGACAATGTGGGGACAGAGCCCCAGAAAGTAGTTTCCAGGTTCTCGGCCTCACATAGAAAGGTGCTGGCTCAGGTAGTAAATGGCCATCAACTGTGATTGCATGGCCATCAGCTGTGGCTAGTTGGTCATCAGCTGTAACCAGTGAGCCGTCAGCTGTAACCAGTGAGCCATTGGCCACTAATATAACTGCTGTGGCTACGCTAGCAGAAAAAATGGGGGGCTAGCAAGAAGATGGTGGCTGGGCCTGCAAGCGGCGGCTCAGTGAGTGTTGCGAATAGTGTGGCTCCTGCTTCCTGTTTCTCCAACCCAGCCGCCAGCGAGAATATAGTAATATGACTCCCCTGCCTATGGCTCCATGGGTGTTCCTTTTTGGCCTCACCATATCCTGCATTCTTATGTGGGGAGTGGGAGCTGAGACCCCGCAGGCCTCCCTGCGCAGGACACCTGCACGACAGACAAGATATGGAAACAATCTAAATGTCCATCGATGGATGAATGGATAGAGCATATGAACTCTTTACAATATACTCTAGACAACAAACACTTCTGTTGTGACAACAAACAGAGAAGTGATTATATGGAGCCGATCTTCAAAGCTGTAAAGTGGTGAGTCGAACAACTTTGATTTTAATTCATTTAGTAATTTGATATACTTATTTCTTTAATTCAGATCTATAAGATAATGTTTACATGTAAGAGTATCTCTGTGACTAAAACCATGTTTCATTTGCATCTTGGTGTTTTCTGATTGCAGATGTAATGCTCATTTCACCAGCACCACCACTGAACACACTTATGCAAGTGTGTGCATAATAATCTTATTTTGTTCAAGTATTCATTTGTCATTTTGAAGTTAGTATTGGAATATTTTTACTGCACACATACATTTATTTTAAATATTTCTCTTCAGGGATTCTATCTGGTGCTATTAACTGATCATGGGAACTAACATCTGTAAATTCCAATATTCAAGAGGCAACTTCTTAAATCTAATAGTCATCTGGATATGTGTTGTCCTTGTCTTATCTGACACATTGTCACTTCATGTTGTATGGATTTGTTTCAATAGTAAATATTTATATCTTTGCTGGATTGGTGTGAAACTTAGCTTTGAAAATTGCAAATCAGCTGGGAAAATAAGCAATTTTGTAACTATGTGAAACACTGAATTTAACTGTTCATTTCAGTATTTTCGAAACAGCTTCTTTAGTTCATCTCGAAATGTAGTAACTGATCTCATAGAAGCACAGTGCTTCTTAATTTGTATTTACAAAAGAAAACTGAAATGAGTTCAACTGTTTTTTGTGAGGTGCTGGTGATCTGGTTGGCGTCATTGCATTATTTCATAACTGTTCTGTGTAGATAAAACTCTTAAATTAAAAAAGAGAAACATACTGAAGAATATGAATTAAATTTGAGATAATCCTCATATATAATATCCATTATCCTGGTGTGTGCAGTATAGGAAATATTTTATACTAATTTTTATTTCATTCAATAACTATAATTATTTAAAATAATAAATTGTATGCTCATGTAACATGTTATCTTTTGAAAAAATAATGTCCTGGAGGTATAAAGGTAACTTTTATGAATTGTTAAATTGAATCATTTTTCTTTATTATTTTTACAGATAAGCACTATGTGATATTTTAGAAAACAAGTAGTAATTCAAAACATATTTCTATCATGAGCAAGAATTTGAGTAATTGTTAACATCAAAGACAGAAATCAGCCAGTAACTGTATAATTAATTATATTCTATATAGAAACATCTAATACAAAAAAAACCTACTATTATTAATAAAGACATAAATCATATAATACATACACTCTTTACAAAGATATTGTGGAAACCTCAGAATGATTTAAATCAAACTAAACCCTAGACCTTTTACATGCGTAAGAAAAATAAATTACTCTGCTATCTAACTTACATTTAATGTAAGAATCACACTTTCTTGATGTTTCAAGGACAACGTCAAGTTCAGGTCTTGTGCAATCCCAGAAGAGAACATTCTGTCTGCTGGGGCTATGCATTAAATCTTCTATGACCAGATGTTATATATATATGTATGTATGAGTGTGTTATATGTATGTATGTATGTATGTATGTATGTGTGTTATATGTATGTATGTGTGTGTATATATATACACACACACATACATACACACACATATATACATATATATGTATATATATGCACACATATATATGTATATACATATATATTTTTTAAATCTATGTACAGATTATATATATGTATACACATATGTATATATATATAAATCATGTAGGCATGTTACAGAATGATCCATGCAAATATTATTCTGATATTACAACTGTTACAAAATTTTGAGTGGTTGTTAGAATGATTTTGAATGTTTTATTACTATGAAAATTTATAAACATTGGTAGTTCATGGCACACTACATCCATTTGTGGCTTACCTGGAGGCCATATCATTCCCAGTTTTGAAGCTTTGTATTACCTATGACTTTACATACATAAGAAGTAACTTAAAAGAAAAGAAAAATGAATGGTAAATCTTTACAACATGTTTTAAATATTGTATGGAGATTTTGGGTATACACAAATGTTGTTAACAGACTGTTCCTACCACTCTTTTGACTAGAATTTTAAAAAGAAATATTTTTTTGAGGTAAAGTGTTTATCACTGAAGAAGAATATGACACAGAAGTGTAGAGTATCTTTGAAATATGTTAATGATAACATTACCAAAAATTAATGTTGACAAAATGTTTCCATAAAAATTAACTTGTTTGTTCCCAAGAAAATCTCATGAGGCAGGCGATTATTGTACAGAAGTGGAAATAGCCTCAGAGTAATTAAAATAATTTCGTTAAAAATCACATAGCTCATAAGATCAGAACAGTCTGAAGTTTTAAAGATTGCCTGAATGCCACATAACCTCAACTTTGTTAAATGTAGCTTGATGGATGAAATAAATTCTCAATAAGTAAGCTTAAGTAACACCAACTATTAACTCTAGAATATTCTAAAAGGGGCACCTGATAATCAACTCACTATGACAGGCATCTGGGTTTAGTTTGGACAATACATTTTCTAATAGAAAATAATACATAATAATAAAGAGATGTCACCTTCATCTGCTAGGTTTCACAATTTGGGAATGTTGCATTGGTATATTTTCCTCTCCCCAAAATAAGTCTAGGTAATACCTAAAGCATATTGCTAATACTCTTTGATTGACAATGCAGAAGAAATAGTAAATTAGCATTGTGCGTGTATATGTTTGGATATATGTCAATCAAAGAGTATTAGCTATATATATATATATCCAAATATATACATGCACATATACATACATACATATATATCATATATATATCATACTTTAAGTCGATATATTATAAAATGATGTTAAAATTCTAATGCTTTTCATTCTCATTGAATTTAGACAATCTGTTAAACCCTCTCAGGCATTGTACAGAAAAAAAAGAAAGCTTAATAGCCAGGGTTCTGTTAGATTCCTTTCTTCTTTACCCTTGGTTACATGGGTCTAACCTCATTTTGAGTTTTTCTTTTATGTTAATTGATTAACAAACTTTGTCTTCCACTCAAAATCAATGTATTTTCCATCAGTAAATTAATTGTATTTCTTTCTGAGGATTACCACATTCCCTGCTCCATCTTTTCAAAAAAAAATTTAACTGTGGCTTTCCCATAGTGCCTTATATACCCAACAGGAGAAAAAAAAAAAATCATCCTCTCCTAAAGACAAAGACATATTTTTTTCCCCATCAATGTACAGAATCATAAGTTTCTAATAACTTCCAAAATTAGTCTTCTGGTAGTGACCAGTAATAACAGTCACAATGGTAGTCTGCTTGCTCTTTCCTACCTACATGTGTGTGTGCGCCATAAACTTCAGAAATGTCTCAGTTTAACTGAACACAAAACATTTACATTTACAAAAGAAGACCTTTAGTGCATGACGTTTAAACATAAGAACTCATTCATATTTTTAAATAAAAACAAAACAATTATATTAGTAGACATATTTTACATTACAGTTCTTCAATCAAAATCATAATACTTCCACAATTAAAACTAGACTTACAACTTTTATTATTCCTTTTTATCAATAGTTGCATGTTCTTTCATGCCTTTTGTATTTTTTTAATTACCCTGCCTTTTTGCAAATTGTAGTCTGAATATAGTACTACCATAGTAAAACTAGAACACAGGCTTTTTATAAAGATCCCATTATTTATTTATTTTTTTTGGGGGGATAATATTTCTGACATGAGCAACAGTTTTTACCTTTTTACTTAAGTGAGCTCATTGTGTGATCCTGGCATTATTCTAGCAAATAGAATTTCTCCAGCATTCAAAAAGAAATAAAATAATCGATGGAGAATTTTCTAACAGCTTTTCAAAAACAACTTTGAAAATGGCGACACAGAGTTTTGTTTTTCTTGATGATATTTGCTTCAGAAGTATTATATCCATTATTTTGTGCAATGCACAGATGGCCAATTATTCAGAGGACCTGATAGATTGTGAGATGTGAAAATAAAGGTTAAAAGCAAGTATCAAAATGTCCAGGTCAGTGTTTTTTAGACACCGTTGCGAAATAGAAGAAATCAGAGGTAAATGTAGGAAAAACATAGGTAAAAGATTCATTCTGGACAGGACAGAAAATAAAAGTAATAAAATATCATGAAGTTGTTAATCAACACAAAAACCATCACAGTGAGCCTCATGAGGGTAAGGATTTCTATCTGTTTTCTTCACAGGCATATCTCAAGTACCCATAGCAAAGGAGACACACAATATATATTGAATGGATGAAAGAATAAATGCTTAAGAAACAGCTGTCAGGGCCTGCTTGATGTAAGCCAGGAGATAAAACTCAAACAATGAAAATGCAAAAATAGAAGCCAAATGTGAACCCAGGTAACAACCCAGGTAATCAAATATTCTTAAAGTGACCTGCATAAAACTGGCCATGAAAGAGAGGAGGCTCTTGCGACTCTAAATATCATTGTCAGATGATTTTAGTTATTCAACTATATATATATATATTTTTTTTTTCCATGCTGCATTCACATTCAAGTTTAATTATGTCTAATGTAAGATAAACTTTATCTTTAACTCCTGAAATAGTTTTGAAGACCTAGTCCAAATGGATGGAAGGATAGGTATTCTATGGAAATATTTGTTTTCATTAAATATAATGACCCAGATTGACAGTTTCTAAGTATGGACCCAATGAAAGCAAGTCATTCACTGTTTTCACTTTAAGACATATTGCATTTACTTTAAGACTGCATGCCTCCCGCATGCAGTGACAAACTCAGAAAATGTGTTTAATGTCTCACATATGTGATGCATATGTAGAGGTGAATATATAAGCAAACACAGGACTAACAACTTTCCACCTTAGCCTTTCTGAAGTAAAATCCTTTTCTGTTATAGAAAGACTATAAAAGCTTGGTGGTCATAGTCCCCTAACAAGGGTAATAATGCTTTACTGTAGTTACTGTAGTTACTTCAGCTCACAAAGAACACCCACAAAGGGCTTTCTTAAATCCCAAACTTCAATCCATGTGACAACTGGGAGATAACATTTTGAGATCTTTGACTAAAAAGAAAGCAACTCAGTGACTTCTTCCTTCTTCCAGTCTGCACTCTGCTTTCCTGTAAACCAGTGTTAAACTACTGCACAATGTTTGCAGATGTTGAGAAAGAAACAGTATACCTTGCACTGCTATTCAGTAACCATGAGGGATCATCACATTCCCTTCCTGGGGATTTAGTCTTTGTCCTCTGCAGTGGGTGTCGTCCAGATCCAATTAACACAATTAAAAACAAAAATAGATACTTTTGGCACATCTAGGAAATTCTTCCACTATAATGCAAGTTTTTATGTTGGTCATACTTGTTATCTTGTTTGTTCCCTAATGTCTCCCTTGTTCCTAGAACAACGAAACATAATATATGTCAAAAAGTTTTTGTTGATAAAAGGATCATAGGCAGACCCTTGTAAACTCATGTGGTATTATCTCCCAGGAATAGGGAAATGAACCTGTTCTCACTTCACTTTCATATCTTGTAATCCCTTATTCTGTGAGCATTTTTTGACCCTACGCTGAGTCCTGTGTGGGGACAGAGCCCCAGAAAGCAGTTTCCAGGCTCTCAGCCTCACATAGAAAGGTGTTGGCTCAGGTAGTAAATGGCCATCAACTGTGATTGGATGGCCATCAGCTGTGGCTATTTGGCCGTCAGCTGTAACCAGTGAGCCATTGGCCACTAATATAACTGCTGTGGCTACTCTAGCGGAAAAATGGGGGGCTAGCAAGAAGATGGTGGCTGAGCCTGCAAGCGACGCAGTGAGGGTTGAGAATTGTGTGACTCCTGTTTCTCCAACCCAGCTGCCAGCGAGAGTATAGTGGTATGACTCCCCTACCTATGGCTCCGTGAGTGTTCCTTTTTGGCCTCACCATGTCCTGCATTCTTATGTGGGGAATGGGAGCAGAGACCCCGCAGACCACCCCGCACGACAAATGGCGCAGCGAGCAGGGTCTCCTGCACGACAGCCTGCCTCCAGGAAAACTAGCAGGGGCCTCAGAAGTGAGTCCTTGCATTTGAATCTTTATATTGCTGGTCACGTACTGGGCGAAAGTGAAAAACACCCCCACCACCTTTGAATACAGGTCAGTCATGTCTGTCAATGTCCACCCTTTCCTTCTTTTCTCTTGCCCTTAGGCAGTCAAACACAGTTGCCATTTCTTTCATCAATCACTTATAATAATGATACTCACCATGTACTAGCTGAGAGCAGAACCTAGTGACAAACACAGAGACGATGCTCACAAACACTTGTTGAAAAAATAATCTAAAGGATATTGTGGATGCCTAAGACTTGTTACTCATGACAATTTATAAATTTGGTCAGAATTTGTTGAAACCCACTGTTTGCAAAGAGCTGTGTCTGCTAGATGCAAAAGGCATCTATGTGAGGTATGATGGAAGCCCTCTGGGAAAATATGAATGGGAAACAAGACATGGTTAAAACATTTAGGTAAGTGAAAACGCGTCTCTATGTGAACACCTTCAAAATGAAGGTCACAGATAAAAATCAAATTGAAAGATAGCCTTAGCCACGTGACCTGGAGAGGACATGGATACCTGATTGGGAAGGAAATGATGTCACCTCAGCTTCAGAGTTTGTGGATTTTCATATAGGAGAAGAGGAAGAGCATTTCAGTAGAAACTGGTTACATTACTGCTGTGCTTACTCTCGTTTACTTAGCCCCAGATACATTTTCCTTTTTTCTGTTACTCAAATGAGCTTTTTTTTCTCTCGCTCTCACCTGAGCGTCATTGGCATGCAATTTACTTTGCTTGCAATGCACTTTACCCCCCTTCTTTCTCATTGGTTCATACCAGTTATCTTTTAGTTTTTAGCTGAAATTGTATTTCTTTATGAAAAATGTCCCTCTCCTCTCCCCGCTCACGCTAAATAGTCACTGCCCTTACTCTGTTTAGGCCAGCTTTTCCTATAATGCCCTCTCATAACATGAAATACATCTTCGTGGGATATTTACCATGACTATAATTAATAAAACAATTCATATTAATGTGTTATTTATGGTCTTCCTTGTCTTATGATTGGACTGTTCATGTCATGCCTGCAGAGATTTGTTCTTCCAAATCAGCAACTAGCACAATAATCTTGACAGAGGACACTCATTAAATTCTTATTAAACTACTAAATGAGCATGACTTCTCGAAAGTATAGATCCTAAAATGGCAGGGTCCAGAAGCAGTCTAATTTGAGCCCCATAATCTCTGGGGTAAAATGGAATAGTCTGCTATGGAAAATCCTGGTCCTCTTAGATACTGTGGACAGCTACAATTTAAGAAGCTGAAAATGTAAGAAACCAAAGAGTTCTTCCTACTAACATTTTTTTAAATTTTATTTTCAATTATAGTTGTCAGGCATTGTAATATTAGTTTCAGGTATACAAAATAGTGATTAGATATTTATGTATCTTACAAAGTGATCAGTCCAATAAGTCTAGTACACATCTGACACCACACGTAGTCATTACAATATTGTTAACGTTGTTCTCCGTGCTGCACTTTGACTATTTTGTAACTGGCAATTTGTACTTCTTAATCCTTTTGGCCTTTCTAGCCCATGTCCCAACCCCCACCCGATCTTGTAAGTCTCAATTTGTTCTCTATGAGTTTGTTTCTGGTTTTTTTTTGTTAATTTTGTGTTTGTTTTTGGTTTTTGGTTGCAGTTTTTTTAGATACCATATATAAGTGAAATCATATGGTATTTGTCTTTCTCTGACTATCTCATTTCACTTGGAATAATACCCTCTAGGTCCATCCATATTGTCATTATGGCAATATTTCATTATTTTTTATGGCTGAGTAATTAATATTCCATTGTATATATATATATATATATATATATATATATATATATATACACACACACACACACACACATATGTGTGTATATATACATATATATACAAATATGTGTGTATATATATATACCATTTCTTTATCCATCTACCTGTTGATGCACACTTAGGTTGCTTCCATATTTTGGCTATTGTAAGTAATGGCACAATGGTATGTATAATGAACATAAGGGATTAGTGTTTTGGATTTTTTTGGATAAATACACAGAAGTGAAATTGTTGCGTCATATGTTAGTTCCGTTTTCAATTTCTTCTGGAAGCTTTGTACTGTTTTGCATAGTGGATGCAACAATTTACAATCTCACCAACAGTGCATGAGATTTTCCTTTTCTCCAATCCTCACCACCACTTGTTAATTGTTGATTTATTGATAATAGCCATTCTGACAGGTGCGACATGATATCTCATTGTGGTTTTGATTTGCATTCCCCTGATGATTAGTGATGCTGAGTATCTTTTTATGTGTCTATTGTCTATCTGTATATCCTCTTTGGAGCAATATCTGTTCATGTCATCTGCCTGTTTTTCAATTGGATGATTTGCTTTCTTGATGTTGAGCTATATGGATTCTTTAAATATTTTGAATATTAACCCCTTATCAGATGTATCATGTGCAAATATCTTCTCCCATTCAGTAGGTTGCCTTTTTATTTTATGGATGGGTTCCTGTGCAGTGCTACAGCATTTAGTTTGATGTGTTCCCTTTTGTTTTCTTTTGTTGTCTTTTCCCTTTTCCATGTCCAAATATTGATTTCTCAAGATTGCTGTGGCTACTTGGGGTCTTTTGTGGTTCCATATAAATTTTAGGATTGTTTGTTCCAGTTCTGTGAAAAAAGCCATTGGCATTTTGATAGGGATTGTATTTGAGTTGTATGAACATTTTAATATTGCCAATTCTTCCTATTCATGAGCATAGTATATGCTTTCATTGATTTATATCTTCTCTAATTTCTTTCTTCAATGTCATTATTTTCTGAGCACTGGTATTTTACCTGATTGTTTAAATTTATTCCTAGGTATTTTATTTTTTGATGTAATTGTAAATGGGATTGTTTTCTTAATTTCTCTTTTTGATAGTTCATTACTGGTGTATAAAAATGCAACCAATTTCTGAATATTAATTTTGCATCCTGCTACTTTACTGAATTCATTTATCAATTCTAACTCTTGGGCTCTCTCAGTAGATAGATAGATAGATAGATAGATAGATAGATAGATAGATTCATGTCTAATCATGTCATCTGCAAACTATGACAGTTTTACTTCTTCCTTTCCAATTCGGATGCCTTTATTTCTTTTTCTTGTTGGATTTCTGTGGCTAGGACTTCCAAAACTATGTTGACTAGAAGTTGTAAGAGTGGATATCCTTGTCTTGTTCCTGATCTTAAGGAAAGCTCTTTCAGTTTTTCACCGTTAAGTATGATGTTAGCTGTGAGTTTGTTATATATGGCCTTTATTATATTGAGGTATATTCTCTCTATTCACAGTTTCCTGAGAGTTTTTAAACATAAATCAATGCTTGATTTTGTCAAATGCTTTTTCTGCATCTGTTGATATGATCATATGAGTTTTATCCTTCATTTAGTTTATGTGGTGTGTCATGTTAATTGATTTGCAAATATGGAACCAACAAGCTTGCATCCCAGGAATAAATCTCACTTGATAATGGTGTGTAATCTTTTTAATGTATTGTTGAATTCAGTTTGCTGATATTTTGTTAAGGATTTTTGTATCTATGTTCATCAGTGATATTGGCTTATAATTTTCTTTTTAGGTAATATCTTTGACTAGTTTGAAATCAGAGTAATGCTGGCCTCATAAAATGAACTTGGAAGCCTTCCCTCCTCTTCAATTTATTGGAATAGTTTGAGAAAGATAGCTGTTAATTCTTCTTTGAATGTTTGGTAAAATTCACTTGTGAAGACATCTGGCTCAGGACTTTCTATCCTTCTATTCGCAAACATCTCTACCCATTCACACACATCCCATATTTTACACCAGATGTAGCATATACATTTCTGTGTTGATGGAATGTTCTGTAATCTGTATTCACCAGTGCACTAGATCATAACCACATGTGTCCATTGAACACTTAAAAGGTGTCAAGTGTGACTGAAGAGTTGAATTTTAAGTTTTATTTAAGTTTAATTTATTTGTATTTAAATTTGTATAGCCACATATGGTTACTGACTATTATATTAGGCAGCATAACTGGAAACATTTTTTTTCATGTTTCAGTACCTTTCCACTCACGTACTACTAATTGCTCTCACTAGCAAATTATGATATTTTTTTCTGTTATTACCTCATCTCCACGATGAGTTTTATATCATTTACTTTTTTATCTCCAATAATTAACATAGAATATGGTGCATATTAAAAGCTCAAAAATGCTTATCAAATGAATGGCTGATGAATAGACAACCTGAAAATTATACCTTTTCCAATTCTTAAAAATGTTTCACTCCTTTCCAAAGTATCAGAGACTATTGAAAGATTGTGTTAAGTCTATAGAATTTTTATTACCTGCCCTCCCCGCCAAAAGACATAATTTTATCATGCAGCTATTTGTTTTAAAGATTATTCTGCAATTAAAAAAAATATAACCTTAATCTAATAAAAACAAACAGATATTAAAATAATACATGCAATCTTTGGGGGTTAAAAAAATGAAAATAGGTTACAAGAGGTAAAAATGCTTATTAATTTAAATAAAAAAATTCCATTTATTTATTTGTTATTTATTTATTTATCTATTCTGTCAAATAATATTTTATGGATGATAGGTGCACAGAATTGGATAAATCATAATCTGTGATTCAAGATCATATTTGAATTATGCAGTGATTCCATCCCTAGGAATTTATCCTAAGAAAATAATTAGAAACAGGACAAAAATCATTCTTAGATGGTACTTATTTTAGCACTACTTACCCAGTAAATTTTTAAAGCAACATTTAGAGAATGCTAAAATGAATTATTGTATCACCATGTGAAGGATCAAGCAATCATTACATTTATAAAGATAATGTTGACAAAAAATTAATACAATATGTTAAGAAATAAAACAAATAGAAAGTTGAACCATTGCTAAGACTATGTCTTTTGAAAATATATTTCTGTTGCTTAATGAAAGCCTGAAAGATAAAATAATGAGAAAAAAACGAGTAGTATTATATTGAGTTTTGGAGGGGTAGTTATTTTTATTTTTTTGTCTTTCATATGTTAATAAAGTATTTTTATATTACATAATAATTCAAGGGAAAGTAACATGTTGAGGAATAAAAAGGCAAATAAAATCAAATTGGAATAAAAAAACTGATCTATGGCATATAATATTAACCTGTTTAATATAAAAATAAAAATTATTCGATTTCAGTCCGTCAGCTGACTTTTCAGTGAAGTGTTTCTCTTTCACCAATCATAAGCTTCTTTATAAAAATCAATTTTGACTATATACTTTTGGGTCACTTGAAGTGTTAAAGTGATTTATTGAAATTTAGCATGATAAAATAAAACAAAAGATATTTCTAAAATAAGCCACATGCTTCTATTAGTCAATAGGGATGTTCACCAAATATTTCCAACTGTCTCCTCATGGGGACAAGATAACAGTGTCCACTCTCATCTTCTTTTGAAGTTAGGCATGACCGTATTATTGCAGTGGCAAATGAAGTATGGATGGAGTTGATATGTGTCCCTTCTAGGAAGAAACTTTAGGGGCCAGATTGTGATTCACTATATTATTTTGACAACTTGAGGTGGTTTTGGAAGCACAAAAAATGGGTTTCCATTAGCCTGAGACCCTAAGTGATTATGATAAGCAGAGCCCCTCTCCCAACCCTTGATATGCTAGAGTGTGATACAAACATTTACCTTATAAAAAATCTGGTTATTTCTGCATAAACAGAAATTTCCTGACAAAAAGTACATTAGTGAAAATACATTATTTATTTTGTAATAAATATAAGTAGTACCCCAACTAAGATGATTATATAGCAAGAGCATTGCAAGCCATGAACCAGTATTTTCACTCTTATAAAATGTTTTTCAGTAATCACTGTCACCTCAAGCTCACTATAGCAAAGAAATGGTGAAAGACCATAAGGAACATGTGAGATGCATTCTGGACTGTAGTGAACAATGAATAATGTTAGCTAATGAGCTCTCTTATGTATTGCTAATGACATTTAAGAATCCTTTTTTGTTATTTACTTCTTTGCTTTTTAATCTAAAGTCATAATCAAATCAGATATGGAAATTCAGGAATTAAACTTTTAAGAACAGAATCCAGTAAGATTTATTTAATATAATAATTTCAGTTCATATGCAAGAGTAGTCAATGATGAAGAAAAAGGTGCAAACAAGCATAGATGAAGCCATAATAATTAAGGTTACTATATTAGCTTCATCGACTGCCTAATTTAGAATGAGTATGCTTCT
This sequence comes from Rhinolophus sinicus, assembly GCF_036562045.2. NCBI lineage: Eukaryota > Metazoa > Chordata > Mammalia > Chiroptera > Rhinolophidae > Rhinolophus > Rhinolophus sinicus. The sequence continues at coordinate 136,518,448 of NC_133756.1, forward strand.
GAGTATAATTCCACTTATGCATAATCATGGTTTGATATAATTGATAAAAGATATAAACCATAAAACTAAACAGTTTAATAAAAAGGAAGCAGTAAAAGGAAATTCATGTTCAATAGGCAAGAAATTAGACATATCGTTGAAGAAATCTGAGGCATCAAATGGCACTAAGGGGAAAAAAGGCTTTCAGGTAATATAGGAAAGTATACTTTTGAGTCTTGAATGAGATTGGAAAGTATTACCACATTGTCAGTATATGAGAAAATTCCAAGAGGAGATAATTCTGTTGGAACAGATTTAAACTTCTCTTCTTCTGAAGGGACTCAGAGATTTTAATTGCTAACTTAATAAAAAAAAAAGAAAAAAAAGGCAGATCATGTAATATTCTTCCTGAGTGGCCTTTTCAGTGCTGACAATGAGACCAGCAAGAATAGAATTTAATTTAATTACCCTTTGAATTAGGAGACATGTTCTGGAAACCCACCCTCAGAAATAAAAGGACAATTAATGTAATGAGATGTTTTACATCTACCAATTATTTATTTGTTATTATTTTTCATGTAAACATTGTTTATTGTCTATTTTGCCCTCACCCAACTTCTGCGTGCCTCCTCTACACCTCAAACACACTCCCAAATATACACAATAATGTAAGCATTGTGAGTATAGAGAGAACTGCTTTGTTTGGTATTGTATCCCCAGGAGCTAGAACTGTGATTAATTGATTAATCCATGTTGAAATAATAAAAAAAAACTTCACCAGGATGAAATATTGTGAGAAAGCATTTACTGCTAAAACTGTTTGTAACAGTTACTATTCTGGAGGATAGATTGGGTTTATATCCTTAAAATCACCGGGATCTAAATTCTTATAAGAGCTGAATTTGCAACCCTTACCTCATACCTTTCATTTCATGGTTCCTGAGCAACTCAGTGCTCCCCAGATTTTTGCAGATTTTCCTGAGTTTTTAGGTCGATAGAGGGTTTTATCTCACACAAACCCAAAACCACTTAGAACTAAGAATTAACATGTGTTTTAAAGTTGTATGGCAACTGTACAAGCAAACAGAAATTTCAAAGAAGCCATCTTTCTCCCCAGGATCTAGCCTCCTATGATGTTATTGGGATCCTTTGCTCTCTCTGCAATGTCTATTTTCTATGTATAAGTGTTTAGCTTAGATTTATAGTCATACCTTTTTATAAGAAACCTTAAAGACACACTACCTCCTCCAGAATGGTCTACATATATAGAATTAATTTTTTCACCTTTTGTAAGAGGAACTTTAATACTAGCTGTTAAAAATTTTGTTTCAAATACAGTGAAATACATAGTGCAGACAGACCTGGCTGTTTTTAAAAGAAATAATTTTAGTCTTCTATTATGTGTTCATTTATGTTTTAATGCTAATTTCTGATCTCAATTGCTAAGATTGCCTACATATACCTCTTAAAAACTTCATGGCCAAAATTCAGACTGAGGGACCACCATGTACAAGGGTTCATGCCCATTCTTTAATGATTTATATCTTTACTATGTTCTTATTTTAAATCTCATGTTCAATTATAGTTTTTGTAAGCCTTTCCTCAAAATATAGTATTTGTTTGCTTTTTGAATCATTATTTAGTTTTGATATCTGTGTAAAAGCCTATTTATTCTCTTTTCATCAAGGGAAGCACAGGGCATTTTCAACCTCATGTCTTACCATTCTCATCCTTTCCTATATTACTCCAGCCACAGTGGTTTCCTTATTGTTTCTCAAATGAAAGGCACATTCCAACATCAGCACCTAGCACAAGCTCTTTCTCTCTCTAGAGTGTTCTAATCACAAATATCTACATGGTAATATCCCTTGCCAGCTTCAGGTCTTAATATAAATGAAATCTTCTTAGTAGTACCTTCTAGGACCTGTCTGTTTAAAATCGCAGCACCATCTGGTACATTTGACATACCATCTGGTATACTCTATTTCTTTCCCTATTTTTGTTTCCTGCTTAGCAATTTTCACCATCTAATATACTATATAGTTAACATACTCTTTCTTATTGACTATTTTCCATTATTGGGAAATGCGTTCCATGAATACAGGGATTTTTATTTGATTTAATCATTGCTGTATCTCTAGCGCTTATAAGAGTACCTGTAAGTATTTAGTAAAACCCATTTCAATGAATGGATAAACTTTGTGAAATACGACATTGGAAACAGGTGTTATTTAATATAACAACTACCTGAAACCAGGAGATGGAGATTCACATCTTTCATATGTCATTTACTATTTTCATGACTTTGAGAAAATTACCTGTATTTTTCCATTTCTTTAGCTGTAAAATTGTTATTTTTTCCACACAAAAAAATGTGAATAAATTTAATTTAATACATGGAAAAACATGTAGCAGCCCAGATGTTGGTTTCTAAATAACATTCTAAAGGACCAGAGATCTATTGAAAACTGGCTGATTCCAAGGCTGAGATAGGGAATATAAAAATGAGCTTGGAATGTGTTGTGCTAGAAATTAAGTGAGTGCTCAAAAAATGATAGGCGTAGACATAATGACACAGTATCCCACTAACCAAATCTGGGACAATTTGACCATCAAAATTAATAAAGATAGTAACCCAGTGAATAAAACATGAGCACATGGATTTATAGTGCTAGGACCATGAGTCAGCAGAAACTGGAGATGCCCCATAGGCCCAAGCAATCTCCATCCTGCTTGCACATACTTGCAGATTCACTGTTTGCCCCAACCAATCCACTTTCAGGTTAGCTCTCTGCAGTTTCTGCCCTTACAAACTCTGCCCCCACCTCTCATTGGAAAGTACTTTTGATTTATGCTGAAGGCTATATCTTCCTGGTTAGCAAACTATATATGAATAAAACTCTTTTGCCTCATAGCAGGATCTCCTGGAATTTTTGTTGGCAAAAGAAAGAGCTGTCTTAGTTGCAGTATAGTACCAATTAATAACCCTAGAAAATATCTATTTGAGGACCATCATAGTAATAATGGGTTCATACAAGAATGTTAAATGGACGTTAAAAACAGTTGAATGAAAGATGGATGAAGAACAAAATATTTATTTACCAAGGCTTAAGCTATGGAAATTACTTAATAATTACAAGGAGAAAAAATATTATTTTGGAGAGGAGAAATCTTACGCACATCACTAAACCAAATGATTAAAGTCAATACCACCAATAGTGGGATCAGTTAATAACATCATGTGTTTCCTAATGTGATGTACAAATAAGAACTCAGTCTCACTTCTCTGGCACTGCTAAAAATGCATCAAATTTATCCGATCACGAAAAAAAGTCAGACAACACTAAATTGAGGAACAGTCCACTAAATAACTGATATGTATATTCATACATGTCAAGGTCGTAAAAAACAACAATAAAAGACTGTAAATATGTTACATATTAAAGGAGAGTAAGTAACCAAAACTAAATATAATGCAAGATCTTAAGTTGGATCCTGTATTGGGGGGAAAAAGAAGCCATAGAGGACATTATTGGGACAACTGATAAAATTTGAATATTGTAGTAGTCAAAGTTTCATGAGAAACATAAACAGAACCGGATCCAGTTCTCAAGCAGTGGTACAGGAAACATGAAGTGTTTCCCTCCTCCCTCTACCTTTTGTTCTATCTATTCAAGCCCTCAGTAGATTACATAATGCCCACCTACACTGAGGAGGGCAGTCTACTTTACAAAGTTCAATGATTACAATGCTAAATTCATCCAGAAATACCCTCACAGACACATCCAATTAATGATGTTTAATCTGGGCACCCCATGGCTAGTCAACCTGGCACTTAAAATTAACCATTACAAATATACAGATTAGATAATAGAAATGTATCAATATTAATATATTACTTTAATAATTGTACTGTAGTTTTAGAAGTAAAATAGAAAATTTGTTATGTATAAAATGTACAACATTTGCAATTTAGTGTCAACCAATCCAGAGAAAAGATAACAGAAATAATAAAAACAATGAGTCATTAATACATCTGGGTAAAGGGTAGAGGAGGGTTCTTTACTCTTAAGTTTTAAAACATATCCCAATACAAGTTATGAAAATGCTTATTGAAAAAAATAGCATGTATTATGACTGAATATTTGTCTTGAATCTTATCCTTTGAAAAGATGAATTAAGATATCACTGATTACTCAGACATACAAGAAGGAATCCTGTCTTACATTAATATACTTAAAAAATCCATCAATAATTTGAAAATATTATATAAGTTTAAAATCAAAATTCAGGATGCCCTCTAACACGAGATAAGTGTTTAGAGTATGAAAGGAAACAAAATAAATTTACTTATTGTTTGATTTCAGAATTTTGACAGAAAAATATCTTACTAAACTCCAATGCATTTTCATCTTTTACAAAGGAAAACAATTTTCAATCTGCTGAGGTAGAAAGTATATAGCTAATGAAAAAAGTAAGTCCCACGATAGATGATTATTTAGAGTGTACTAAGCTAAATTTAAGGAGTTTAGTTTTTGGACCATAAACATTGCCTCTGATATTGAATGAAAGGGAAAATGCAGTTTCTAAGAGAATATGCATTTTGGTAAACTACGAAGAACATAAAATATGTTGGCTCCAGACGGTGCCCAACTACTACTTAATTTTCTAAAAGAGTTTAAAGTGAATGCCAGAATCTATGTACTCTGAAGTATAATGATAAAAGCTCTTTAACATTCTGGAAAACACTTATATAGATATTGTTTGGAATTGCCGGATTAAAAAAAAAAAGAACCATCACAGCTAATCTACTTCTTTTTACAGACGGTAGATCACGGTAATAGCTTAGACCTGGAGTATCTTAATTCAGTAGTGTGTCACAATAACTTTCATTATACAGTTGTGAATAGTGGATAAATAAGGGTTGGCAAATCATAGTTAGGTATATGTATAACCAGCTTACAAAATGATTCTCAAAGGCCACTAATAAATAAAGCCACATCAATCCAGAATATACTTTCAAGTTGTAGGACACAGAGATAAGTTCTTCACTTTTCTTTAACTACTTCTGCTGAATGATTGTCTGAAGACATTTTGCCTTTTTGGACTGCCATATAAATGTAACAATATAATCTGTAACTTTTAAGCCTGTCTTTTTTCATTTGGTATAGTATATTTGTGATTTACTGAAAAGGGTCCTGTTTTAAGTCCAATATTTACTTTTATCTCTAGAAGTATGGATTACTGCTTATGCCCACACCTTTGGGGGACTTTGCAATGTATGTTGAATGGTCTCTTGGCTTTCTCCATTGACTGCTTAGATTTTAGGTTTCTTTTGTCTCCTAGTTTGGTAACAATAATTATCTGCCTTCCAGTTGCTAAAATTTTGCTACTGGTATCTCCTGTTCATATGATGTTGTGTGCTCTTTCATAAACATTGTATTGTTTTTGGTACCATTGTAGGAGGGAGCAGAAGAAAAAGTTTTAATCTTTACTTGAAAATTAAACAAATGTTTTTTCACATTCAAAATATCTGGGGAAGGGGGTCAGATTTGGGGCTATGATGAAGTAATAAGGAAAGAAATTGCCCTCCCATCTTAAAGAACAACAACCAAAAATAAGAAATCAAATATTGGTAAGAAAAGAATCAATAAATAGAAATAGATTAAAAAATCATACAGATGATAGAAGTAGCAGACAAAGAAATTAAAGTAAGTACTATATGTGTATGGGAGTGAAAGATGAAAGAAATTTTGGGAAAGTGTGAGTATGATGAGGAAAGAAATGGAAGGTATAAAAAAAAAAGACCCTAATGAAAATTCTAGAAATAGAAAGTGCAATTTATAAGATTAATAGCAGATTAGGCACTACAGAAGAAAGGATTTGAAAAACTATCCAAACTGTCCAAAATCTAAACTATGTAACACAGAGTAACATAATTGAAAAATAGCAGCAGAATATGAGTGAGTTATGGGACAAAATATTTGGAAGAAGCTGTATGGAAAACAAAAGAAAGGTTGAGATAAAAACCAGGAGTAAAATGAGAAAGTCCTTTTATTATTTTTCTAACTCATGTCTTAAATTATACTTGCCTATGGCTACATTCCCTGATAAAATTTCTCTGATGTATTTCTTTGGATCCCTTTATCTCTCTCTTGTTCAATCACCAATCAGTAAATTAATCTTATTGTGGGCCATGAGTTTTGAAAAAGATGTGACCTCTGCCCTCAAGGAGATCAATGTTGACTTGTTAGTGACAATAATTCCCATATAATGTGTTCATGTTACAGTAAATGTATAAGAACTAAAGGAAGAAAATCTGCTGACTTTTCAAATACATTGACATCAGAATACCAAAGAAATCTAGCTTCCCTGATAATTTCTGTTACATAAACAAATGCATAACCACCAAAGCACCACTTTAATTGTTCACTTCATTTCAAAATGCTCATTGTTACAAGCAATGTTTTGAAAAGCAATTTTACAAGCAACATTTCAACGAAACATACGCCAAATTTTTAATGTTTAAGTAAATCATGATGAACCATTATTATAAGGATTTCGTTATCTTCCATATACAATAATGTAACTGAAATATCTTGATTAGTTTGAAATATATTTTGCAGAAAGCAAAGCTTTTAATAATTTATTCATTTTTCACAGACATGTAGACTTGATTGATCTCAATAATTAGTTCTCAATGAATAAAATTTTAAAAGCTTTTGAACAAGCAATTATTTTAAATGTCTTTCAGACTTGTTCAAAAATATTGTTAAGTGTAGCTGATACATCAAAAATGTAATAGTATAATAATTTAATTGTGATAATTTATCCAAAAATTAAGTTTCATGAGTTCATTTCTGAAAGACTGAGCTTTTGTACTTAATTATTTAAATTATAGCTAAAGCTTACATTCTCATTGCATAGAGGTGTTTTAGGAAGTCAGTTATCTACTAGTTTGATAGGACTTTACCAGGAGAAAATATGGGACAGTAAGAAAACATTGATCTGGGAATTGAGGGACCAAAATTCTATATTTGAATCCACTAGTATTACTAAGTGACATTAGAAAATCAATTTCTCTCTACTTACAATTTTAGAAGAAACTAAATTAAAATTATCAAATACTCCACAGGTGTCAGACCAATCTCCCACCAGTGTGGTTTTGCTATCCATAATAGCTTTCCATTACTGAAGCCAGCATCGGCCTTAAAATTGTTCTTAAGATAGAACCTCATGTAGCTTCTAACAATGAAGTAGATTTGTCACTTCAGAAAAATTTATTTGCCATCAAATAAGAGAATATGTCTAAGATCTCTTTTAATTCTAAAGTTTAATGTTCTCTATTGTCCAAAATTTCAGTTTTGAATAAAAAGTCTAAAACATCAATTTTCTGTATTGCATTTATTGGGCTGGACTTTGAGCTTTCTGACTAATGCAAATAGAACTAACTTCGTAAACCCAAATGCCTTCTACCTTTATAGTAGTAATTTAGGAAGTGTATTTCACGATTATATTATTATTATTCCTCGCAATGGACTAGTCACAAAAAGCCAAGAACTTCTTGAAGTCCTCAGTTTAAATGATACTGCTTTAATGGTACATTTGAAGATGTACTAAATATTAATAATCAGATTAAATTCCATACAGAGGCAGAGATGACCCAGTGCTTTCCATTTTGTATAAAACCTTTAAGAGTTGAAACTATGTGCTTTTGTGCCTGAGTCGCTCGAAGCCGAAAATAATCCAGAAAACAGAAATATTTAATAAAATGTAAAATATAAAAACATAATAAAATAAAATAGCTAAATATTTCTAAATACTGAGAATATTTACTGAGTCTCTGTTTGACCCTTGCATTCTGAACTTTGTGGGTACTGTCACAGGGCTATTCTAGCAAGAGCACTAGGCCGATGTATGGTGAAAACATTAAAATTCCAGGTGAAATCCATTAAAGTAATTATTCAAACCATTTAAAAAAGAGCAGAAATTTTATAATACGGTTAATTTAATTAAAAATACAGAATAAGGTTAGAAAAGGATGCTCTGATTTAGGGATCACATTTGTTTCCAAGCTTCCGTAACAAAGATGAATTAAGAAAATATAAAAATGTACCTCTCTTTATGATAAAGGAGGAACCATACTGTTTATTTAGGGCAAAGCAATAATAACATTCAATTATTTTCAAAATGTTTGAAACCCTCTTGTACCTCCCTTTTACATTTATTTTTGAAATATATTAATAGTAAATACTGCTCTTTAGCTAATTAGATCCTATTAAGTAGAAATTAAGGAATTTTTAAACGAACTATTAGAAGAATTAATATCAACATATTAATTGATGATTTCTCAGCAGGCATCTTATATTTTATTTTATGTATCACATTTGTCAGAAAAAGAATAATACATTTTAAATTAAACATTAAGAGGTGGCTAAATCATAATTTAAAAAGAAATTAGTACAGTAATGGAAGGAAGTGAATTAAAATGAAAATGAGTTATTGCTTCTTGTGTTTGTAATTAGAAATGTAAATTATTAAGAAGATGTAGTTGTTTTTCTTTTAAATAACTTTGATTCACTGTTGATATGACACAGAGGAAAAAATAAAAGTAATAGTAACAACAACAACAATAAAAAAGGACAAATCTGTTAGTCTAGCATTTAGTCTTATTTATCTCCATTAATATGTAATCAGTTGTTAGCTCAGCACATACTCATTGAACATTATTCACTGCTAGGCATAGTCCCCGATGCAAGAGTTGAAAAATTATGATCAGATTTCTTATCTTGAAATCACAGTAGTTAAAAAAAATAGCCAACTTCAAAAATTAACTAGATTGAGTTCTGTTGGAAATGATTTCAGAACCCAGAATGGAGAAAATAGATGATACATTCTGCTCACACCTTTCTCTCCTTGCATATCTACCATAAGTTCACTTTACACAGTTCAAATCTGTGGCCATTTTCCAAAGAAGCTAATGTTTTGCTTTGACTGTTTCCTCTGACTGTTTCACTCTGTTCCTCAAAATTCAACCCCATTCCTCCTCCACATTTAAGTCCCATTTCCAATGCCACCTACTTTATCGAATAGTCTGTAGACCACATCTCCTTCCAGACAAGATCACTCTGATCATTTCCCTGCCATCAAATAATTTCTACTTTCCTAAACTTCCAGTTCATTTCATCTGTATCTCACTTGGTTGTTTTTGTTGTTTTGGGTTGTTGTTTATTTATTTTTTGCTTTACATTGTGTTTTGATTATTTATTTACATAAATTACTTTATCCATATGGAGAACATGAAAATAAGACCCTCAGATCTTCTTTTGTGGAAAACATATTTGACAGAGCTCCTGCTGCTGCCCTTGTAGATTTATCACTACATTATTGCCAAGACTGTACTTCCCACAATCTGCTCCCAAACTGAGTGAGTAGAGCATGGGTGAAAATAGAGGCTCATTCCTACAAGATGAGGAACAGTTCTGAGAGGAAATTTTTAATTGAATTTCTTGGCGTGACATAGGTTAATAAAATTACACTAAAATTACATAAGTTTCAAACATACAATTTTATAATACATCATCTGTATGAGGTCGGACAATTATGTTCGTGAACGCATCCTAGAAAAAGTGCTACATACATCATTGCTGAATATCACTATGGTCATCTTCCAAGTACTCCCCTTGGGAAGCTATACACCAATGCCAGCACCTAGTCTACCCTTCAAAGCAATTTTGGAACTCTTTTTCTGGAATGGCCGTCAGAGCTGTTGTTGTATTTCCCTTGATGTCCTGAGTGTCATAAAAATGTCTTCCTTTCAATATTGCCTTTATCATTGTGTAAAGAAAGAAGTCACTAGGGGCCAGACCAGGTGAGTAGGGAGGATGTTCCAATACAGTTATTTGTTTCCTGGCTAAAAACTCCCTCACAGACAGTGCTATGTGAGCTGGTGCATTATTGTGATGCAAGAGCCATGAATTGTTGGCAAGAAGTTCAGGTCATCGAACTTTTTCACGCAGCCTTTTCAGCACTTCCAAATAGTAAACTTGGTTAGCTGTTTGTCCAGTTGTTACAAATTCATAATGAATAATCCCTCTGATATCAAAAAAAGGTTAGCAACATCGTTGCAACAATTTCCTGAACTTAATTATCAGATCTCGTATGTTGCACTTTGTGTTTACTACCCAAAGTCATATCTCTTTCTGTCACAATATACTTGATCACATTTACCCTTTTGTACCTCCCCCAACCCCCCAATAGTAGCCACCATATTGTTGTCTATGTCTGTGATATTTTTGTTTGTTCATCTTGTTTGTTTATTTATTGCTTCCAACCTCATAACCCACATATGAGTGAAATCATATGGTTATTCCTCTTAAATCTGATTTATTTAGCTTAGAATGATAATCTCCAGATCCATCCATGAGGTCACAGATGGCTGTATTTCATCTTTTCTTATGACTGAGTAGTATTCCATTGTATATATGTACCACATCTTCTTTATCCAATCATCTGTCGAAGGACAATTCAGTTGTTTCCATGTCTTGGCCACCATGAATAACACTGCAATGAATATCGGAGCACACATATATTTACAAATAAATGTTTTCAATTGTGGGGTTAGATATCCAAAAGGATTGCTGGGTACTATGGTAACTCTAGTCTGAATTTTTTGAGGAACCTCCGTACTGTTTTCCATAGTGGCTGTTGGTGGAAATTTACATTTCTTTTCTTTTTCTCCACAGTCTCTCCAACACTTGTTCTTACTTGTCTTTTTGATCATAGCATTCTAAAGTGGTATCTCATTATGGTTTTGATTTGCATTTCTCTATAACTAGTGGCATTGAACATTTTCTCATATATCTGTTGGCTGTTTGTATGTCTTCTTGGGAAAAGTGCCTGTTCAGGTCCTCTGCCCATTTTCTAATTGATCTGTTTGTTTTTTAAGTGTTAAGTTGTGTGAGTTCTTCATGTATTTTAAATATTAGCCCCTTACCTGAGGTGTTGTTTGCAAGTATCTTCTTTCATTCAATTGGTTGCCTCTTTGTTTTGTTAATGGTCTCTATGCAGTGCAGAAGATTTTTAGTTTGATATAATCCTATTCATTTGCTTTTGTCTTTATTTCCCTCCCCTTTGTGGTCAGATTCATAAAATCCTCTCTAAACCTAAGGCCCATAAGTTTAGTACCTACCTATGCTTTCTTCTATGAAATTTATTGTTTCAAGTCTTACATTTAGGTCTGTTCCATTTTGAGTTAATTTTGATGTACAGTGACAGATGGCAGTCTAGTTTCATTCTTTTGAATGTGGCTTTCCTATTCTTCCAGCACCATTTATTGAAGTGGTTTTCTTTTCTTCACTGTATGTTTTTGGCCCCTTTGTCAAAAATTATCAGCCCATAAACATGTGGGTTTATTTCTGGGTTCTCAATTCTGTTCCGTTGGTCTATGTGTCTATTTTTCTCCTAATACCATGTTATTTTTATTATTGTCACTTTGGAGTATAATTTGAAGTCAGGGAGTGTGATACCCCTGGCTTGTTCTTTTTTCTTAGGATTGCTTTGGCTGTTTGGGATCTTTAGTGGTTCCACACAAATCTGATGATTTTTTGTTCTGTTGCTTTAAAAAATGTTGTTGGATTTTTATGGATATTGCATTAAATCTGTATATTTCTGTGGGCCATTTTAACTATGGTGATTCTTCCAGTCCATGAACATGGAACATGTTTCCATTTCTTTGTGTCTTCTTCAATTTATTTAATAATGTCTTATAGTTTTTAGTGTATAGATCCTTCACACCTTTTGTTTAATTTATTCCTAGGTGTTTTATTCTTTTTGTTGCTATTGCAAAAGGAATTTTTTTTTCCATTTCATTTCCTTATTGTCTTTTTGTTCTCTATTTAATTCTCCTCTAATTTTTATTAAGAGCCTATATTTGTTCTTGCAGCTGAGATGTGTCTCTTGAAGGTAGCATATGGTTAGGTTTTTTTTTCGTTTTTTGGTTATTTGTTTGTTTGTTTGTTTTCATCCAATCTGCTATTCTGTGTCTTTTTATTGGTGAATTTAGTCCATTTATGTTTAGGGTGATTATTGATGTACAAGAATTTCCTATAGCCATTTTATCTTTTTGTTTTCTGGTAGCTCTGTTTCTCAATTGTTTCTTTGCCCTTGTGTTTCTGTCTATTATTTTGCTTTGTGGTGGTATTCTGTGATTTTTTTCCGCTCTGTTTCTTTTATTTTCATATATATATATATATATATATATATATATATATATATATATATATATATATATATGTTTGTTTGCTTGTTTTTATGTGTCTCAGTTCTGGATTTGTTTTTTGTGTGGTTACCGTTAAGATTATGTAAAAAAACATTTCATATAAACCATAGTCCTTTTTCTTCTGCATACATCATATCTCCATTTCCTTTTGCAAATTTAGACCTTTACCTTAGACCTCCCCTTTATGTTTTTGTTGTCACAAGTTATTCCTATTTATACTGTGAGTTCATTTCTGAGTTACAGTAGCTTCTGTCTTCTTCTTTTTTTTAACTTGTATTTTATACCTCCTTTAATCTTTATGTTATATTTAAGTATACAATACCCTATTCTGAATAAGGGTTGCAGTTTTCTTCTTCTGTCTATCTGTTAGTAATCTTATTCATAGTTTTACATCTTTTTGTTTTGAGTAGAATAACCCTCTTCAATATTTTTTTGTAATGCAGGCCTTGTGGTGGTAAATTCCCTCAGTTTCTTTATGTCTAGAAAAGTTATTATTTCCTCTTCATAGCTAAAGGACAACTTTGCTGGAGATATTATTCTTGGTTGGTAATTTCTCTTTTTCAATAGTTTGAATATGTGAGTCCACTCCCTCCTAGCTTGTGGAGTTTCTGCTGAAAAATTTGATGATACTCTAATGGGATTTTCTTTATAAGTTACTGTCTTCTTTTCCCTGGCTACCTTGAGAATGTTTCCTTTGTCATTAGTTTTTGACAGTTTTAACATAATGTGCATTGGAAAAGGCCTTTTTGGATTGAGATAATTAGATGTTCTGTTTGCTTCTTGGATTTGGGGATTCTGACAGGAAACTTAAGCTTCAGAACTATACTCTGCCCTCGTCAAATCTTTCTTATAACTGCACTGCAGACTGAGATTCTTCCTAACCAGTCCTCCTTCACCTCCCCCTTTTCACATCTGTCAGCATTGCTCATTGGTGTGAAAGCTTTCCTGTCCTTCTTACACTTGTCCTCCTTCATTTTTCATAGGCTTTTCTCCCAATACTTTTCTGGCATGTATAATCTTATTGTGTCATTTGCTTTTCAGAGGCTCCAAAGTAAAAACAAATGAAGCCAGGACTGGATAGACACTAAGAATGGGTTTGGAGGCAGATCTTATCACCTCCCAGAAGGGATTCTCCTGACTGATATAATAAGACACAAGGTAACAGCCCAAGTGCTGTCATAGCTGGTGACATAGAGAAACATTCCTTATACATTTGATGATTTAGGAACTTGAAATATATGAGGGAACAATGCATACAAAGCCAGCAAAATTAAGTGATACTGATGAGGGACTGTGGTCATTAACGAGCAATTAACGAAGGCGTAAAATAAAGACAGAGAGGTTCTTTGGTGGGTAAAATAGGTCTTTACCTCTGAAGTGGAAAAGACAGACTATCTGAGCAGCAGCTGAACTAATAGAGTCTGAGAACTCTGGAGATGTATAAATGTTCAACTGGGGTAAGTCTTTTATTATATGTCCAGGACCCTGATTCAGAACACCTGGTACTCTTAAACATGGATGAGAACATCTGGGTGGAATCCCTGAAGATGTTAGCTTAACAGATCTTCTTCAAATTTCAGAGCTTAATGAAGCTAGTCCCCTTCCCTAACACAAACTAGCACTACGTCTTTGCTGGAAGATGCTGCAGAAACCTCTCCAATGCAAAACAGCAGGTATCCCATCAGGAGCCACCCAAGTCTCCTCTCCCACCACCAGGCTGATAACTTGGATTGAATCTCGTCATAGCCTGGCCAAGGGATATGCTGGGCCTAATAAGGAAAGAAATGTGTTGTTAGTTAGATAGTTGTTATTATAAGGAATTATTAATATTGTCATTATTAAAAGGATTTAGAGCTATAATTATTAGAAGAAATTAGTTTGCATTTTGAAATAGAATTGAACACTACAGATTGGGATTTTGAAGGTGTTTGACTGAGTGGGTCAGAAGAAGCCAGAGTCTTTTGTGCGTATCTCAAGATACAGACTTTAAACATCTTGGGGGGGAAATGGAGCAAAATTGTTCCTTTTGTTTTAAATACTGGTTCATTAGACAATCAGGTCTGAATTTTATTTCTGATTATAAATTAATTGCATGATCTAGAACCAATTGCTCTTCGCTTAGTGCCTAGTTTTTCACAGCTATAGATAAGCTATGGCTATTGATATCCCTAACTAACAAGGTTGTCCTAATCACTAAAGCAAAATTTCTCCTGGAGTGACTCTTACAGGCCTGGAGACTGGAAAATAATCAGTGAAAATAGTAACATCTAAATTACCCTGGCAGGCTACAGAAGAAGAAATAAGGGGGTGAACTGGTTATGCTGAAATGAGTATCTTATATGAGAACAGAAGACCCATCGAGTATTATATACCACGGAAGGGCCCAGAGGAGACATCCTTCACCAAGGCTACTGGGAATGATCTGGTGAGGGGAAAATCAGCATCACAGTTTCATTGGTGACTCTTCAGTGTTGGCCTGTGCTGACAGCAGAAGAGGTGGCAAAGAACTGGGCTCATTAATGCCTAATAGGATTGTGGGACCCCATGTAATAGAGGTCAGATGACAGCGCTTAACAGCCAGAAGTCTGAAGACTTCAATTATCAGCAAAGTTAGAAAAGAAGCTAAGGGGGCTTGATCTACAGGGAATTGTAGAAATGATTAATAGAACATGTTTTCCTTTGAGGACAAATGGATGAGCAGCCAACAAAGGTCATACTTAACATCTAGGTGATAGTTTATATTACGTGTCAACTTGTTAGGCTAGGGGATAGTATACCCAGATAGCTGGTAAAATAGTATTTCTGACTATGTCTGTGAGGGTGTTTCCAGAATAGATTAGCATTTTAATTAGTGAACTGAGTAAAGCAGATGACCCTCCCCAATGTGAGTGGTCGTCATTCAATCTATTGAGGGCCCCAGAATAGAACACAAAGGTGGTGGGTGAATTTTCTCTTTCTCTCTGCTTGAGTTGAGAAATCCATCTTCTTCTGCCTCAGACATTGGTGTTCCTGGTTGTTTGGCTTTGGACTAAGATCAGGAATTCCATGATCAGCCCCTGATTCTCAGGCCTTTCGACTCAGATTGAATTACACTACCAGACTTCCTGGTTGTCCAGCTGGCAGATGGTAGGTTATGGGACTTCTCAGTGTTCACAGCCACTGTGGGGACAGAACCAGGAGAGCAGTTTCCAGGCTCTCAGCCTCACATGAAAAGGTGCTGGCTCAGTTACTAGATGGCCATCAGCTGTAATCAGATGGCAATCTGCTGTGTCTGGTTGTCCATCAGTTGTTACCGGTTAGCCATTAGCCACTAAAATAACTGCCATGGCTATGCCAGCAGGTTGGTGGGTTGGCAAAGAAGTGGACTGATGGAGGATCGTGTTGCTCCTGCTCCCTGTGTCTCCAAACCAGTCGCCAGTGAGAATATAGAGGTATGAACTCCCTATCCATGGCTCCATTGGTGTTCCTTTTTGGCCTCACCATATCCTGTGTTCTTGTGCAGGAAGCAGGACCAGAGTCCCCGCATGGCAGCCACATAAGCCAATTCCTAGAATAAATCTTCTATCTGAATCTATGTCTAGCTATCCTATTGGTCTGTTTCTCTGGAGAAATCTGCCTCATATCATCTACAACCAAAAAAGGGGCAGAATGACAAAGCAGGAAACTTTGAGCATGATAGCCCCAATATAAAGTTATAAAGTTATGATCCTTTGCCAATTATTCTATCAAGAATCCATTGACTAGTAAGGATGAGTACCAGCTGTAGCCCAAGGCCCACTGTAGTTTGTCCCATTACACTTTACCCTCCCTTTTCTAAGTTTTCCTCTCAGAAAAAAGAGGCCAATAGGAAATATCTAGGAGTTACTTGCTGCACTACATAAAGACAATGTTTTATGTGGTGCTCTTGAAAATATACTGTTCAGGTCTACTGTGAGGTACGTTGTTGGCTAATGGCCCTAGGAGATTTCCATGTAAATTCACAATGACATTTGTGCAAGGACCTTCTTCCTGTGGGCATCTTTTCAGGAGTTGAGTGTGGTAGAGATACTGATTCTGGACTATTCCTACAGGATTCTTCTGACATGCAACTCTGACTCATCGACTCTCCATTTGCCTGATCAAAGTTTCTTAGAACTGTGCTGCAGTCTGAGACTCTTCCTACCCAAATCTCCTTGTCTTCTTCAAACATATGAGAACTACATACTGGTCTGAATGCTCTTCCTGTCTTTCCTGAATTCTCCTCTTTATTTTTTAACAGTACTTCCCCCCAAAATCCCTTTCTCACAGAATTCTGTCTTGATTTCATTTTATTGGAGAACCTGAACTAACATACTATAACTGATGATAAGACCACCTTAGGGTAAACTGTCTTAATTCTCTTTTTATTTGCGTATCCCCCCCCACCCCTTTTTTGATTAATTTCAGGTGTACAAAACAATGTAATAGACATTTATCATTTATATCCCTGACACAGTGGTAACCCCCCTGCCCCATCTACTATCCCTCTGACATCGCATATAGCCATTACATTTCCACTGTCTCTACTCCTAACGCTGTACTCCACTTGTTGTGGATATATATATATATATACATATAAATTGTAGTTGACATTCATTATTGTTCAGCTTCAGCTTCAGGTGTATAGTGCAGTGATTAGGCATCTACATCATCCCTGAGGTGGTCTCCCTAATGGGACAAGTCTCAGAGACATAGAGGAAAAAATTGAGGGTTGCTAGATGGGGGTGGGGTGGGGATAAGAGGGAAGGTGAAGGGATTAGAAAGCACAATCGGTATTGCCACAGGGATACGAAAGTCAATTTGGGAAATGTAATCAATAATGTAAAGATTTTGTAGGGTAACCGATGGACACTTAATTCTCTTTAAATTGAACTCTATACCATGTACAAAGTAGATATTTAATAATTACATGCAATTTTTAAAAGCATGGATATATAAGTAGTTAAAAATCTATAATTTTGTGTAATTATTTCTGTTCTTTACTATCTGTAGTAGTGATATGACACGATAGAACAGCAAAGACAAAGGTCAAATATGAAGCAATGAATTAAAATCCATAGTTGTGTAAACTCAAGAAGCTAAGAAAAGTCGGAAATTATTGATTTAAATATGCTAAATATTTTAGAAGTTAACCAGTACTATTTAAGCTGCATAAAAAACTCAACGATGTTTTTTCCCTGTATTGAGAAAAAACATTAGATTTCTTAAAGTGATAAGATATTGTATGCACTGTTATTTAGATGGAGCCCAATAGGATGTCAGTATCACAACTGAACATCTGAAAAGATCTCTACCTGTGGTGCTGTGAATTCGTTAGTCAGAGTTTTTTCTACCTGAAGGGTATTGAAAATGAAGGGAAGAAAATCAATTATTAGTAGAATGATGTGCTCAACAGCTCTTTATAGTATAGCTTTTGTATTGCAGAAATTTTCCTGGCACAGTTACAGTTTACTGTCAGAAAGAATGTGAAAAATTGCCTTTGGCAATTAACAAGTATTTATTAACTTTGGTAACCCTAGTATGCATAATTATAATGACATAGGTATCCACTGACAGTACAGCAAGTTTAATTGTGTTATTTTGGTGCAACACTGTATATTCATGTAATACCTTTTTTGTAGCCAGGCTATTATTTCAGCAGGTGCTGGAGAACTCTCTCTCTCTCCCTCTCTAAGACAATAAATTGTTAAACCTGGGTATTACTCTTTTTACTAGCAACATGAGGTTTAATTCTGTTTTTTCTTTTTCTTTTTCTTTTTTTTTTTGAACTGGCATGTAAGAGATTTATTGATTGTTTAATTGATTTTTGTAGTATGAGCACCACATGAAATCTACCCTCTTTACAAATATTTAAGTACACAATGCAGCATTGGTAACTATGGGTGCCATGCTGTATAACAGATTCTAGAACAGTTATGTCATTTTGCATAACTGAAACTTTATACCTACTAAACAGTACTCCCCACTCTCCCTTCCCCGAGACTCTGGAAACCACCATTCCACTCTCTACTTCTGTGACTTTTAGTTGTGTAGATACCTCATATAAGTGAAATCACACAGATTGTTTTTTCTTCTGTGGCTGGCTTCTTCACTTAGCATGATATCCTCCAGGTTTAAATATGATATCAAATATGGCAGGGTTTCCTTCTTTTTAAGGTATTTACATGTATGGATACATGATATATTCTTTATTCATTCATTAATCAATGGACACTTAGGTTTTCCCCATATCTTAGCTATTGCGAATAATGTTGAAATGAACATGAGTGGGCAGACATCTCTTCTAAAACCTGGATTTGAATTATTTTGAATATATACTCAGATGTAGGATTGCTGGATTGTGGTACTTCTATTCTTATTTTTTTCTGGAACTTCCATACTCTTTTCTGTAATGGCCGCATCATTTTACATTTCCACCAACAGTGTGTGTACAAGAGTCCCAATTTTTCAACATCATCACCAACATTTGTTACTATTTATTTATTTATTTATGTATTTATTTATGTTTTCGATAATAGACATTCTAACTGATGTGAGGTGATACCTTATCATGGTTTTGAAGAATCACACTTCCTGATTTCAACGTATATTACAAAGCTGTGGTAATTAAAACAGTATGGCATTAACATAAAAAAATGACATATCAACCAGTGGAACAGTACAGAGAACATAGAAATATACCCACACATATATGGTCATATGATTTTCAACAGGATGCAGAAGAAGATAGTATGGTCAGTAAATAGGGTTGAAAAAACTGGATATCAACATGCAAAATAATGCATTTAAACTGTAATTTACACTCTGCATAAAAATCAACTCAAAATGGATTAAAGATTTAAATGTAAGACCTAAAACTGTCAAACTCCTAAAAGAAAATATAGAGGGAAAGCTTCATGACATTGGTTTTAGCAATGATTTCTTGGATATGTCACCAAAATTGCAAATAGCAGAAGTGAAAATAGACAGGTGGTACTACATCAAACTAAAAAGTTTCTGTACAGCAAAAGAAACAATAAACAGTCAAAAAGCAACCTATAAAATGAGAGAAAATATTTACAAACTATATATCTGATAAGAAATTTAATATCCAAAATGTATAACAAATTCCTACAACTCCATAGCAAAAACTAAATCAAAACCCAAATAAACAATCAAATAAGTCAATTTAATTATAAAGAGATTAGACTTTGTTTATGCCAGTTAACACTATATGGTATTATTTTAAAATAGGCATTCCCAAAAGACCTTTGCTATTCTAAGATTAATTTGCTATTGAGTTAAAAATTAAGTACCATTGGCTGACTATTAAACCAGTGTTTGCTTGTTTTTTGTTTTTGTTTTTTAATCAACTGATTATCATATAAATTATGAATAATAAATTGCACCCATTTAAGTTGCACAATATGAGTTTGATAATTCTATACCTCTTTACTAAGTCTTGAAATTGGGCACCGAGTTCCCAATTTTGTTCTTGTTCTTGTTTTGGCTCTTCTAGAACTTTTGCATTCCCATATAAATTTTAGAATTACCTTATCAATTTCTGTAAGGAAGACTATTCAGATTTGATTGGGGTTAAACTGAAGCTATAGATCAGTTTGTGAAGAAATACCATGTTAACAATAACTACAAATTTGTTTAGATCTTTTATTTTTCTCAATAGCATTCTGTAGTTTTCAGTGTAGAGATCTTATATTTCTTATACAAAATTGTTCATAAGCATTATATGTTTTTCAGCTTTAAAAAATGTAATTTATTTATTTTTATCTTGCAATTGTTTGCTAATAATATAAATACACAATTGGTATTTTTAATATTAACCATGCATTTGACAAAGTGATCAATTTTCTTATTAGTTCTAACAATTATTTTATTATATATGTTTATGTTTTATAAAAACAGTCAAAGCTTCTTCAAATAGGTTTAGTTTTACTTGATTTCTTCTGATCTTTTTAACTTTTTTTTGTTTTCACCTCTTTGCACTGACTAGAACCTCCAGGACATGATTAAATAGAAAATATGATATGGGACATGTTTTCCTTGTTACTGATATTAGGGGAAAAAATTCAACATTGTATCTTTAGGTATGTTGTAAGTTGTAGCAGAAAATGGTTTAACAGGGAAAGAGATCAATATGTATAGAGGTTCAGAGACAGAAGAGTGTAGGGGCTGCTGAATCTTCAAGCTGTTTTATAAAGTAAGAGCAGAGAGTGTAAGGCAGGAATTGAGGATAATAGGTGTGCCTGGAGAAGGAAGCCCAGACGTTCTCTATACCCACTTATTTGGATTGTCTCTATTTTCAGCTCCTGCCTTAATTGCTGAATATAACTGGGTTCCATTGCTGAATTAACTTTGAATTCAATAGCTCCTAAAATTTTTCTCTCTGTTGGTGTAACTTGTCTTCACCTATGATCACTGTTTTTTGGACATCTTAGTGTTACAACATAAGTCTGGCTATACCACACAACTATTTCTGACTTCCAGTCAGAATCTTTCCTTTTCTATGTGTCTC
The DNA here is from genome assembly GCF_036562045.2 of Rhinolophus sinicus. NCBI lineage: Eukaryota > Metazoa > Chordata > Mammalia > Chiroptera > Rhinolophidae > Rhinolophus > Rhinolophus sinicus. Next base: position 136,539,237 of record NC_133756.1, read on the forward strand.
CAAAATGCAGTTGGAACCTTAGGTGAAAATGAAATAAAAGAAAGAATTTTCCTCAAAAACATTTCCTGCTTTGTATGTTATGTATTGGTTAGTCTTCTAGGCCCACCTTTTATTGGGATCTTATTCGGCAAACCTTCAGTTAAGAACCACATATATTAGAATGAGATTCCTCCATATAGACAGGGCCAGAGGAATTCAGCAACCCAAAATAGTCTGTGATACACCCCAGAGTGAAAGCCATTCTCTGTTACAACTGGGTAGAATCATGACTGCTGCCATATGTAGTTGAAGAAACTGAACTTAGCTCTGGCAGCTATCGTCATGATTGAAAACATAGACTTTGAAATCATTTATATCTGGGTTTATCCTAATTCCTTCACTTATCACTTCTGTGACTTTGGGAAATTTTCCTAAGCTGTTTAAACTTTTTTAACTGCATAAGACAAGTGTAAATGAAACTGAATACCTTGTAGAGTTTCTATGAGTATAAAAGAGCTAATTCTTACGAAGTTCTCATAAATGACTGTGAGTGACCCACACTCCTCTTGGACCCCACTGTTTCTGTTTAGGTCACCATACTTCCATATGCCAGCAGTAGTGTTTCTTTACTGAAAGGGTTTATCTGGCCACCAGGGCCAGCTTTGCTGACAGATGTGGCAGATTAGAAAACCTGGAGAATTATTCCTTGAGACCAGCTGTTAACCAATGATTGACAGAAGTGGGTGGATAAACATTTGAGCTCCTTCTTGGATAAAATGCAATAAGTCTAAGACATGTGTTCTATTGTCTCCCAGCGTCTCCAGTGGGATTGAGCTCCAGTCAGACACAGTAGCAACTCTTTTGATAATTCCCTCTTGACGGGTTTTCTTTTCTTTCCTGTGTCATGAATTACAGTAGGACCAACTATGAGTAATATGACATAAGGAATTTATCATAGCGATTAAAATTTACAAAATCATGACGGCTAGTAGCAAAATCTATGCAAGGCTATTGCCTCTGCGTTATGTTGGGGACCTCAAGTTTTTCTAGGTCAGCAGTCCTGGAAGTCAGGACAAGATGCTTGATGTGAAATGAGGGGGGAAGAGTCAGCTTGGAATTCATGAAGACAGAGAAGAATCCATATTTGTCTCTTGTTATGTCTGACCTCAGTGGCACAGTGATCTGTAGAAAAGACTGGAGCTGTTTGCCACAGAACTGTACATGTGCTATCTGGGGCTATGAAAGCCTGGAGGGATGATATTGTGGGATCGGGAGAAGCTGTAGACCTGGCTGCTGCCACACACTAACAAGGTGACTCAATAGATCAATGAAAGGTACATGTGGGACAGAAATCTCTGGCATTCTTCCTTGAACTCCGAAGCGCGATGGCCGCTGCTTCACTTCTGCCTTCCCAATCTTGTGCACATTTACCTTGAGGCCAACTTTAACCAGTAATCATACAGGAAAGCCAATGGTGGGAAACACAGTTGATGCAGTGCAAAACCACCATACTTTGTTCTCCCCATCTGATGTTTCCTTTGTCATTAAGATAAACTATTTGTACTGGAATTTTTTTCTCTGGGTCTAGAGTATGCTTCTGGGGGAACCTACTTTAAGACATTGATTCATATATCATATAGTAAGAATTAAAAAAAAGAAATATTGTTATTTATACTCCTAGTTAAAGCAATCTTCCCTGATGGTTGTTAATATAAATAATTGAATATGGGCTCCCTATCTTCCAAAACCTACTCTTTGAAATTATAATGATTGTCATATTTTAGCATATGTACACTAAATAAGTATTTATCTCCTTTTCCTTCCCTTTAACTTTCTCTTTCTTTCTTTCTTTCTTGATCCCATATATTGGAAATATAGGTGTTTTAATTTTTATTACATATGGTGCATTGGATTTCTAGTTTTAGATTACATATTATCTTATTTATTTCTACCTGATTCAAATGATGATGAAGATGTGGAATTAATGAAAACAGGAAAGAAACTGCTCCACATTTTCCCAGCCAAGAAACACTAGATTGCGTTATAGGATAGGCAAATACCCAAACATTTATCATTTTTAAGTATCTCATAGTATTATTTAAAAACACATTCAGAAAATTATGTTGTTTTTTTTTAACTGTTGTTTAACAAGAATATTAGAAACTCTTTATCCAAATACTTCAAAATACACACAAAACTATAAATATAGCAATTATTATAACTTTCTGCCGTTAGGAATGTTTTAATTGCTTGGCATTGACACTGCTGTTAGCAAGTTTAAAAAAGGAACCCATAGAGCTCTGCAAATTTTGGCAGGATTTTCCTTTCTCCATAGCAATACTATGCAAATGGCCATCACAATCTGTGTAAGAGACAAGTTCCAGGAAGGAGGCTATAATTAGAATGGATTATTGACCTCTTCCAGGAGACTTTCAGAGTGAATTCATCCATCGTTATGTGTGTGCTAACCTCAGTAACTACAGAAAATTCAATACTCATTACTAATGCTTCATTCATCCCTGTAAACTGTTTTTCCCACCCCATCTACTGATGCCCCAAGTGTTTTCTCTGTGACCCCTGGGACACTAAATATGGCTTCAGCAAAGTTACCTCTAACCTAATGTCTTGTCTGAATGTCCCCTTAACTCTTTCACTCTAACAGAAATCTGGCCGTTCCCTGGAAACACTGCATCACATAATAACACAACTTTATAATCTCTCACTCCAAGGAAATTGTCATCTAGAGTCTTATTAACATTTCCTTATTACTGTTACTCTCTCCTGCCTAAAATTTTCCTTTGAAGCTTTAGTTACACCAAATGTACCTGCTAGCCCATCTACTTCCTGGATATTGTGTGGTGTTCTCCTTCATTTTTTAGTAATTCATTCATTCTCATTCTCTCTCTCTCTCTCTCTCTCTCTCTCCCTCTCTCCCCCCCCTCACCCTCCTTACCCCTCCCCCTCCCTCCCTCCCTTTCAATTCTCCGGCCTTTTACATCTTTAAGCTCCATATCCTGTAACTTTCAGTCCTTTCTCCCAAGATTACCATAACCTTATCTTTTTCTTTCCAGTAATTGACACCTTCCAAAACCTTAAAGCATCTCACATTCTAGTAACTAGTATTATCTTTTCCTTTTACTCACTCTAATAGCCTGACTGCAAAAAAAAAAGAAAAAAAGAAAAGAAAAAAATTGTTCCCTCACTGGCACATCCTATCTATTGATCTTTACATTGGCTATAAACTACCTCAAATTCTTATCCTACTTTTTTCCTGCTTTATATTCAGTGACTTATTTACTTATTGTCTTAATGTCATTGTCTCTATCTCTATATCAGAAATTACCTATACACACCTGCAATCTGAATTCAATAGAAATATATCTCTCTTTTCTCATGTGTATAAAAAAATACATAAGCCTACTAACTGGTTTCCATTTAGATCTATGACCATATGAGCCCTCAGTGGATCCAATCAATTAAACTATATTTAAGCTGGAGAATTCACTTCCCTTCTTCCCAGTTATTTATTTCACATAGCTTGACTCCTCAAATTTTCAACACACCCTCTCCCATTCCTTTCTTTCAAAAGAATAAAGAAATCAGGGGAAAAAAAACAAAAAACTTTTGCATACTTCCAACACCAAATCTACCAATCTGCCCTTATCGGTGCCCTTATATTCTGTTTTATTCTTGGATTTCAATAGATGCACTTTCCATAAGTATAAGGGCATCCCTTCACTGTGCATTTTTTCCTATTCTTCTTGTCTATTCAAGGATGTGGGGCTTATAGTCTTTCTCTTCTTTTCTTTATCATTTATTTTTACCTCTGTACTTATTGCCGATTCTATACACAAACAATATAAGGTTACAAAATCATTCTCTGAATCTGTCTCCCTGCTTGGCTTCCACTTCCTATAACTGCTTTTCTCCCTCACAAAATTCTCGAACAGTTGTCCATTCTCATGATCTCTGCCTCCTCTGCTTCTTGAACCCATTGCACTCCATTAAACTGGTAGATTATTTGTTAACTATTCTTTTTATGTATTACTACTACTAATAATAATAATGATAAAGGTGGAAGAAAACTTTTAGAGGTGATAGATATGTTTATGGCATAGATAGTGGTCATGGTTTCCAAGATGTATACATTTTTCCAAACTCATCAAGTTATGTGCATTAAATGTCTACAGCATTTGAATGTCAATCATATCTCAATAAAGCGGCTTATAGATAGATACATAGATAGATAGATGATAGATAGATAGATAGATAGATAGATAGATAGATAGATAGATAGATAGATAAAACTGCTTTTATCAAGACCACCAATTTTCAGGCCCAAAACATTAGAGCTGACTTTTTTCCTTATTTTCTTTAATTTTCCACATTTTACTCCTCAACAAATCATGTTGGGAATCTAATTGCTTCTCCTAAGTCCACCCTCATTTGAACCACATCATCTGTTATCTGAATTATTGCTATGGCTTCCTAAGGGTCTCTGCACTCCCAATTGTCCCACCCTTTCAAATCTCTTACTCACACAACAATCATTGTAACTATTTTCAAATGATGTCAAATTATATTAGCTCCCCTCTAAGTACTCTCCAAATAGCTTCTCACCTCACTCCTAATTTAAAGTTTAATTCCAATATGGTCACAGTGGCCTACAAGCCATACATTACTTGATCATTCTGCTAGTTTTCTCACATAATGTACCACTCTGTTTAAAATCTCCAGTCCCACCATCCTTGCCTATTTGCTCTACTTTGTACCAAGAAAACTCCAATTGCAAGAACATTGTATTTATCATTTACTGTACCTAGAGTGCTCTTTCCTAGGTATTAACAGGACTCCTTTTAGGTAGAAGTTTGAATGATAGAAACTAAGCTGTTTCTATTCTCACGAAAAGCTAGTAGAGATTCACTGACAAAGCAAAAATTGATAGGAGAGTACAAAGAAATGGGAGAGTTATGAGGGACTTGGAGAACAAACAGCTGTGTAACAAAGGTTCACTTCTTTGAAGGTGCAATTATTTAAACCTGTCTGAATTGTTTGTTTTTTAAAAAAATATTTTCCAAACTTGAATCTATGGATAGGGCAAACATTTATGTTTTTAATATGTACACTATCACTACACATATACACTCCGAAAAGTAGAAATTGGCCATGGCAAGAATTCAACAAACACAGGACAGGTTTTCGTTGAATTCAAATTTCTTGAACCAAATTCAAAGTGGTATTTAGGGCCACACTAGTAGGAAAATTAAAACAGCTTTAAGATATCTGTTTTAAAATACTAAAGTTAATATGCTTATTTATTAAAATATTTATTGTTTACTCTTTTATAATTCTTTTATTCATGCTGGGTCTAACTTTTTAACATTCAAAACTTTGAAAACTATAGGTCTGTCTAGTGCTCAGTATTAAATGTGTCTTTCTTCTTTACCCAAATGAGTTTATGATAGCTGAAGTTCTTTGATAACCAAGTTGATAAATAATTTCAGGGCATTACGTATCTCTTTGTAAGAATCTGGGCAAAGGGACATTATCAAACAAGTACAATAATGCCAAGAAATTCTACCTAAAAGCCTAACACAAACAACAAAGAAAGAAACACATTTATAAAAAGGCAAATAAACAACTTTCTCTAGCCAGTTCTGTTGTCTTTGGAGGTAGTCCATACCCGAGTAGTCTTTTGGGCGATTTGGCTTCCTCCTTAGCTGTAGTTCATTATACATGTATGCTAGACCACTCTGCATTATCAGTCAACTCTCCATTAATTTTTCAGTATATGAGTTTTATTGAATCATCTATCTATAGCTCTAGTTCTTTTTTAAAAATTAATATTATTATTATTTTATACTTTAAGGAAAGAGGAACATACCATTGTTTTTAATCCATCATCTTGAATAAGAATTCCAGGTTTTCTCCCGGTTAATTATATTTACATTTCTTTCTCATGATACTTTCATGCCCTCTCATAACTTTCACTAACACCTACATGCTGATCAAACCCAAAATCTACTTCCTGGAAATTTACTGTTAACATTGTCATAGAAAACTTGGAACGATTGTGGCATTTTGTTTTATAGACAGCAGCTGTCTTATCAATGTAAAGCACCAGACCCAACAATTAAGCACATATTCCCACTTGATTCCAACCGAAACACCTGAAACTTAAACATATACAAAAACCCAATAACTAACATTTTTCTACAACTAGCTAATTAATGATGATGCGTTGAAATAAGACAGAGGTGGTAGAAATAGAAAGGATGGGATGGATACGCAAGACATACTAAGATGTATTTACAGAATTTTGTGACTGCTAAGATATAAGTGTTGATAATAAAAAATACAAGGATAATCTTAAGGTTTTGTTTGTTTATGTGTTTGTTTTCTTTTTAATTTGTAATACAGTGGACAGTAACACCATTAACTGCGTTTAGAAATCCTGAGACTGGAGTTGGAAAAGATGAGGGAGTTAGTTTGCAGACATGTTAATTTTTAAACACTTACAGAACCTCCGGATAAAGATAGTAAACTTTATTTACCGTGATAAAAAGTAAGATTTATCTATAGGATGCCTGGAACGGCCCTATTTTAGCACTGAAAGTTTGGCATCTCAGCAAGCCTTGCAGTCCTAGGCAGTTTGGAAGACATGGTCATTCTAGTTTTGTAATAAATATCAAGTTGTAGAGGTCGTAATGCTTGATTATTGTCTCAAAAGTGTTCCGCTGAGTGAAAGCTTCTAGAGCAGTGCTGCCAAAGTGATAGATAATATGGGCCAAATATAAACCACACACGTAAACTTAAATTTTCTCATAGCCTCATTTAAAAAAAAAAAGTAAAAGAAGCAGGTGAAATTAATTTTAATAACATATTTGATGTAACCCAGCACATTCAAAGTAGAACCATTTCAATACATAATCAATATAATGTATTATTAATAAAATATTTTACATTATATATATACATATATATATATATATATATATATATATATATATATATATATATATATATAAGTTAGTAATATATTGTCATGTTAAATCTCTGAAAACTCAATTCAGATTAGCTACATTTCAATGGCTTAATAGTCATGAGTAGCTTCTGGCTACTACACTGAGCATTGTACTTCTGGAGGAACATACGAAAAGATAGAAATGTTCAGTATGGACTAGTTGGCCTATTTTGGGGTACATACTGGAACACTTAAGAGAATGGAGTGTGTGATTACACATAAATATATTTAAGTTGTATTTTAAGTTTCTTTTGACTGGAACATGTTTAAGGAACACTTTAAATCTTTCCAAGTTCCAGATTATATTGATTATTGCATATACTGTGTCCAGTACATATAAAATAAAATAAATTAGTAACAAATCTTAGACAATTTATTCTAATTTTTACTGTTTTATTGTAACCCTGATAATCTGTGTCTTTTAGACCATTTTTCACAGTTCAAGTTCTTGAAATTTTGCTTTGAAAAATGCATGTGCTTGAGGGAAACATTAGGAATGTTCTAAATCTGAACTCTGAGTATCTTCTTGTCTGCTTCCCTATGCCTCTCCATATTGCAGATCCTATACACGGGAACAACTTTTAAATTGGTATACATTTGCACAGTAATTCATACATATGATTAGAGTCAGACTGCCTAGTTTAAATTCTAGTTCTGTCACAGACACAAACTAATAAAGCTGCAATGAACATGAGGGAGCAAATATCTCTTTGACATAGTGATTTGATTTCCTTTGTATACATACCCAGGAATGGAATTACTGGATCATATGGTTGTTCTATTTTTAATTTGTTGAGGAACTTCCATACTATTTTCCATAGTGGCTGTACTAATTTACATTCCTGCCAACAGTACATGAGGGTTCCCTTTTCTCCACTCTTCAGCATTTGGATCTTATTATGTCTTATTGATGATAGCTATTCTAATGGGCATAAAGTGACATCTCATGATTTTGATCCCCATTTCCCTAATGATTAGTGACGTTGAACACGTTTTCATGTACCTGTTAGCCATTTGTATTTCTTATTTGATAAAATGTCTGTTCTATTCGCACATTTTGAAATTGATCTTTTGATTTTTAGCTGTTGAGTTGTATGAGTTCTTTATATATTTTGGATATGAACTACTGATTAGATATATGATTTGAGAGTGTTTTCTCCCATTCTATTGTCTTTTTATTTTAAACATTTCTTTTGTTTTGAAGAAGGTTTTTAGTTTGACGTAGTCCGACTTGTTTATTTTTTTATTTTGTTGCTAGTGCTTTAGATATCATATCCAAAAAAATCATTGCCAAGACCCAGGTCAAGGAGCTGTTTTCCTGTGTTTTCTCTTAGGAGTATTTTGGTTTCAGGTCTTACATTTAAGGCTTTAATCCATGTCGAGTTAAGTTTTGTGAGTAAGGTCTAAGTAGGAGTCTAGTTTCATTTTTTTACATGTGAATATCCAATTTTACAGTACTATTTATTGAGTATTATATTCTATTGATTATTCTTGGATCCCTTATCAAATAATAATTGACTGAATATGCATGATTTTATATCTGGGCTCTCAGTTTTGTTCCATTGGCCTATGTGTCTGTTTTTATTCCAGTACCATACTGTTTTGATTACTCTAAATTTATAAATATAGTTTGAAATAAGAAAGGAGGACGTTTCCTCATTGTTCTTTCTCAGGGTCGTTTTGGCTATTTGGGGTCTTTCATGGTTCTGTATAAATTTACAACTGTTTTCTTTTTTCACTCCTGTAAAAAACACCAATGGAGTTTTGATAGGGATATTGAATCTATAGATGGCTTTCAGTGGCATGGACATTTTAACAGCATTAACTTTTCCAATACATGAACACGGGATACATTTCCATTTATTTGTGTCTACTTTCTTTCATCAGTGTCTTGTAATTTTCAGTGTAGAAACTTTTTCATGTTTTTCGTTACATTTATTCCTAAATATTTTATTGTTTTTGATGCTATTATAAATTAGATTATTTTCTGTTTATCTTTTGCAGAAATTTGTTGCTATTGTATAGAAATGCTACTGATTTTGTTTGTTGATTTTGTATCCTGCAAACATACTGAATTTGTTGATTAGAAATAACAGTTTTTTTGTGGAATTTTTAGAATTTTCTATTAATATTTATAAAATTAAGTTGTAAGCAAAGAGGGATAATTTTACTTCTTCCTTTCAAATTCTAATGCCATTTATTTCCCTTTCTTGCCTGATTTCTCTGGCAGGGACTTCCAGTACTATGTCAACTAGGGGTGGTAAGAGTGGGTACCCTTGTCTTGTTGCTGAATGAGAGAAAACATTTCAAACTCTTACTGTTGAGAATGATGTTAGCTTCAGGCTTGTAACATATGGCCTTCATTATGCTGACGTACTAGATGAAATTTTGAGTGGCCTGAGATTTGGACAATCCATCTTGTCTTTTAGGCCACCTTGTTTGGTATATGTTTTGTAGTAACAAAGCACTAGAGTCAGAAGGAACTTCAGTTTTACTCATGACTTATTTGGTTCAATATGCTCATTCTTCTATGCCTACATTTTCTCCAAATAAAGCATCTTTATATATGTTAAAGTCTTTATTTTAAAGGGTTTATTATTTTAGGAGGAAAAAATCAGTATTTTATTGTATATTATGCAAACTTTAAAAATGTTGTATTTGTTACCTCAATGCTTATTATTTTTTGCATTTTAATATAATCTATCATTTAATTTAATCTATTAATTGCATTTATAAACCTATTTTCTATTTAAATACTTAAAGTGAGACAGTAGTACACAGCGCAAAATTCAAATATTTCAAATTAAGACACATTCCATGGAGAATTAAAAAATATACAATCTGTGATAATAATGATGCAGAATTCAAGATATATATATATATATATATATATATATATATATATATATATATGGTGATTAGAATGGAACAAAGCCATAAAAAGTTGATTTGCAAGGAAGTGGAATAACACTCATCTTTTTTCTTTTGATTTTTGCTATTGTTACAATGTTGTTTCTAAAATATTGTTTTTAAATAAAACACTATAAATGTAAATGCCCGTAATATGTTACACTGTTTTTCTGCTCTCTAGAGCTTGTCAAGTATGAGATGTACTAAGACTAAACAGATGAAAAATGAAATGGCTCAGCAGGAATTCATAGACAATCGGCAAATTATTTTTGAAAAGTTACTCATTGAGCTGCGCATACGGGAGATACAGAGTAACAAAGACAGTGTTTCCTTAACAAATTTAACTGTATAAGAAATGACAGACTCTGTTACTTTAATACATTTTTTGTTTCTTTTCAAATATCTAATCTCAATTTACCTCCAGCTGTGCCACTGAAATTTAAGAATAATCATACACAGAGCATTTTAAAGTTAGAAGACATGGCAGAAACTACTGTTTTCAAGTAAACACTAGATGTAGCCCCCAAACCGGAAAAAAAATCCAACCTTCTTGTCTTAAAACAGTTGCTTTAAAAACAACTTAATAAACATTCTGATCTTTTATGCATCCATAATTAACAGAATAACAAGTTGTTCATTTATGGATTTTGAACAGGCTGATGCTTGAGGCACAATTTTGTGTTCTTTTATGATTTGTTGCCTTGGAGTTTGGCTATGTAACACTTCCCACTCACTGCCAGTCTGTATTTTTGCCTGGATTAATTATAATATACTACATTAAGAGTCAAATGGATTCTGGCAGCAATCTAGGGCAGTAACGGTGATGAAATTTGAATTTGAGATTTCCAGGAAGAGTAGGTTTTATTTTATTCCTGTTATGATCTTATAAATACTGCACAATATTCCCATAACAAAGTATTTATAGAGAAAGAAATGGTATATTGTTCAGTTAAAATGTTTTAGCTTAGTTAGTACTTTACTGCATAACTGAAAAGTGTCCTGGCTTTATATAAGTTATTTTTCCTAATGTGAGATTGCCTTTTCATACCAGAACAGAAATTTAATTCATTCTTTTTAGTGGTTTCATAGTATTCCATTGTATGGATCTACTGTAATTTATTTTACTGATAATTCATTGATATGGTTAGGTTGCTTCTAGTCGTTTGTTATTATTAGGTTAGTGCAAAAGTAATTGAGGTTTTTGCAATTATTTTTAACCTTTTAAACCGCATTACTTTTGCACCAACCTAAACAAGCAATTCTGCATAACTATTTCTATTATTTTAGTCACTTTTTTGAGTATAACTATAAAATAAATTCCTAGAAGTAGATATGTTGGGTCAAAGTGAAAGTGCATTGTCAATTTTGAAAGATTTTATTAATTTCACTGTCAAGAGTTTCAATGTTATATAATTTTACATGTTTCACCTTGCTTTTATTAACGTTGGGTAATATCAAGCTTTGTATTTTCTGCCAATTTGATAGCTGAAAAAAACTGGTCTTAAGACACATTTTGTCAATTAGTTGTGATCTTTATTTGAAGAGTTTGAGAGCCCTGGATACAGATTTGCCTTTATTGCAGCTTCTCAAGTTGAATATTGTTAGCAGGAAATTGGCAACTGAAGGGCAAGAGAAGTCTTTGATGGGACTGTTGAGATCTCATGAATGTTACCTATTATTTTCTTAATGAAAATTCTACAAGAAAATGAACCTTAAGTATTTTTAGCTTCTTAATATATCCAGCATAAAATGAGATAATGCAAGAAAGCAACTTGAAGTTAAAATAAGTTGTTTCATGTAGTAGGAGAATGTACGTTCTTGAACATGAAGAGACATTATGGAAGTCATTTTGGCAGTTAAGACCATTTAATTTTAATGGTTATCCATTGGAGATTTGTTTGCCCAAGAGGTAATAAGGCTGTATTTCTATCCAGCCTACCTCCGAGCCCTGAAAACATATAGAGTAAGTTCAATAGGGGCTTGAGATATATCTAGTCATGGAAAAAAGAGACCTTCAGATTTGATGTGAATAAAAATTTATCGGGGTTTATCTCTTCAAGATATGGACATGAGATGAGCTTTCCTTACTCTTGTGGGGTTATAGCCTGAGGAATCTTCTCTTTGGCAGAAAAACCTCACTCTGTTTGAAATCACAAATCCCTAAATAATCATTTTCACTAAAGCAATAGTTTCTTCCTTAATATTTTCTCTCTATGTTCAATTTAAACTGCAGCATATTCAAATCAAATAAATATAGATAATATTATTATGCATAATCATTTTAAATATTAGCACAGCCAAATATTTATAGGTAATGAAACTGAAAATTGAAATGGCAAAGTAGTTGGTAGTAGTTAATGACAGTTTAGGATTTTTAAATCCCACCAGAAAAAAAAAAATGGTTTTGGATTTTAGGCTGCCTTCTTGATAGAACTGCTGAATTACAATTGTGTACAAACCATTGATAGGAGAAAAAACATGGGAAAACTACTAAACATATTTAAAATAATGCATACCTAAAACTTCAATTCCTAAGAAATACCATAAATTCATTAAAGTGACAAATGGAACATATCCTAGAAAAGAAAAGGCCTCCACCATCATTCGACACCTAAAAAACAAAACAGAAAAACCATCTATGATTTGTACATAATTAAAAAGACCTTGTAATACCTAAACAACAGGGATTCCTGGTGTGTAGGAGTGAGCTCTTTTCAGAATACGAAAGTAATGAAAAAATTATAAAGTAAAAAATAGCCTATATAACTAATCTATATAGATGCAAATGAATCCAAATGAAAATCTTAGCTGATTTTGCTTTATGGCATTGGTGACATTGAAATACATGAAGAAAAAAAGTAATCTTTTGAATAAATGGTGCTAGGTCACTTGGAATCCATATAAAAAAAAATGTTGATCTCTTCTTATACCATACATAAAAATCATTCCAGATGGGTTGTAGTTCTAAATGTGAAAGTTAAACAATAAGGCTTTTGGAAGATAACATAGGACAATATATTTATTAGTCATGAGTAGTCAAAGATTTCTAGGGACAAAAAAAGTACTAACTATATCTAAAAGAATAGTGATAAATTATACTATATTAAAATTAAAAATTGCTATTTATCAGTAGTTACCAATAGATTAGTAAAAAGTCAGGGCACAGAGTGAGAGAAGATATTTGACATATCTAATGAAAAATGAAAGAAATACATAAATAAATGCTACAAACAAATGAAGAAAAAAAATGATACAATTTTTTAAATAGGCAAAGAATTAAATAAGCATTTCACACAACAGATCATCCAAGTGGACAATAAACATATAAAAACTTTACTCACTTCATTAATCATCAAAAAATGCAAATAAAACTATAAGTTACCACTGTATCATCCAAGAATGGTAAAATTAGAAAAAATAATAATAAAATTAAATAAAATTTTAAAAAACTAACACCAACCACCAGAAATTGATGATGATGGATGATAGGTAGAATTCCCAGACACTGTTAGTGGCAGCATAAATTACTTCCAAATACATTGGAAAATGATTTTGCAGTATCTTCTACAGCTGAATGTATGCATACTCTATGACTCAGCAATTCCATATACCCAGCAGAATTGTGTTGTATATGTATACTCAGCAAAAGATGTGTCCATGAATGTACACAGAAACATTGTAATAGCCTCAACTGTACCCACCTCAAATGTCTATCAACAATAAGATAGATATATGAATTATATTTATAAAATACAACAGTATAAAGCAAGAAGAATAAGCACCCTATTCATAAATTATAACATGGACAAATCTTATAGAAGGCTGAACAAAATAATTTGGAAACAAGAAGCACTTATAGCCAAATTCAGCTGGGAGTTGCAGAACAACAAAGTCTGAAAACTGCTTATTTGGTTTGATATTGGGGAAGGTATTAATGACATAAAACATAATAAAAGAAAAAAATTACTTTGGGTTAATGACTACCAGAGTGAGGAAGTATACACTAATATTATTGAGCAGTATGGATTGGAAGTGGAAAAAGATTGAATAATAGCCAGGGGAAATCCAGAAGAATGGCACAGCATAGAAAATTAAGATGAAATGTATTTATTGAAAATATTAGGTGAGAGAATATAAAATACATTATGGGGACTGACAAAACTTAGGAAGCTTATTAAAATATAGGGCAGTGCAAAGAGAATTAGAGAAGACAACACAAAAACAGAGATAAATGAAGGAATTAGGAAGCAGTATAAAGAGCAGAAATAAAAAATATCTAATGACCAAAGAAATGTTTGCAATAAGGACAGTAAGTCTCAATTATGCACTGAAAAATTACTGAGTAATATCATCTTTGCCCCTATTTAGTATCTGAGTAAATATGTGTTTTATTGTCTTCCACAGATAATAAAACTAAACTGCGAAGGCTTTCTTTGTTGTAGAATGTTAGGTTTCAGAGTTGGCAGACAGTTTGAAACTCATGTAGCTCAAATATCCAGTGTTTGATTTCTCACTGCATGTTGTTTTCTCTAAGTGTCTGTTCAACCAGTTTACTCTCTTTCATAGGAGAAGCTCCCCGTCTTATAATACAAAACATTAACATGGTTGATAATATAATTGTTAAAATAATTTACAATTTTCATGTGTCTCCCACCAAGTAGTCTTATTTCCACCCTTTGGAGCACACAAAACAAGTTTCATTCCTCTTCCATGGGGTAAATTTTCCAGTATCTGAAGTCACCTTTGGTTGTCTCAAGTTCTTTTTGTATAACAGTTTGTCAAATTTAAATGTGCTCAAACTCAAGTTTCTTTTTTTAAAGAAAGATGCCAGAATTAGGTACATGATTCAGCTGAGAGTCTAAAAGTTTGGATACCAGTCCTCTACCCTTGGTTCTGCCATCATCTTGCTGATTTTTCCCATTGCCTACATGAAGGCAAATATCCCAAATCGAGGACTTTTCAATTCCCCATTGGAAATTTATTTTGTAGTGTAAAGAATAAATTAAAATTCTAAGTAGGTAAAAGTATACACTATGTTTCACCCAGACTTGGTTTAAGACAGCTCCATATATTGTCCCACTTTATGGAGCACTAAAGAGACATCAGTCTCCTTGAACAAAACAATTTGCCTAAATTTACTATGCCCTTTAAATATTTCTCTCCCTGGTGCTGGAAATTCTTCAGCTGTTATGAACTAAATTGTGCCCGCCCCCCTCCTCCATTCATATGGTGGAGTCCTAACCCCCAATATAACTATAATTGAAATAGGGCCTTTAAAGAGGTAATTAAGGTGAAAGAAAGAGGTATTAAAGGTGGGGCCCTAATCCAATAAGAAAGGTACCCTTCTAAGAAGAGGAGAGATAG
Organism: Rhinolophus sinicus; assembly: GCF_036562045.2. Lineage (NCBI taxonomy): Eukaryota > Metazoa > Chordata > Mammalia > Chiroptera > Rhinolophidae > Rhinolophus > Rhinolophus sinicus. The sequence goes on from NC_133756.1 coordinate 136,554,514, forward strand.
CAGGGCCATTTGAAGACACAGCAAGAAAACAGTCATCTTTAAGACAAGGAGAGAGGCCTTGGAAGAAACCAAATGGGACAACAACTTGATCTTGGAACTTCCAGCCTCCTGAACTGTGAGAAATTAAATTTCTGTTATTTAAATTACCTAGTCTGTGGTTTTTGGTTATGGTAGACCTCGCTGACCAATACAGTACCCCAGGATCTTCTCCTCAGTTCAGAACTACAAGTTATCATCCAGAGAGAGTATTCCATTCCCTAGTTACCTACCAACCTATCCTCATCCCAAACTAACACAGTTAGGCCAAGTAATACATATTTCTTAAGTGACAGAAGACAAAATTCTATATGCGAGGATTTGTTCATCTGTTGGCTGGAAATATTGTGATTTCAGTATTAAAATCCACTTCTTTAAAACGTCTCCCATGTGTCACTTTGTCTAGTTATGTTCAGCCCCTCACTTTCAATTGTATAAACAAATTGGAACATATCCAGAGGAGAGAAAAATGGAATGGTCAGGGAAACGTGTCTTAGAAGACAAACAATAAAAGAAAGATTAATATGAACTGAGAAGAGAAGACTTCCAGTATCTGCAGTACTGCCATGCAGAGGAGGAATTAGTCTTTATGACTCTGAGTAGAGGTAGAAATAGAAACATACTTGGTAAGAAGACACAGACAGGTTTCATCTCCTGTATCTAACAGATATCTCAATGTTACAAGTCCAAAACTGAATCCTTGATTTCTTCACAAATTGAATCTCTAATAATGGTCAACACCCATATTAGTAAATCAAAATCAAAAGACATTCTTTTTCTCAAGTCAGAAGCTTAAAAGACAATCAACTGCCTATTGCTTTGTTTTTCCTTTCCCTCTACATGCAATCTATGAGCAAGACCTGTGAACTCTGCCTCCAAAACATTTTTACAAATCATCTAAAGTCATTATCATCTAAGTGACTACCTTCACAGCTACAAACTTAGTCCAAGATAACTCTATCTAACTGCAGCAGGCTCCTAATTCCATCCTGGCCTATTACCATTGACTCAACACAAAACATCAATGGTTGTTTCTTTAAAAATATAAGTTCATGTCCCTTCCTTACTTAAAATCATCTGCTATTAGGAAGAAACTATTTCCTCAACAGGACATATAGTGCCCCATAAGTTCTACCCCTCTCCAACCCTTCTATAGCTCCTGTGACAGTCTCCTTTCTTCAGACACACAGACTTGCTTTCTTTCACTATAATATATCATGCTGTGTACCTCCTTGGGACATCTGCATGAATTATTATTATTATTATTATTAAATATACAAAGTTGGACAGTTAGGTTCATGAATTTGTTGCAATGATGTGGCTAACCTTTTTGATGTCAGAGGGACTATTCATTATGAATTTGTACCAATCAGACAAGCAGTTAACTAAGTTTACTATTTGGAAGTGCTGAAAAGGCTGCGTGAAAAACTTAGATGACTCTGAACTTTTCGCCAACAATTCATGCTTCTTGCATCAGAACAATGCACCAGCTCACACAGCACTGTCTGAGAGAGAGTTTTTAGCCAGTAAACAAAGAACTGTATTGGAACACCCTCCCTACTCACCTGATCTGACCCCCAATGCCTTCTTTTTTTAACCAAAGATAAAGGAAATATTGAAAGGAAGACTTTTTTATGACATTCAAGATATCGAGGGTAATACGATGACAGTTCCGATGGCCATTCCAGAAGAAAAGTTTCAAAATTGCTTTGAAGCGTGGACTAGGCACTGGCATCAGTGCATAGCTTTCCAAGGATAGTACTTTGAAGGCGACCGTAGTGATATTTAGCAATGAGTTATGTAGCACTTTTTCTAGGATGAGTTCGCGAACTTAATTTTCCAAACTCATAATTCAAGCATGTGTTTGGGAACTTTGTATGAAATAAACATTAAGGGTACTTATAAGCATGTGATTCAATATATCAACAATGAAGAATCTTTTTTCATATAAGGATCTTTGTTGGGTCATACATGCTGATGATGAATAAAGGCTTGGGGATAGATGAATCAGGGTTCTACCATTATTAGCAGTATGATCCTGGGATAATTAACTTAATCTCTTCATATCCCAGAATTCTCATTAGTAAAATAGGGTAATAATGCATTCATCTTTTAAACCTCTGCGTGCATTATATAATTATAATGAATACAAGACAGTTAGAATAATTGTTATACTGTCTGGTGTGCAAGCTCAAGAAATATATCAGTTTTCTTAGATTTATATCAAACAGCAGATTTACATGGCCAAAATTATTCTTAAAAATGGCTTTATGTTACCATGATGGTTATATGGCCTCAGTAACTTTGAATATAATTAATTGTATTAACATTATTCCAAAGCCATATTCTTATATTTGGTCTCTACATGTTTTTGCTTCTTTTGGTTCCATAGCATCTAGTTCTATATACTGGGGAGCTTATAAAATATATTGGAAGGTAAAGTGTTTTCACTTATACCAAAGACTCATAATGTTTTCCAAATATTTATAAAGATGAAAACATTTACTGAGATTGTTTTCCTGTAGTCTAAATATTATTGAAAATGTTCTTAAAAAAAAAGAATAGGAAAATGTTCTTAATAAACACTAGCCCATTGGCAGATGGGTAATGATTTTCCAAGTCATTTTTACATAAATTGTAGACTTAACTTGCAGTGGGAAAGAGAAAAATGATAGCTTGTACTCAAAGGAACTTTTTTTAATGGCTAGATGAGATGATAGACTTTGCTGCAGAATAACACATACTGAGATCTCTAAGCATATCCGATTCTCAATGAATACTTATATTTAGAAAAGTTTTGAGCAAATAAAATGCATTAAAATTTACTGTTATGTTAGTATTTGCATAACTTCCAGACAATTTTGTACTTAACTTTCCAAAAATAGGTTATTCAGGAAAACCAAATAAATATTCACATTTGAAATTACGCTCTTATATAACAGTCTGATCTGCCTTCATGAGTGTAAAGGGAAAATTAAATATACTATTATTTTGTAATTGCAGTTGCCAGTTGGACATGTTAAACATTCAAATAAATTTTAATCAACCGTAGAGAAAGATTTTTCAGTAATAGTTCTCACATACTGATATAATTAAAACCATTTAAGTCTTTGGTTATATTTTAGAAACCAAAGTGTTATGGTAGGTTTAAATTCTACAGAGGGAAATGGTTTTGTTAAATGATGTTGAAAATTAGTTCATTTTAGTGATAATAAAGTAGATGGCCTATAAAATTTAAAAGATACAAATAAAAGCAAAAAAATATTTTTTGTGTACTCAAATGCCTTAATTAAATTGACCAATAAAAATGTGAGTGGAAACATTTAAAAATATAAAATATATTACCATGAAACTTAAAGAATCAAGATTGCTATTTCTATTTTTGGATTTTTTTTTTTTTAACAATTTTGCTTCGTTAAAAACAACCCTAGTCCCTAAGAATGCATCTGCAAATAATAGTGTCTTACTGTTTCTGTTTTCTCCAAAGTGAAAAGACACCAGTCTTTTTTTTTCCATTGTTTAAATCAATATTTAGTATTTACATTGTTTTGCCTTTGTAAATATTATTCACAACAAAGCTGTGTAGGGGATGATGATCACGATTAATCTCTTGCATAACATCTTGGCTGTCCCTAGAGTTCAGCTTTTGATCTGCTTATTTTTCTTTGTGACTAATTACAATTCTTAGCAAACTTTTTGTCAGACCCATAAAACATAGAAACAGACAGGCATATCAAGCAAAATGTCATTTCTGTGTTTTCCTAGGAGATATTCCTCCCAGAGGCTTCAGTCTCCAGAGGGCAACTACGGGTAGTTGACAGGACAAAAAAGACACTAGTCTTGATTTAGTAGTTTGGTGTGAATCCAAGGAGCATCGTGTATGTGGTTTCAGGATGTAGGGAAATAAAATGATTGAGGACAGTGAAGTGCCAGAGAGACCACATAAACTCTTGTGTACGGACTTATTAAAAATGTAATTCGTTTATCGAGCTGTAGTGCTTTGGTCCAGTAAAGGTTTGAAGACACTGAAGGAAAGTGATTTCACATATTTATTTATTAATTTCAGGACCTCCTTTTACAGATTTTCATATGGTTATAATGCTAAGTATCTTTTATTTTAAATAAAGTAGCACTGAGTTTAATTAAAGCCCTACAAAATTATACTACTACACAAAACTTTGAAATTTTTTCTAGTATATAAATATTATGGTTTTCACTAAAGACGTGAGCTACTTTTGTAACTAAAATGATTCAGGTGTTTAATTTTGAGAAATATTAAATGAGATTTCAATAAAGGGAAGTTTTATCTCACACAAATAAATGATTCAGCTTATTTATACAGAGGAAATAAAACAGGTGAAAGTATTTCAATAGTCACCTCCAACTCTCATTTTTATGTGATCAAATACATTTTTTCTGAGGGCTCTAAGGTTGTTCGATATTGTGAAGTTTATGAATTTTGTCATCCTTTAAGAGTGCAGTGTTGCTACTATGTTTACCATTCTCCTTATTTTGCAATGTTTATGACCAGAATTTCAGTTTATATTTAAAGTGAAATATTTATATGATTTTTATTAAATTAAAATAATTATACAATACAAGATTCCCTAAATTATCACCTGAATTTTCCCCTTAGATTCACTAATTAAGTTTAATGCGCAAAAGAGAAATCTCCACAAACATGAGCATTTACATAGATTCTATTGAAATTTGCTTTAACTATTTAATTAATGAAAGAAGCTGAACTATATGGAGACAAAAAAATTAACAATGTATGCCTCAGCTTTTCCTGGGATACTAATGTATTTATCTTTAGAATAATAAATGCAGCAATTAGAATTCTGTTAAAAATGAACTTATACTAAAAATTAAGGTGTTAGAGATGAGTAAACAGAACAATATTCAGCTATATAGACAACCTCCAAAGCTTAATTGCCACACACTATTATATTAAAAATGAGTCAAAGATTCATTATGCAAGTCTCGGTACAACAAAACCACATCTGTAACTCTTGACTTGATAACCTGCAATTTTAAAATGATGTGTTTTGATTTATGTTGTTTCAGTGCACATACATTTATTGAGAAAAGCTGATCCTCTTCAGCAGAAATGTTCTAAAACCTTTGTGTAAATATGTTTGACTCTTATGGAAACTTTCTAGAAAGTAGAATCACTTTTAGTAGAAGCAGGAAATGAATCTTTTTGTTTGTTTGTTTTTTGTTTAGACATATTTGTAACAATGTCATGGAAACATGGGATAATTTAATGGTGTTTAAAAAAACATTATGTTTCTGCTCTTTATTCTCATCGTTAACTTTTTTTTAATGGTAAAAAGCTACTAGATATTACATTATTAGTGTTTCTCATTTTGTAAGTAAAACATACAAAAAGCTAAAAGAAAATTAAATAAATCCACCACCAACAAAATTACATTTTCTCCATTTTCCTGTTGCTTCAACCTCATAAGAAATTTGTTTCCATTTGCTCTGCTACTACCTTTAAAATAAAAGAACCAACCTTCATGTATAACAAATTGTCTAATCTTTTATCTCCTACTATTTTCTCTATTATTACTTGAAAATCCCGAGGAAAAGATAATGAAAAAGAAAACATCAGAAGCTTTGCTATGGATAATGACGAAGCTCAAAGTCGCAAAGCCTTAGCTTTGATCTTGAATCCATAAGATCTAACCGTTTCAACCACAAGTCTTACACATCACCTTATAGCAACATACAATCATCCTATCCCTTGTACATTAATTTTCCTTTATTCAGTTACCTTTAAAGGATTAAATCACACACACACACACACACACACACACACACACACACACACACTCACTCTCTCAAATTCAAAAATTCCTAAAAGTTGATAAATAAGGAAAAGTCCATCAGAAAGCTGATGTTCCTTGGGGTGGTACTTATCACCCAACAACTGGGAACTGCATTATCTTACACTGCAATTCAGTGTTTTCTTGTACTGGGTGGATTTTAAAATGGGGCCAGATTGTGAAGGGCTTTGAATGTGAAGACAATATGTTTATGCAGTTGCCTATTGTTAATGAGCAGATTTGAAATATTCTAATAAGGAAAATGCAAAATAAAAAAGGAAATGTATTCTTTCAAGCAGCATCTTTAAAGTGTTCACTACTTAGTAGATGCTGTACTTGGTCCTAGAGGAACAAAAATAATCTTTGTATTTTGAGAACTCATTCTAGTCTGAGAAAAAAAAAAGCATATAATTGGACAAATTGGGAGATGATGTGATAAATGTAGGTATCAAGAATACAATACACTTTAAGGCATGAGTAATTAATTCTAGAGGATTTGAGAAAGATATTCCTTGTTCAAAATTAATTGGTAAGTGATGTAAACAATGGATTTAGAGAAAAAATAAAATCTATAGTTAATTATAATTATGGAGATGTGAATTGATAGCTGTCAAGCATTGCGATGGTACACTTTGTACCCTTATTTATTATTGTTTGTTGAGGGTCCTCTATGTGTCAGGAATTCTGATTAGGGTCTGGGGATACAAGATATAATTTCTATCTTCAATTAGTTATAATACATTACAGTAAAGGAGAGAAAAATAAAAATCAATTAATTAAATCATTGCTTATTCCATTAAAGGTGAATACAGAGATCCGTGTTTCCCCAAAAATAAGACCTAGCTGGACCATCAGCTCTGATGTGTCTTTTGGAGCAAAAATATATAAGACCCGGTATTATATTATATTATATTATATTATATTATATTATATTATATTATATTATATATTATATTATATTATTATACTATATTACATTATATTAATGTAAGACCCAGTCCTATGTTATATTAAAATAAAATGGGTCTTATATTAATTTTTGCTCCAAAAGACACATTAGAGCTGATGGTCTGGCTAGGTCTTATTTTCCAGGAAACACGGTAAGATCATTATTTTGGGTGGATAGATGATGTTAGATGAGACATTCAGGAAAGAAAGCTATGAAGATGTGACATTGAAAGCACCTAAGGAAAGAGAAAAAAAAAATGCCAGGAAGAGAAAATACCTTAGATAATTTTTTTCTCTTTAAGGAGCTGAAGATTCTACTGTGTTTGGAACATGGTGAGAGGAGGAGAACTTGGTAAAAGTTCAAAGATATAAGTATAAAGCAGGTCATGCAGACTCTTCTAGATGTAGTGGTAATATGATCCAGTTTGTCATGAAGAATACTAGTTTATGCCTATTTCCCTGGTATAATTATTAATAGTATCATTTTTTTAGTCTCAAGAATACCCTAATCTAGAGAAAAATTATTTGGTCATTTCACATACAGTCAAGGTAAATTCAAAATGTATTTGACATACAGTGGAAAGCCACTGAAGGTTTCAATATAATATTTAAAACGATTACTGCAGGAATTATCTAGCAGTAAACTAAAGGGATAAATAGTAGAGGTAGTTGGACCATTTGGTCAAAGTGTCTTGGCCAGGCAAGAGATGACAGTGGCGTGGACTAGAAAAATAATAGCAAATTTAGAGGATATCTGGATATGTTTGAAATATGATTTAGGAGGCACAGTTAACAGGCCTTATTATTGCATTAAATGTAGGGATAATAGACTCAAATATTTTTTAAATATAATTATATATATAATATAATTATAATTTAAATATAATTCACTCCTAGGACGCCCTTTGAAATGCATATCCCATTATCATGTCATGAGGAGAAGTGCCAGAAGAAAAACATGTCTTTAGAAACATATATATATATATATATATATATATATATATATATATATCTAACATAAGAAAACACAGTCCTAAGTGTCAAATCCATGTGTGTAGGACAGGAAAGTACAATCCAGCATGGATTCTTAAAGTGGATGAGAGACCTTCAGAGTGTAAGGAGTGAACTTGCCTTTCACCAATACAGAACACCAGATAATGATTAAACATGGCACAATATGATTAAACAAAAGGACCATGTGTTCATTTCATAGCATAAGTATAGGACAACATTATAGTCAAGTTGTTTATTTTCCTTTTGTACTTTTCTCTTTCTTCCCCAGACAGCAAAGACTCCTGATGCTTCGCTTGCTCTGTTCACCGGATTTCTCTGTACTCAAGGTAAGCAGCCGTTTATACCTTCTTAGTCCCAATGTATTCAAGTGCCTGGATTCACACAAATTCATCTGCTTCTGCTATACCCAAGGCCCATTTTTCTTATATACGGTTTAGCAAATCTAGGTTGATGACTAACTACCATGTGCTTGTTTACGTAGCATCTTCCCTTCTTGATGTGGTGCCCTACTTTGTGAAATACTTTTTATTCTAAATGCATAAGCAATAAAAATGGTTTGCTGAGCTGAATATTGAAATCCTGCCTTTTTTAAAATCTGAGAAGAGTGTTTTTAAGCAAAGGCAGATAACACGATAAGAATCCAGAAAACATGTTTTTTTAGAACCAGTAATAACCTTAACTTGTCTATGACTTTTTGATCCTCGTTATTTTGGCATCAAATAGGAAAAATAACATCATTGCTTAGCTTAGAGGTCCTTTTGACAATTAATAATGTGATAAGGATAATATGAAAAGGCATTTAAAGCTTTGACAGTTTCAGCAAAGTGTTTAGAGTGTCCTCATGCTGTACATGTGTGACATTTATTGACTGATTTATATAACATTGCTCAGGATTAAAACGTAAGGTACCACACCACTGTTTCATAAGAACTGTTTCATTGTACCTTGCAGGAACTATTATGCCATCTAGTTTAAATTTTCACTTCAAGCAGGAAAGACTCTTTCGGGTAACTGAGCTTTTTATTCAATTCACCATCCCTTTTTCATATCAAGGGGAAAAAATAGGTGATATTCTGATAGCTAGGCTGCTCAAGAAGCAGCAGACTTTTGCAATTAGAGTAATCCTTCTCAATGAAGAGTAAATATCAGAATTACCTACGAGGCTTTCTGGCTCCACATGCATGGACTCAACCCTTGGAATACAGTGAGAAGCAGGATAGTCTAGTAATTAATAATGTGTGCTCTCAATTGTGATTCTTGGCACCTTTGTTGAACATTAATTGATCATATATGTATGGGTTTATTTCTGAGCTCTCTATTCTATTCCACTGCTCTATGTGTCTGTTTTTATGTTCATACTATACTGTGATGATTATTATAGGTTTATAATATAGTTTGATATCAGGAACTGTGATGGTTGGCTCTAGCTTTGTTCATTCTTTCTCAAGATTGCTTTGGCTGTTCAGTCTTTTGTGATTCCATTAATTTTAGAATTCTTTTTTTCTATTTCTGTAGAAAATACCATTGGAATTTCACTAGTGATTGCATTAAATCAGTAGATCACTTTGGGCGTATTTTAACAATGTTAATTATTCAGATCCATGAATAAGGAATATCTTTCCATTTATTTGTGATATCTTCAATTTCTTCCATCAATGTCTTATAGTACAAATCTTTCACCTCCATGGTTAAATTTATCCCTATTTTATTATTTTGATGCTATTGAAAATGTAATGGCTTTAATTTCTCTTTCTAGTAGTTCAGTTTTAGTGTATAGAAATGTTATTGAGAATGGTACTGGTAAAACTTCTAAGGTAATTCACTGAAAACTCAATATTATTTTAATTTTGACATTTTATGTTTTAAAATAATATTAAAGGTCTACCATAGATAAGGTTAATTTTTTTTAACAAATATGAATCACAGGCTCTGTGAAGCTAGTGGGTACATGTGAAAAACTAGACTGAGGAAGAAATATAATCAACTGACAAGTACTTGCATATAAGTATAGTTGTGATGCTATATAAGCATTCTCATTAAGAGTTTGAAGTTTACCTAATTGGTATTTATGCTTTATTTAATTATTGACATCAGGATATTTGAAAATTTGGAAATTCCATGTTTTTGACTCTTTTATTTTTTGCTATGTTTCATTGCGTAGCACAATGCATGGCTTAGTATATAGCGTTTAAATTATTAAGTTAAAGTATCTCTAATTAATAACAAGAATCTACTATATTGAGTTACAGGAATAGAAAGTTTTACTGATGATAGCTCATAAAAACCTAAAATTCTGGGTTAGGAAGTTTGGAATGTATTTGTTTGGTCAAAAAGTAGTTGAAGTTTTCTAAGTAAAAGGAGGGTTCATTCTCAGTTGAGGCAGAAATTCTGATGCAGTGTATCAGAGATAGCAGAAAAGGAAACTGTAAGGCAAATGATAAAGATACCATTGAATAGCATAGTCTAGAAAGAAAGAGGAGAAATTGGGATTATTATATTCTTATGGGAACATTGGTAAAGTAGTTTGGAAAAGTGCCCTAAGTATATGGCACTCTTCTGGTAACAGAAGGTCTGTAATACCCAGTCCGAGAGAAAGGATGGATAGGGCAAGAGAGCTCAGGAAGACCAAAAGGAGAGTAGTGTGATCCAGTGGTTCAATGACGTTTGTCTTTTGTCTAGAACTGATTTTCAGCCTAACTGAAAACTGATGGGAAATAAAACATGCTTTACTCACTTTAACACAAAACTTAAAATGTCTTCTACTTCTGTGGTGTCAATATTAAAAGACAAACAAACAAACAAACACCCTCAATTCGAAAGAAAAAAGCTGCAGTAGAAGAATTTATCCCTTTTTCCCTCAGACTTAGTAGGTAGTATACAAGAAAATATGCAGCAAATAGCTACTTGGCATTTTCAATTTCCTCACCCTGTACAGCTGCGTGACTACTGTTACTATAATTATGACATTACCTATTATGACTGTCATTAATAGAAATTATTTGAAATGATAAAATAATAGCTGTTATTTCCAAATTCTCTTTTAAATTGCAAAGTGCGTGTTTAATACTAATTTGAGAGATTATTGATAGTCTCTCAAGTGTATCACAAAGGTATAAAATAGTAACTTAAGATAGTCTTTAGAATCCAAAAATGAAATGACATCGGTAAATATAATTTGATAATAATAATAATATTTTGAAATGTTATACATTTGCCTCACATCTTATAATATATAATGTATTTTCATATTGATTATCTTACCTAATTCTCATAGTAAAACAGTAATATAGTCCTCCCTGCCATTTTATTTCTGAGAAAACAGAAGTTCAGAGAGGACATGTGACATATTTAAAGTAACACACCTATGAAGTGGCAACACGAAGATTGAAGCCCCTACCTGCTCACTCAAGGTGTCCAAACATCCTTACAACAATATAACCTGATTCTTAAAAAATAAATAAATAAAATACATATATATATATAATTTATATATAAATATACCTATATATAATATATAAATAAAAGAAGGGCACATTCTCAGCTGAGGCAGAAAATCTGATGCAATATGTCAGAGATCTTTTACTTCCTTGGTTAAATTCATTCCTAAGTATTTTATTAAATGTATACGTAATTTTTTAAATATTCATTTTTGGGGGGTTATAGTATTTCCACTTCGTTTTACTTAAAACAAATTTCCTTTTAGTTTTATTCTGTAATTCATCTTCCTTTAAACTAACAAAGATGCATGCAAACATATTCAATATGGATAAATTCCTAGAAACGTACAACTTACCAAGACTGAATCATGAAGAAATATAAAATCTGAACCAGTCAATAATGAGTAAGGGAAAATAATTAGTAATCACAAACCTCCCAACAAATAAACCACGTGATTTCAGTGGTGAATTCTACCAAAAAATTTAAAGAAGAAATAATTCCATTTTTTTTCAAACTCTTCCAAAAAATTGAATAATAGGGAATGGTCCTAATTCATTTTACGAGGCCAGCATTATTCTGGTATCAAAGCCAGAGAAAGGCACTATAAGAAAAGCAAACTATAGGCCAATATCGCTAATGAAAATTATCAACAAAATATTAGCAAACCAAATTCAAGATCACATGAAAAGGACTATATTTAATCAACAAGTGGGGATTTTTCCCTAGGATGGAAGGCTGATATAACATATACAAATCAATAAATGTGATATACTGCATCAACAGAATAACAGATAAAAATTATGTGATCATTTCAGTGGATGCCAAAAATGCATTTGACAAAATTGAACATGTTTTTCATGATTAAAAACTCTCAACAATATTTTATTTTTCTGTGGTATTAGTTGCAATTATTACTTTTTCATTTCTGATTTTATTTAGATGTAGCAAAAACAGTTGTAAGGGGAAAGCTTATAGTTATAAATGCCAACATTAGGAAAAAAAGAAAGATCTCAAATAAACAATCTGGCTTTACACCTTAAGGAACTAGAAAAAAAATAACAAAGATCAGAACAGAATTAAATGAAATAGAGATCATGAAAATAATAGAAAAGATCAGCAAAACTATGAACTATTTTTATTTTAATGACAAACCTTTAACTACACTAAGAAAGAAGTAGCTTTTTTAATAGAATTATGAGAATAATTAATTTTAATAGCTTCCCATGCCCTTTCTCCTCTCAATTTCCCCATCTGCATACATTATATGAATAGTAACAGACTATTTAGTGTTGCATTTCTATAGGTAGGTCACTAAACCTACCTAATCTTATTATAGCTACTAAACGCAAAACAGAAATATGAACAAAACCAACCAGATACTCAAGTACAAATTCATATAAAAAACGAGGAGAGACATATTTCTGTCTCATTTTCTCTGGAGCTGCTTTTACTCACTTGGGTTTTGAGCATATAATTTTGGCTGACTTAAATATGTTAATTAACTGCTTCCGGGAATTTTTGAATGTTCATGGTGAGAACTGTTTGAAACTTAATGATTATTTGATTTGGGAATCAGCTTCTTCAGAATTATTATTAAAGGAATTAAGTGGAGAATATTTTGATAAAACATTCAGAAATTGTAAGTGACTTTACATTTTTCAGTCTCTTGGGTAATGTTTAATTGATTGTACATAGCTATGGAGAACCTATACAGATAATGTTTTTAGTAAAATGATTTTCTTTGGATATTTTTATTGCACTTATTTATCACTTTTAATTAGCTTCTAGCTGAGAAAAACTGTTGTAAATATGTGCAACAGTCCACAATTTGAACCTTATTCATGAATATTCTTAGACATATTTTTTTTCTCACGTAGCTAAATGAAACATAACACAAACTCAGCAGATCCGTTTTAACCGTAAGTTAAAACTGATTCAGTAGTTTTTCTGCCTTGTGACTTAATATATAAATAAGTATGCTAAAATTTGATTGTTCTAGTGATTTTTTTCCCACATTTGAGGTTGATTATGCATCTGTAGGGATTCTTTCCCTACTTTATCACCAGATGTTCCACCTAAGGCATAGACCAGCCTACTAATCAAAGGCAGCTCATTTTTAAATTACTTAGTGTTGCAATGCACCATTCATTAGAACGCCGAAGGCATCATACTTAATATATTTATATTGTTGTTAAATCATTGAAAATACTGTATATGTTTATTCCAAATTATTTATCAGGGACTTATGGTGGTTAATGTGTCCACTTGATGGATCCAAGAGATGCAGTTAGCTGGTTAAACATTTCTGGGTTTGTCTGTGAGGGGCTTCCAGAGATATTAACATTGAAATTGGTTGACTGATAATTATTAGCAAAGTTACATAGGTTACATAGGTTTCAGTTGTACAATTCTGTAATACGTCATCTATCACATTTTGTGTTCAAATTGTCACCCCAATAATCTTTAATTAAATCTATATCTATATCTATATCTATATCTATATCTATATCTATATCTATATCTATATCTATCTATCTATCTCTGTCTTTCTTGGGTACATCCACACTAGAAGGTGAGAGAAATCAGAGTAAATACCATGCACCTTCCTGATTCTGTATTTTAATCTCATATTTTGTTAGAGGGTATTGGTGCTAATAGATTTGTAATTAACATATTCAAAGCATTACTTTTAAATTAAAATAAATATGTGTGTTATATAATAGAATGCAAATTATCTTATTTTTAGTTATTAAACTTGAGGGTTCTAAGGAAATCTGTGCTTGAGATGGTTTACTTCAGGCTCGAGGGTAGGAATGAGTATCACTTGATTCTACAACTTCTGTCTCTACACATTCTTGCCAATTCCTGCTTGGGCCAGTTTTCTTCCTTGAGAGAAAGCATTTAGTGAATACCAGCTTTCTCCTCATTTTGCTGAATATAGGTATAAGAAATTGGAGCTCTCTACAGCATTGGACAATGGTCAGTGAATCTGGAGCTTATTAAGTGAAGTGTGGATCTGGAGGGATATGGGTTGTGGTCATATCAGGACTAGAGAGAAGCAGCTGCATGGGGCAGATATGTAGAAAATGGAATTTACAGTGTTGAAGAAAATGTATACTTACTTACACTTTTACTTTTTTTTTTTCTTAAGTGTTCTTTGGCATGGGAACATGTACCAAGCTCTTTCAACTATATAATTTACATTCTGGTAATGTGAATTCAGTTGATTCACAAGAATAAGATCCTGGTCATTATACTTTGAGTCAAAATTCAAAAATATTCTCGTCTAACATCCTACAATCCTACATGTCTCTCAAATACATGGTTCTTAATTTTCTGGGAGATATTGTGTAAATTTATACAGTTTAGAGAACCAGGGGCTAAATTTCCTTTTCTTTTTTTTTTTTAATTAAAATTTATTGGGGTGACAATTGCTAGTAAAGTTACGTAGGTTTCAGGTGTACAATTCTGTATTACATCATCTATAAATCACATTGTGCCTTTACCACCCAGAGTCAGTTCTCCTTCCATCACCATATATTTGATCTCTTTTACCCTCATCTACCATCCCCCCCCTTACCCTTTTGTAACCACTAAACTATTGTCTGTGTCTATGAGTTTTTGTTTCTTCATTTGTTTGTCTTTTTCCTTTGTTGTTTTCAGTTTTATATCCCACATTTCAGTGAAATCATATGGTTCTCTACTTTTTCTTTCTGACTTATTTCGCTTAGCATAATGATCTCAAGATCCATCCATGTTGTCACAAATGGTACTATTTCATCTTTTCTTATGGCCAAATAATATTCCATTTTGTATATATATCACAACTTCTTTATCCATTCATCTATCGAAGGGCACTGGTTGTTTCCATGTCTTGGCCACCGTAAATAAAGCTGCAATGAACTTTGGAGCACACTTGTCTTTATGGATAAATGTTTTCAGATTTTTGGGGGTAAATACCTACGAGAAGGACAACTGGGTCATATGGTAATTTTATTCTTTATTTTTTGAGGACCCTCCACACTGCCTTCTATAGCGACTCCTCCAATCTGCATTCCCACCAACAGTGTATGAGGGTTCCTTTTTCTCCACAGCCTCTCCAATACCTGTCATTATTTTTCTTGTTGATGATAGCCATTCTAAGTGGTGTGAGGTGATAGCTCATTGTGGTTTTGATTTGCATTTAATTAATAAATTTCGTTTTTACTCTAATGCACTGAAAAGGATTTAGCAGTCTTTCATTTTCATGTAAACTACTTAAATGCCATTATTGTTTACATAACTTCTCCTTCAAAAGAATTTTGATATTATTTTTGTATGTCTGTGAACATACATATGTATTTTTTCACTTTTTCTCATAAAAGTGGTTATTTCTTGAGATAATGGACTGCTTTTGATCTCTCTAACGCTAAAGCCTGGTAAAAAGGAGTTGGTTAATACATTTTGAATAAATATATGGTTTAGAGACACACGAATCATTGCATGAGAACACAAAGAAGAATGTATGCGCAGATGGTCTCCAATTTCTAGGCAAGTACTGTTTATTTGTTGATCATTAAGTACTTTCCCTCAGTATTGTTATTAAGAATTTTGCAACCTTTCTGTTCTTCCTGATTCAATATTTTCATCATTTTTTTAAACATAGAAGACATGGTACAAAGCTCCAATAATCTTCAAGGTTAAATATACATACCATTCAAAGCTAGTTTTATTGAACTCTTAAATCACAGAAAACAATAAATGCAGCATAATCCAATGTTATTTTATTTTAATTATTCATTAAGTGAATATTTAAGTGCTTGCTGTGTCCCAGGTCCTTTGATGGTTATGCAAAGGTGAAGAGACTAATTGCTCCTCTCAGTTAGCTGTGGAATAACAGAGGGAAAATCATGCAAGCAAGCAACTTCAATATAATACCTTGGGGATAGCGGTGAGGGTCAGATATAGAATTAGACCCATCTAAAAGCAGCCAAATGACTAGGACTCTTGGGTCAAGTATTAGAATGATGGACAGACACATTTTATGAAATAGGCATTGCTATCTTTATCTCCATTACTATCGATATCCCTATCTCCATCTCCCCTCTGTGTATCCACTCTACCTTCACTGACAGCACCTGAGATGTCATGAACAAAAACAGCAGTCGTTTTTTGAGACAGCAGAGTGTGTGGTATTAGATAAGTGCATAATGCACAAGAAGCCAATTTGAATACAAATTGAGGACAATGGACTAATGGATAACAGGATGCTGTCTACAAAGCTTGCCTGTGAAAAGGTAATCCAACCAGTCTCCTCCAGAAAATCCACAAAAGTCAGGAGTAAGAAGTTAAGCCAGTTCACTCTCAATAACACATATATTAAATGTTGATATTAAAAAAGAAAAATGAATACATTTCAGCACTTGTTTGCCAATATAAGTATTTTAAACAAGTTGTTCATTAGACCCAATACAAGTGCACTTATACTTTAGATTTAGTATGTTTCATTGCATACGTTTCTACCTAGTTATCAAGCCAAGTAAAAAAAGAGCTCATCATTCATCAGCTCTTCTATTTAATTTATGATAATGAAATATTTTTTTAAAAAGAAAAAATGTTTTTCTAACAAATTTCATTTGCATGAAGGAATTGAATTTAGTCTAACTTTAAATTTTTATAGCTCAAAAAATTCTCAAAATTGAGCAACCTGTTTAAAAGAAATTGTGTTTGTATTAAAATGGAAATTTTGTATTCTCTCTCTCTCTCTCTCTCTCTCTGTGTGTGTGTGTGTGTGTGTGTGTGTGTGTGTGTTTGGAAAACAAGGAATAGATGAGAGGGAAAAATGAATAAAGAGAGGTAAAGAAGGGAAGACGAGAGAAGACAAATGAAATACAGAGACAGAGAGACAGAAAGAAAAGAGGGAATATTCAAGCTTGGAGTTCTCATATACTAGAAGCATTTTAAGATTATTTTAGTCAAGCCTCTTCTCTCATTTTACAGCGAAGAAAGATGAAGCTCTGGAATATTAAATGCTTTATCAAAGGACCTAGCATGACGTAGTGGGAGAGCCAGAGGAAGAAAGCCTTCTCATTTTCAGCTGAGTGTTCTGCATTCCCAGCAAACAAAGATACATTTGTGTTATTCTAGCACTTTTGTTATCATATCCATCATATAATTACTCCCTACCCAATCTGTATCTTCATCTTTTGTAAGACATTGGGAACACTGTGAATTTTGCCATTATTCAGTAAAATTTGGCAGTATAACTGTAGAAGACACTATCTGTTAGAATTGACAAAAACACTTATTACTTAATTTTAGCAACATTTAAAAGTCTTTGACAATACAATGGAGCAAAGGCAGCCTTTTCAATAAGTGGTGCTGGAGCAAGTGGATATCCACATGTAAAAAAAAAAATGATATCAAAAGAAAAAAAAAATTTCAGCACGCAGCAATAATGCGATGAAATTTAAAAGTCAAGTAAAAAAATAAATTCAATAGAATTCAAATTAAAAAAAAAAAAAAAGACATACAACTGGCCAGCAGATATATGAGAAAAATGCTTAACTTCACTAGCTATTAGGGAAATGCAATTCAAAACAACAATAAGATATTCCTCACACCAGTTACAATGGCTATCATCAACAAGACAGATAAGAAGTGTTGGAGAGGCTGTGGAGAAAAACGAACTCTCATACACTGTTGGTGGGAATCCAGATTGGTGCAGCCACTAGGGAAAACAGTATGGAGGTTCCTCAAAAAAATAAGAATAGAATTACCATATGACCCAGCAATCTCTCTTCTGGCTATCTACCCAAAAAATCGGAAAACATTTATCTGTAAAGTTATATGTACCCCGATGGCCATTGCAGCATTATTCACAGTGGCCAAGACATGGGAACAGCCAATGTGTGCTTCGATAGATGATTGGATAAAGAAGATGTGGTATATAGGCCTAATGGAATACTACAGTGCCATAAGAAAAGATGAAATAATGCTATTTGTAACAACATGGATGAATCTTGAGATTATTATGCTAAGGGAAATAAGTCAGAAATTATTTCACTGATATCATATGATTTCACTGATATGTGGTGGATAAAACTGAAAACAACAAAAGAACAAGACAAACAAATAAAGAAATAAAACCTCATAGATACAGACAATAGTTTAGTGGTTACCAGAGGATAAGTGGGCAGGGGGTGGTAGCTGAGGGTAAAGGGGATCAAATATATGGTGATGGAAAGAGAACTGACTCTAGGTGGTAAACACACAATGTGATATATAGATGATGCATTATATTGTCCACTGACTTCGCCTTAACTCTATGTAACTTTGCTAACAATTGTCACTCCAATAAACTTAAAAAAAAAACCTGAAAAAACCAACAACAGCTCATAGACACAGAGAACAGTTAACGATTACCAAGGGTAAAGGGTGATGGGGGTGGTAGAAGAGGGAAAGGGGGTCAGATATGTGGTGATGGAAGGAGAACTGACTCCGGGTTGTGAACACACTTCAATATATAGATGATGTATTATAGAAATGACAATGAAACCTATGTAATTTTACTAACCAATGTCATCCCAATAAATTTAATTAAAAAAAAAAAAGAAAAGAAATGGTGAAAATAAAATGGTAGTAAATGCAACAGTTACTGTTAAGTTATTATTTATGTTGAAACCTCATATTATTTTATAGGTAGATTTTTTAAAGTAACAAATAAAACAGGTAACTAGGAAGAAATATGTCAGTTGTTTTTCAAAGCAATTAAAAAATTCATTGCTTCGATATATGAAAGGCAAAATACAAAGTATCTCTGTCTGCAGGAAGGAGAAACAATTAGCATAACCATTAAACCACATTTCATTACACTTCCATAATTCATTGGGACAGTTTTCTAGCTTCTATACATTCATATTCCACAAATACAAATATCAGTACAAAATATTCGTATAACTTCTAGAGCAAAATTCAGAGCAAATAAATTTCACATTGGCTAATGTGTGTTGTTAGTAACATGTAAAGCTTTGAATAGGAATATATTTTTTCAGCTATTAAGATTGAAGCAAATTTCATTGAACAGTTTATTCTATATGCAGCAAAATATGTCTGGAGCAGCAGAGGTGTGAAGGGCTTCTAGCCCAGTACCAAATGCAGCCTCCTTTGCTCCATAAGAATTTGTTGATGTATTGAAGAGGCATATTCCTTAACGACTCTGGTTTTGTTCTTCTCTAATGTAGTTCATATCTACTGCTGAGTCTTTCAACAGTTGTTATAGGACACATTCAGAAAGTAGAACAGTTTTTAGTGTGCTATAGTTTCTGGATATTTTTCATTTCATGGTATTTATAACCCTTATATTGTCCATTGACTTCCCCAGATTTTAGTTAAAACTTGGGAATCTTTTTTTGTTTGTTTGTTTTTAGATACTGAGGCTTATTTAGAAAAGTGTGCTAGGTTAGCCCTCATGTAGTTTATGTAAAAGCTAGTGGTGAAAATAATTGTTCTTGGCTTTCTTGTGTCCCAAATATTTACGTTCTCTTAATGATGCTTGGATGGAAATCAGCGTGTATGTTTAGCTGTCCTCTAGAGATTAATGTTTCAGAATATATGTCATTTAAACTTTTCTATGTAAAATGTATTACAAAATTATAAATGTGGTTTTCTGTAAAACATTCCCATAAGAATTAATTACTTAAAAGCTTATTTCACTATGAATTGTATGCACAGCAATAAATGCCAGTAGAATAATTTGTGTTTTCTTTGATAAACAAAAGCTACATTTTTTTTCTGAAATAGGAATGTTAAGAAGTTATAATAGAGGTCACTAAAATATAAATAATCAATATATTAATTGATGAATTACATTTTCAAAATGAGATATGGTATAAGGTATTAAATTCTGAATGCTGTCTCCAATTGTTTTATTATATTTTTCTTTCTCAGAATGACTGTTTTCAGATAATACGTAGTTCTCTCTCCTTTAAAGTAATTTTTATGAGAAATGAAGGAGTCTTTGGAGTCAAATATATTTGGGTTCAAATCCAATATCATTCCTTTAATAGCTATATGACCTTTTCAAGTGTTTTTTTTTTTAATCCTCCAAAATCTACATTTCAATAGGCTTATAATGAAGATTTTATTGCTTACTTCAAAGAGCTGTTTTGTGGATGAGATAATATTTGCAAATTAAATAGTAAGATGGTTGATGTATAGTAGGTGCTTAATTAATGTTAGTTCCCTTTTAAGGTATGATAATTATAGTTTCCCTTGTAAATGTGTGCACAACTTGTGGGTTTTTTTTTTAATGCATTTTTTCTTTGCATTTTAATAGATCTTTGATCTTATTACCCATTCCTGACAGTAGTTGCATATATGAAATCCCAAACAGTTTAGTCATTTCAGACAATCAGTCAGATATCTTTGTCTGCAGGGTGCTAATCAACAGTTAACTAAATTTGATGGTATGTTTTTGGTATCAAAAGAAACAAAGAGTCTTAAATAAGATCAAAGTTTTACAAATAACATTAAGTTAGCATCTTGCCCCACTGAGAATTTAAGCACTAAATAACCTGACCTATAGATTAATTTTACATCTAGAATTAAAATTGCTTTTGAAGTCATTTCACTAAAGGCAATTCCTCACATGTAGTCTGATAGGACAGTTAGAAATAAGGCTGGAGAAGTAAGTGGGACTCAATTTAAAGAATCTTGTTAGTTAAAGCTTAGCAAAGTTTATTAAACTAGTGGTTAAATTAATTCTGCTTTTCTCAACTGTTCAAGTTTTCTGAATGATACGTTGATCCCATTGTATCTTTCTATTCTAGAAAGCAATACTGAAAACCTAATGGAGGGCCTGGGAGGACAGAAACTAGAGAAGGGAAGGAAGAGTTTGTTTTGTTTTGTGTTCTGAATATAAGTATTTTATCAGCTATATGATTTGAAAATGTTTTCTTCCAGTCTGTGGCTTGTCTTTTCTTTTTTTCTTAACAGTGACTTTCAAATAGCAGAAATTTTACATTTTGATGAAGTCCAGTTTGTCATCATTTTCTTTTGCAGATTGTCTTTTTGTCTCATATCTAAGAAATCTTTGCCTAGTGAGATCTTGAAGTTTTTCTCTATTCTTACTTCTAGAAGTTTCACTATTGTCACTTTTATATTTAGGTAGAACATCTGTGTGAGTCAATATTTTTATTTAGTCCAAGATAGAGATTGAGTTTGTTTTTCCTGTTTTTTTCTTTTTACATTCATATCTAATTGTCCAAGCATCCTTTTTTTAAAACATTTCCTTTTCTTGTCAATTATGACATCTTTGTCACAAATCAGTTAACCCTATATTGAGGTTCAACTATTGAACTTTATTTTGTTTCATTAAGTCATGTCTACATTCTTTCATACTAACTTGATTATTCTTGAAACAAGGTCATATGAGTCATCCAACTTCGTTTTTTTTTTTTTTTTAAAATAGGAAATTTGAAGAATTCTTTTATTTTTCATATAAATTTTAGAATTAGCTTTTTTATTTGTACAAAAACTTCTACTGGTATTTCAGTTGGGCTTGAGTTCTATTTATAGGTCAAATCGAGGAGAATTCACTGTTAATGACATAGACATTTTGATCCATAAATATAGTATATCTCTTCATTTATGTAAGCTTAGTGTAGTCATTGTTGATGCTTAGGTTATTAGCTTAGGCATTGTGTTTTTGGCCTACTAAGTATCCCTGTTTTTCTTTCTTGCTTGCATAGCCTGGATTTTGTTTCAGATAATAATGTGCCCAACTGAAGATTTGATTTCCCAGACTTCCTTATAGGGAGCTGTAACAATTGGCATAAGTTTTACCAAAGAGATATACTAGGTGTCCAGGTGTAGCTTCTGGAAGAGCTCTGGCTTTACTGATAAAACAAAACAAAACAAAATAAAAACAGACACAGTCATCAGGGCTCTTCCTCTTTTCCTTTAGGTCAGCTCCCTGGATGAGAATACTGAATGTTTGGTGGCCACTAAGTAGCATGAAACTTTGAAGATTAAGTCAATATACAAAGAAGAGTAAAAGAAAAAAAAAAGAGTCTAGGTTCTCAATAAAATTAGTGAGCTACTGTCTCAGATTTGGCTGCCTCCTTACTAATTTTTGTTGCATACAGCCACCTAAACCTCTATTTTTCTAAGCCTGTGTGGGCAGATTGTCTGTTACATGCAGCCAAACTAATTTTCAGACAAACATCTAGAGAGAAGGTAGTACCAGTCACTGCTATGTGAAAGAAAGAATAAGAAATAAATGTCTAACTTTGTTCTATTATGCAATACCAGAGTAAGTATAAGTACCCTATTCATGGAAGTGTAGTCTAGAATAAAGAACAGTCTGTTGCTTTAGTTCTAATTTCAGATCACAGACCATTGACAGCTATGGATAGATCATCCAAACAGAAAATAAATAATGAAATAGTGGCCCTAAATGACACATTAGATGAAATGGACGTAATTGACATATATAGAGCACTTCATCCTAAAACATCAGACTATACATTCTTTTCTAGTGTACATGGAACATTCTCAAGGATAGAACATATATTGGGACATAAAATCAGCCTCAGCAAATTTAAGAAGATTGAAATCATACCAAGCACATTCTCTGATCACAAGGCTTTGAAATTGGATATCAACTGCAAAAAGAAAGCAGGAAAAAACACAAATACATGGAGATTAAACAACATACTTTTAAAGAACGACTGGGTCGAAGAAGAAATTAAAGGAGAGATCAAAAGATACATAGAAAGAAATGAGAATGAAAATATATCCTACCAAAATTTTTGGGATGCAGCAGAAGCAGTTTTAAGAGGGAAATTTATATCATTACAGGCCTATCTCAAGAAACAAGAAAAATCCCAAATAAATAACCTCATGTTACACCTTAAAGAACTAGAAAAAGAAGAACAAGTGAAACCCAAAGTCAACAGAAGAAAGGAAATAACAAAAATCAGAACAGAACTA
The DNA here is from genome assembly GCF_036562045.2 of Rhinolophus sinicus. Taxonomy (NCBI): domain Eukaryota; kingdom Metazoa; phylum Chordata; class Mammalia; order Chiroptera; family Rhinolophidae; genus Rhinolophus; species Rhinolophus sinicus. Next base: position 136,577,754 of record NC_133756.1, read on the forward strand.
AATGAAATAGAGAACAAAAAGACAATAGAAAAAATTAATGTGACAAAGAGCTGGTTCTTTGAAAAGATTAACAAAATTGACAAACCCTTGGCTAGACTCACTAAGATAAAAAGAGAGAAGACACTAATTAACAAAATCAGAAATGAAAAAGGGGAAGTTATCACGGACACCACAGAAATACAAAGGATCATCCAAGAATACTATGAAGGACTATATGCCACCAAATTCAATAACCTAGAAGAAATGGACAAGTTCTTAGAAACATATAGCCTTCCAAGGCTGAACCATGAAGAACTGGAAAATCTAAACAGACCGATCACCAGTAACAAAATTGAATCAGTCATCCAAAACCTTCCCAAAAGCAAAAGTCCGGGACCAGATGGCTTCACTAGTGAATTCTACCAAACCTTCAAAGAGGATCTAATACCAATCCTGCTCAAACTCTTCCAAAAAATTGAAGAAGAGACAGTACTCCCTAACTCATTTTATGAGGCCAACATTACCCTGATGCCAAAATCTGGTAAGGACAACATAAAAAAAGAAAACAACAGACCAATATCTCTAATGAATACAGATGCAAAAATCCTAAACAAAATTCTAGCAAATCGAATACAACAATGCATTAAAAAGATTATTCATCACGACCAAGTGGGGTTCATCCCAGGGGCACAAGGATGACTCCACACCCGCAAATCCATCAATGTGATACATCACATAAACAAAATAAAGGACAAAAATCATATGATTATATCAATTGATGCAGAAAAAGCATTTGACAAGATACAATATCCATTTATGATTAAAACACTTAATAAAATAGGTACAGAAGGAAAATACCTTAACATAATAAAGGCCATATATGGCAAACCCTCAGCTAATCTCATAATTAATGGTGAAAAACTGAAGCCCTTTACTCTACGTTCAGAAACACTACATGGCTGTCCCCTATCACCTTTGCTTTTCAACATAGTGTTAGAAGTCCTTGCCAGAGCAATCAGGCAAGAGAAATAAATAAAAGGCATCCAAATTGGGAATGAAGAAGTTAAATTATCACTCTTTGCAGATGACGTGATGCTATATATAGAAAACCCTAAAGACTCCACCAAAAAGCTATTAGAAACAATCAACGAATACAGTAGAGTTGCTGGTTACAAAATCAACATACAAAAGTCCATTGCATTCCTATATACTAACAATGAAATCTCAGAAAAAGAAATACAAACAACAATTCCTTTTGCAATTGCAGCAAAAAGAATAAAATACCTAGGAATAAACTTAACCAAGGATGTGAAGGACCTATATGCTGAAAACTATAAGACATTTTTGAAAGAAATTGAAGAAGACACAAAGAAATGGAAAGACATTCCATGCTCATGGATTGGAAGAATCAACATAGTTAAAATGGCCATATTACCCAAAGCAATATACAGATTTAATGCAATCCCCATCAAAATCCCAATGGCATTTTTTAAAGAAATAGAACAAAAAATTATCAGATTTGTTTGGAACCACAAAAGACCCCGAATAGCCAAAGAAATCTTAAGAAAAAAGAACAATACTGGAGGTATCACACTCCCTGACTTTAGCTTGTACTACAGGGCTACAATAATCAAAACAGCATGGTATTGGCAGAAAAATAGACAGATAGACCAATGGAATAGAATTGAGAAGCCAGAAATAAAACCACATAAATATGGACAGATAATTTTTGACAAAGAAGCAAAACACATACAACAGAAAAAAAGACAGCCTCTTCAATAAATGGTGCTGGCAGAATTGGATAGCCACGTGCAAAAGAATGAAACTGGACTGCTATCTGTCACCATGTACCAAAATTAATTCAAAATGGATCAAAGACTTAAGCATAAGACCTAACACAGTAAACTGCATAGAAGAAAACATAGGTACTAAACTTATGGACCTTGGGCTCAAAGAGCATTTCATGAATTTGACTCCAAAGGCAATGGAAGTAAAAGCTAAAATAAATGAATGGGACTGTGTGAAACTTAAAAGCTCTGCACAGCAAAAGAAACGATCGACAAAATAAAGAGGCAACCAACTGAATGTGAGAAGATTTTTGCAAACAGTGCCTCCCATAAGGGGCTAATATCCAAAATATACAAGGAACTCGTGAAACTGAACAACAAAAAAAACAAACAACCCAATTGAAAAATGGGCCGAGGACTGGAAGAGACATTTCTCCAAAGAGGACATACAAGTGGCAAATAGACATATGAAAAAATGCTCAATATCACTAATCATCAGAGAAATGCAAATAAAAACCACAATGAGATATCACCTCACCCCAGTCAGAATGGCTATCATCAACAAGACAAATAGTAACAAGTGTTGGAGAGGCTGTGGAGAAAAAGGAATCCTCATACACTGTTGGTGGGAATGCAGATTGGTGCAGCCATTATGGAAGGCAGTGTGGAGGTTCCTGAAAAAATTACGAATAGAATTGCCATATGACCCAGCAATCCCTCTTCTGGGCATCTACCCCAAAAATCTGAAAACATTTATTCATAAAGACACGTGTGCTCCAATGTTCATTGCAGCTTTGTTTATGGTGGCCAAGACATGGAAACAACCAAAATGTCCTTCGATAGATGAATGGATAAAGAAGTTGTGGTATATATACACAATGGAATACTATTCGGTTGTAAGAAAAGATGATATAAGAACATTTGTGACAACATGAATGGATCTTGAGAGTATGATGCTAAGAGAAATAAGTCAGACAGAAAAAGCAGAGAACCATATGATTTCACTGATATGTGGTGTATAAACCAAAAACAACAAAAGAACAAGACAAACAAATGAGAAACAAAAACTCATAGACACAGACAATAGTTTAATGGTGACCAGAGGGTAAGGGGGGTGGGGGGTGGGAGATGAGGGTAAGGGGGATCAAATATATGGTGATTGAAGGAGAACTGACTCTGGGTGGTGAACACAAATGGGATTTATAGATGATGTAATACAGAATTATACACCTGAAATCTATGTAATTTTACTAACAATTGTCACCCCGATAAATTTTTAAAAAAATGACAAAACTTAAACTGTGCTACTTCAGGCACATCATGAAAAGACAGGGTTCTTTGGAAGAAAACGATACTGGGAAAAATAGAAGGCAACAGGAAAAGAGGCAGACTCCAAGTTGGAAGGGTTGACTCCATAAAGAAGCCATCAAATTATTTCCAAGAATTCTATTTGCAAAATACAGGGGCTGAGCAGGGCTGCTGGGGACAGACATGGTGAACATCACTCATTCTTAGGATCACCAGAGTCAGAGCTAACCCAAGGGCAGGTAACACACACACACACACACACACACACACACTCACACACTGTTGTTATACATAAAGATTTGCACATTTCATTTTTGGCTCTATGCATGTTTGTTAAAGAATAGAATGATTTCAGAAAATCTGTGTTATACTTTGGAGGTAATGAAATATTCTCTATCTTAATTTGTCATTTTTGGATGAGCCACCTTCATATATAGGTCTTGTTCCTTGGAAGTGGAAATGATATACCTAGTATACATTTGTTTCCTGCATATCATTGAGTCTGGTCAGTTATAGAGCTCGTTGTAAATTAGTAAAGCCTGTGCCTTCAAAATCAGTTATTTATTTTGTTTTGTTATTTATAAATCTTAGCTCCACACTTTTGGACTATGTCCTGAAATCATTAACTTTTATACCCTTCTGAAAATCTTGTCTACAACTTCATACTTTCAAAGTATGATGTAACTTCTCATAAAATATGGGTTCTAAAAAATTTATGTTAACTTTTGCAATCTTGAAAAATTTTTAAGAGAGAACTAAAAAATAATAATCATAGAGCTATTGATAAAGTGACAGAAACAAAAAATCAGATGGAACAATATCAAATGATTTCCAAGAATTCTATTTGCAAAATATATTTTCTCACTTCAGGTATTGGGAATTAAAAGCAATTACCATTTGGATATTCAATTAAGAGAAGGTGAAGCTAGTATAATTGAACTGTAATTCATGCTTAATATCAAGAAAGAAGTGATATACTATTCCATTACATTTAGGTTTCTAACTGTTTAGTTGGCTTAGTTGATAGTAAAACTAATCTTTTCTAAAATGACTTTAGTTATTCTTGCTCTTTAAAGTGATTTCTCAGTTAATCTTGCTCTTTGAAAAGCTTCTATGCTGTAAAAACTTTCCTCAACTCCAAGTCACAATCATGTGTTTTTGTCTTCAGTACTTTCATAGCCTGTGTCTATATTTCTGTCATCCCCTTATTGCATTCTGCCATGTACAATACTTAATTATGCATAAATCTGTCTTATTAGGAAGTATATTACTTCAAGGCAGGGCCATGGCCTTTTTCTTCCCTTTCTATATTATGTTTATCTTTCCTTTCTTCCTTTTTTTATTAAAAATTATTGCTGAAGGCACTTGATAGACTTTATTTTCTAAATCTAACTAAATCTAACATTAAGCATGGTGCAAATAGTTATAATAACATTTACACAACTATATGAAGTGTTTAAAATTCTCATAAGCATTATTATTTTGAAACAATTTTTTATAAGCAAGTATGAAATTTTGTTATGGTTTTCAGAGTCAGTAATTACCATTGCTAAGAGGACATAATGAATCAAAGAAATCAGGATAAAAACTATAGTATCCCAATGGAATGGAAATATAAGTTTGGACTCAACATTTTAAAATGTATATTTCTTCAAGCCCTTTCTGCTGAAATGGCCTAGAGGCAATGTCATTACAATATAAATGAACACCTCTAACCCCACAATTTTCTTAATGCCTTCCACGAAAAGAAACCAGAATTCGTTAGAGAAATGTCTGATTCTAGAAGTGACTCTTACATCAGTTCTATTTCAGAATGGACCTCCTCGTCTAAATGATCACCTTGGTTTTACATTGCCAGGCTCTAAGTCCAGGTGGATTTTTGTTAGTTTTGTTCTATTTTGCCTGCTCCATTTTAGTGTTTTGTTGTTGTTTGTTTGTTTTATATTCAGAACTGATTCAGGTACAAAATGTCTTGAGGTCTGACCACCGGGGGAAAAAAAAAAAAGAAAAGGAAAAAAAAAACTAATGAGGAAACCATTTTTCTTTGACTTAAGTATGAAAAGAGAGATTCTATGATCTCAGGTTTTTGGATTAAAGTCCCTCTCTCCTTTCCAACGTTAACATGTGGGAAGACTTCATCACAACAATCCCGTACCACATAAACTCCAGGGGAAGTATGAGGCAGAGGAAGTGGGTAGTTCCTCCCTGAAACACACTCTGCTCACAGGCACACATAGAGCTTCTCAGAAGGGACTTTCGGTCTTCTGTAGGTTGAGTCTTCATCAGGAAAGCATAAAAAGTTTATCTTCAGCTGAGACCTAAAGAAAGGCAAAGTCTTCTCTCTGCTGTTGGGGTCGTGCGGGAGACCCTACTCCCTGCACCATTTGTCATACAAGGTGGCCTGCAGGGTCTCTGCTCCCACTCCCCACATAACAATGCAGGATATGGCTAGGCCAAAAAGGAACACCCATGGGGCCATAGATAGGGGAGTCATGCCACTATAATCTCACTGGAGGCACTATAGTCTCACTGGAGGCTGGATCCACATGACCTGCAACCTGCTGTCCGCTTCTCTGCCTGCCAACCTCACTTGCTGGCTACAATCCACCGTGCTAACTGCAATCCACTCTTGCTAGCTCAGCCACCATCTTCTTGCTAGCCCCCATTTTTGCTGCTAGCATAGCCACAGCAGTAATATTAGTGGCCAATGGCTCACTGGTTACAGCTGACAGCCAACTAGCCACAGCTGATGGCCATGCAATCACAGTTGATGGCCATTTACTACCTGAGCCAGCACATTTCCACATGAGGCCCAGAGCTTGGAAATTGCACTCCTGGCTCTGTCCCCACAGTTGGTCTACGTCTTTCTGTAAACCTAAAGAAAATACAGTGTTATATTTGTTCCCAGCTTGGCAACCCCAGTTACCTAGGAAGTATCCTAAGCTTTTAACAAATGCTTTTAGTTTATTCCACCAATGTGCCTGTCCCCATTCTTGGGCCCCACCCTCTGTGGTATTATGACAACATGAAACTGAGTGCGAATCAGAGTCAAGAATATAAATTTGATCCAATATTTTTCAAGAATTCTCTAGATATTTCTTTAAAATATTTAGGGTTTTTTTCCTGTTTTTTTTTTTTTTTTTTTTTTTGTGTGTGTGTGTGTTTTTTTACAGTATGAAATGTAGACCTCCATTACTCACTTATTACTATGTTCTATGAATGTTGTCTTTCTCTATTGTCGACTATTTTCCTATGGGAATAATGGCTAAAGCACATGTATGTGAACCCTCTCTTGAGTGCCAGACACAGATCAATCCAAGAGAAAACAGAAGGTTGCTATCTAGCATTTAACTCTCTTTTCCTGACTTCAGTCTGGCAGGCAACTTCCTGAAACAGTAGAGAAGTGAAACGGAGATAAATCAGTCATGACCAAAGAAGTAATCTTAGTTAAAACTAATGAGGAAGCTAATTGGAGTCATTTATCTTCATGCCAGTGTCATTATTATACTACGGCTCTTCTTTGTCTTAAAGCAGCAAAGTCTCCATGTGAATAAACAATTATCAGGTTTTTGCATTGTTAAAAAAAAAAAAAAAAGGAGAGTAAAATGGAGCTTACAGTTCTTCAAGAACTTCCCTTGATTTTTTTTCATATTTTAAAGGGAACTGTATTTCTACACACTGTCCCGTAGATACGTAATTGAACTACTTGGGTTATGTGAATTTATGGAGCAATTTCTATATTTCAGGACTGTTGAAATCCTTCTACTCATAGACATTATCTTCTATTGAAAAAGTTTTTTTTTTTTTAATGTAATACTTGAATGGGCATCATGAGATGAAATTTAAATTTGGTATGTTTTGTTTCATACTTTTATTATACATAAACATACAACGTTTAAAACATTTGATTATTTTTTAAAGAACTCATTCCCTCAAAAATCACATCCTAGTACTTTAACAAATGAAATAGCTCCCCTTCATTTTTTTTGCTTATTAAAAAAGAAGTGACATTACAGATCATCTAGTGCAGTAATTCTCAATCTTAGCTGCATATTCAAATCAGTTTGAAGACTTTTTCCTTTTTAATTGGAACTCAAGCATGCAGACAGATTAGTAATTTGGTACTAGACACATGGTTATCTTTAGCTCAGTTTATTTATTTACTTTGTTGCTATGATGAGCATTACTAAACTCACCATTTAACCCCTTTCTTACTCCTATATACTCATATTGAGGCCTTTCTTATACTAATTCCCTTTCTCCTCAACAGATGACAGCACTGTTTTGGACTGTGTATTTTTTTCACATGTGTATACATTTAAATAATGCATTTTTTTATTTTACCTGCTTTTGAGCTTTATAAAAAGGCAGGTACATGTTTTTTTCTCATTAGAGCATTAAAATGTATTCATGGTATTGCGTGTAGCAATTCACTTTAATTTTGGCATAAATAAGCCATATTATTTTTTTCATTATTCTCATGGTCTTTTTTGCTATATTTTCCCTTCTTCTTTTATTTCTCCATATTTTCTTCCTTTCTTTTTTCTATTGAGTGGTGATATTATGAACATTCTTCAATATATCTCCTCTTTACAATTGTCATTTGGGAATACACTCCGGAGTTGAAATTCTTCTCACCAGGAAAACTTCAACAGAAGAACCAGGTTAGGATGAGTGGAATCAAGAACGGTTGATAGAGGAAAGGAGTAATGAATATCGGTTGCAATTTTAGGATAAACTGCAGTCATCAGGAATAGCTCATCTTTCTAAACTCTCTGTTGTCAATTTTGCCACAGGAATTATGAGTAAGCATCATCTTGAGGAAGCCCTGACAGGACACAGTGACTTTGATGTGAGATGGAAGTGGATCAGAGAGATGTAAAAGGTGAACTATAGTAGACCACACTTGTGACTATTCTCAGAGGACTGCTCCTCTAGTCACATATTTCTATATGTACAGAGATCTAGAAGAGCCTGAATGCACTAATCTGGAGAGGCCCTTCCATAGCCAATAAAGGACTAGTGCAGACATAATAAAACTTAGGTCATATGTCTCCAGTTAGGTCAAAATTTAGGGCAACATTTACCCGTGGGAGTCCCCAGCATGATGAAGCTGAGGCGAAGATTTTGCTTGAAATAACACTTTTGCTTAAATTCCTCTCCTTGCTCCTGCCTCCTTCACTGCTTTAATGGTTTCTTAGGATAGCACTCCCTTAATGAATTACTTGCTTTCAAGTCCTTGCCCTATGGTTAGCTTCTGACAAACTTGACTGATGGAAACATGCTAAAAAATACATCCAGAAACAGGACCTACATTTTCAAAGCTTAGAATATAGTGGTAAAGATTTCTGCTTCCCTTTTTCTAGCTTGTTTTCAGACTTCTGTCTTCCAGGAATGTGAGAAAATAAATAAATTTCTGTTGCTTTAAACAACAAAGTTTGTGGTAATTTGTTATGGCAGCCCCAGGAAACTTATTTAGGTACCTTAACATAGTAGAATATTATATAGTCCTTAAAGATACTATTCTGAAGAACATAAAAAAATATACGCAAATAATGTTAAAAAAATAATGAAGGGGTAAAATCAATTGTTAAACCATATATCTTTGACCATGTCTTTGAATGTATAAAAAATAAACCCATTTGTGTTAATATCTTGTAATTTGTAATGCAACATAAACTATCCTATTGTAACTAATATAGCTTCCAATAATAGAACAGAAAGATTGAGGAAAAGATTTTATAACTGATAAAAGAAAGTGATTTTGTATGATTAAATTAGATGAATAGAAACCATAATTACAAGTGTTCTGAGGTTTGAAATGTATACCTGATTGGATACAGATTAATTTTCTAGTAAATAGTACTAAAAGTCAATTTATTTTTCATATTTTGTAGTTTCTCTGAATCCAGGTTGATTATGTCAAAGGACTTATTAGTCTATCTGCTAGTCCAACTGTCATATACAGTAGGGTCACTATAAGTGTTATATAACTTTATTTAATATTAATTATATTTCTGCATTTTATTGATCTGTTTATTTATATATTAATTCTTTGATTAATTTATTCACAAAACAATTATTTATTCCAGATCTGTCATGTGTCAGACACTATTCTAGGCACTCAGAATACAATAAAATCAGAGCTAATTGCCATTCACTGAGTACCTTTATTGTGCTAGATAATGTTCAGAGTATTTTATTTATATAATATGATATTCACATATAGTAAGATGTCTGATTATTCTAATTTTTCTTGTGACTCATGATCTTTGATTAGAGTGTAGGGAGGAAGAGTCCAATGTGTGCAAGGATATTTTGGGATGATTAATGTGAAAATGAAATTGCAGGTGCAATAGATCTTCCTAACGCTTTATTACTCTGTGTGGCAGACACTTTTGTAATAGATTACTTTACAAAATTATCCTGCGGTTAATTGGGAAAAAACTTACCTGTTTTAATATTTGGTGACAATTAGCATTTAAAAGGCCAAATATTGAGGATTTTTTTTTGAAGGCACACTATCATATTTCACAGTGTTAAATCATTTAAATCTCTTTCTCTTCATTACTGAGTTACATAAGGGATCCCATATGGATGAGGTCAAGTAGTTATAGCAAATACAGAATATTGACTGCAAAATGGAACACCCTCAGTAAATAAGCACAGTCTATCCTATAAAAGTATCAAGAGGGTCATTCTGGGTAAATTTATTTTGTGGCTACACATACTAGCCTAGGGCGTTCAGTTTTTCAGACTATAAATCAATTCTATAGCAATACTTTGAAATGAATGGGCGTTTCAGAGGAGAGTACGAGATTTACATAAATATGACTCTCAGATATTAGAATATATTTTATTTAGAAGTAAATTCAATAGCTCCTACATCCTCTTTAAACATCAAGATGAGGGTCTAACTCTAAGAAACAAAATTGAACTCGGGTCGAGGAATCAGACCCAAAGATTGTCAACTGCACACAAATTGATTTTTGATGGTAAGATCCTGGACCTCCAGCCTAAGTTTGATGTAATAATAGATGAAATTTTGCAAGATTTATTTGGGAGAAAGTATGAGAGCATTTGCATATACAGTAAGCATTTATGAACTGTTGTGGCTATAGAGTAGACTGTGGTAGACCTTATTTCCTAGTGATGGCCTTGACAATATATTTTATCCTATATATGCTTCCTGAAATGTGAAACTGATGTTCCTTCATTGATAGAGGAGGTCTACAGTCCTTGCCTTTCAATATTGGGAAGACTGTGACTCTAATGAGATTCACACTATATAACTGCTGATGTTAAGTCCAAAGAAATGTAATACAACTTATGCCTGGTCCTCTTGAGATGTCTCATGAGGAATTCAGCTACCATGCTGCTATGAAGCCACCTGGGCACATCAAAAGGCCACTTCTAGAGGTTTCTTTTACAGCCTCCTCTGAAGACCCAGTCAACAACCAGCATCAACTGCCAGACATTTAAGTGACCCAGCCTTCAGATAATTTCATTCCCAACATTCAAACTACTCTAGCTGATGCCTTTTTGAACAGAGAAAAGCTGTCACTAATGAGACCTGCCCAATTTGTAGATTTAGGAACAAACTGCTGTCCTTGTTTTAAGCCACTAGGGTTTGAGTTAGTATGTTATACAGCAATGGATAACTGAAAAAAAGGCGATAGGACCAAAACTATCCTGACAATAAAATAAAAAAGTTATGCTGGGAACTAAACAGGACATTTTGATGTGATCAATCAGTCAATATGAAAATGCCGTGTGGAATAGTAAAATTTGCACTCTGTTTTAAATATAAACTAAGTTCCTAGGGAGTTTTGACCTCCCTTGCTCACAACACAACTACAGTCTGTGCTATTGCTCAATTATCTATTTATACTCATGGCAAATGTTTTAAATACATTTTTTGCTAAGTATTATAATAAACATATTTCAAAGATGAGTAAATATTTGGAAGTACATGATAACTTCCAAATCTAATCCTTTGATCACCATATATAATAGGGAAACACAATACAAGCTAGTGTTTGGCAAAAATATGGAGAATATATATATGTGTGTGTGTGTGTATTATTTATTTATTTATTTATTTATTTATTTATTTATTTATTTATATTTATATATATATATATGATCCTGGGGAAGAAACTAAGAGAAAACTAATGAACAGCTATTTTGAATGCTAAAATATGAAAACAATGTTAAAGCAAAGGGTATATGTCCAGGGCTAAACTATAATTTTTTAAGAGGGTGGTTTGTGAATATACAATGATTATCATCACATAATAGATGTCTTAACCACAATATAGCTTACTTAACCTTTTTGATGTGCTTGCCAGGAGGTAATACCTAGTCTCTGAGTTGAGTTGAATAGTCCTGAGCAATGGTCCATACTAACCTTGATTTTACTCTGCAGATGGTTGTCACTGCATTTCTCTTCCACTGCACATGCCTCTTTGAATGAGAAGGTCCTTCTATATTTACATGAAAAATAATCTCATTACTAAGAGGTCCTCTTTGTTAGATTGAGTACCCTGCCACTGAGCTGTAGTCTCAGTGTCACATTTTGAACCATATTCCTTGAATAAATGCAATACCTGTCCAGGAGCTAAACACTCAGCCAGAGATAATTTATATGCAGTCTCTCTCCATTAATTAAAGTGTAATAAAATCATTTTTGTCCATGTCACTAATGAAAACACTTGAAAATCGGTTATGTTGCTAAAGAGAAATCCTGACACAACTTGCATACATACATACATACATACATACTTACATACATACATACATACATACATCTAGCACATTATTAAGAAGATGATTAACTGGGATTAAGCAGAATGATGATATAAAAAAACAAAATTAAGTTCAAGAGACCGTTGGCATGCTCTTTTTTTTTTTGCAAACCCTAAACAACAAAGGGGGTTGGGGGGTTGAGGAAGAAAGAGAAAGAAAGAAGGAAGGATGGGAAGGAGGGAGGGAAGATAAAAAATGGGTAGCATAATTCTTCATCTTTGTCAGGAAAATGAATGACTTGGGAGTTATAAAGCTGAATTTCTGTTGCTATTGAAATTTTTACTAAGCTGTGTCACCTTTGTAATGCCTTTATTTTCTCTGTGATTCAGTGCTTTTTGTTTTTGTTTGTTTGTTTGTTTCTTCTTCTGAGAAAACTATCTAATTGCCTGTCCTGAGTAACTTATTTGGGTGATTGTGGGAGAAGAAAAGTAAATGTCAGCAGGCTTTGAAATTACAATAATAATATAACATATGGAATAATAATAGCTGAGTTACCTTACCTGACTGGTTCAAATAAAGGAGAAAACTAACAAACAGAATAATATCCCATCCAAACTTGTGTCATCATCATAAATATTAACAACCTTATCTTTTAGGAATTCGTTTAAATTAGAATTATTTCAGTGTATATTTGATCATTTTCCTCTTTTGGTCTGTTTTCTCTCCTCATTTGTCCCTCTACTCTTGATATAGCTTGATTGAATAATTCAAATCTATTAATTATTTGAAAATAATATATAAGCTATATTAATTATGTATTAATAAATAATTAAGCAGGTACTGTTATTATAAACTGACAACTCTCAAAACAAATACTTATTTAGAGAAATGTTTGTCTCAACAAAATTATCAGTGAATATTCATTTTTAAATCTTTTATGCTTGCTACTTTCTTTCTCTTCCTTTTTGCTTCTCTTAAATGCAGTCCCTCCAAATCTTTTTCCTAATAGCAGTTTTCCTAGTTATAGCCTCCTTTAAGCTTCCTCCTCTGAGATGAGTGCCCCTCTCCAACCCCCATGTTTGCAAAGAACTGGTTCTCTCCCAGGGACATAACTCTGCTTTAAAGGTTCTCCACGGAAAACAAAGTCCGCATGTTGGACTGTCAACTGTCACTTCCTAGCAGCACTTCTGTGATTTGGGGTTTAAAATATAAAGAGCAGAACTGAGATGTGAATCCAGGCTGCCCTGTCCTTTAGGTGACGCTATAAAATAGAAAATTGGTTGTGATACCACCCATCATGTCATTTTCCATTTCTGTGCAGTTGTCCATACTGTTCTCAGCCTGGATGCCTTTTAAATTTTCCTCTACCCCACTAGGTCCCATTTGTCCTCTGAAACTCAGTAAAGCAACCTTCTCCTCCAGGAAGCCTCCTCCCCCGGACTCTCAATTAAATGAGGAGAAGTTCCCAACATTGCACTTTTAAGGGACCTCAAGAGCCTTGCATATACCTATTTTTATATGAATTCGTTGAACATATTTTTGTTGAGCACCTACTATGTATAGCAGGCACTGATCTACATGCTGGTGAGATAGTAGCAGAATAAATCAATCAATCAATCAATCAATCAATCAATCAATCAATCCTTGTCCTCACAAAGATCCCGGAGCTCACATTATAGTGAATTCAAGATAGGAATACTAATCCATGGAGAAATTGACCAAGGTACAAGCCAAAGAGCAATTCCTATGACAAATACCAAAAGGGATTTCCTTATTTTTCAAGTGACAAAGAAACAATGCAGTTCCTAAAGGTTCACCCAAAAAGACAGGAAACTGCTGAGCTCCCTAACATATGCCTGGGTAAACAGGGCTTGCTGTCTCCCCTTTACCGTGGTCTCAGGGCAGAGAAGTCAACGCACAGGGCTTCCCAGTGGGATATAAAAGGGCATTTAAAGGTCTATCCCAAGAGCAATTACATTTCCAAACAAAGAATAAAGCAATTAGGTTATGCAAATTTATTTCAAGAATCAAGATGATAGTCTCTCAAATATGAAATTCTGACTATAGGCTATCACATACCACAAAAAAAGTTTATCTGTATTTGTGTTGCCTACAGCTGCAATATACTGTAAATCAGGGGATATCCTTTTTATCTTTGTTCTCACAGTCAATACATGCTACTAAACTGATGTGAACTGTTTCCCTCCTGTAGGGCAGGGACTTGTTCCTTTCCTCTAAGGTCTGGTTAATGTTTTGCCTTATAGAGTGTAAAGTCCCATAAGATAATGACAAGAAAAATATAAAATATGACTTTAACAGTTTCAATAGAAATGACCATGTAGAGTTCCATCTTCGTTATTCATTGTTGGCATCAGATCAATTAATTTCTTAATGAGTTGGCTCTTTGCAAGTTTTCCACCATTGTTTAAATGTCATTGTAGATTTCTTTATATTTAAGCATGTTTTGTGCAAATCTGAGCAATGCCATTGTATCCATATGCACAATGGTTGCTTTTCATTAGCTATTTTAGACAACTTTTCTAAAATTTGACAATGCAGTTCAATAGCCTATTCAACTACAAACATAAGAATTTTTCTTTTCACTGCTTCTTTCAGTCTTAAAATACCACTTTGTATTTTTTCAGTAAAATGTAAAACTTTTTTTTTCCTCAAACTTTAAAGGTAAGTACAGAATCAGATTAATCTCATCAAATCTTAAAACCTTCATCTATTCTAAAATATTTAAAAATATTTAATAGACTAAGTCCAAAAGCTCATGCTTAATATTTAGTTCTTCTTCCTCTCTTGGCTTAATCTCCATGTTTAGCCTCAATTTATTATCCTTATCCAAACCTTCTCCACACAAGAATCAAAATGGTTCAATTTCTAATCCCCAAAAAACCAGTATGATTTCTCTTAATTCTGCATTTCTTACTGAATCCACTCCCCTGTGGAACATCCTGTCATCTCTGCCTATTGAAACTTTTTTTTCCTTTCTTCAAAATCAGCTTCTCCATGTAAATGGTCTCATCACCAAAACATATCAATTTTTTTTCCCTTCCAAACTGCTGTCATTTCTGTCTCCTTTCCTCATTATATTTTGCCTCTAAATTTTATAGATCCCCTGTCTTTAATTGAAATGTAATAAATGTTCCCAAGAAAAGTCTGTTTAATTGTACAGTAAGTTTTGTTAGAAAGATTTAAAAAAAAAAAAAAAAAGCAGGGAGGCTATTTTAATGCACACAAGGCTAGAGTGATTGAATAATGCTTCATGATGTAAACTTTAAAGATTTTTAAACGAATATTATTTAAAGATCAAAATAATATTTTGATCTGTGGGTGGTATAAGGGGGGAAAAAAGATTCCAGGTAGAGAGACGAGAACTCAGTGGCAAGGAAGGATGGTGCCTTTTGAAGGAATATTGAGTGTTCTGATTTTGCTGGGAGAGCCTGTGTTTTTGAGTCCATTTCAATGTTTGCTGATTACATGGCACCATTATACTCCATCTTTCTTCTCTCAGAATTGTCTGAAGAGTTCCCTCCCAAGTGCGTACAGAGTGTCCACTCTCCACTGCCAAAGGGACAGACACAAGATGGCAGGCCCTCTGAGCCAAGCTCCTCTGTCGAAGATTGATTTGGAGTTTTTCCCTTTGCCTGTCAAGGGTTGTTTCTGTGGTGTCTGTGTCTGCCTCTGATCTCATTTCATTTGAGATTATTTAATTGTTCCACATGCTGGGAGTGTTTATTTATTCACCCACCAGACACCTGCCCCTCTTTGATGCTGTCTTTTTGATTTGTTTATCAATAGATAAAAGAAAAATCCCACTGAGGGTGAAACAAGTTGTATGTCCAGTGAAAATGTTTGCAATCAAAGTAAAAAGCACATTGTTTTAATTTTGCAGTCCATTGAACACATTAGTTCATTAACAAACTAATTAAGGAAAAGAAGAGGTGATTTGGCATTGAGGCTATTGCTTACTCCAGTCAGCGTGCAGTAGCAGATGCCATAGATCTTTAAGCACAAGTCAGATCTCTAACTAACCTCCTTCCACACCTGACCCTATAAGATTTCTACTTCTGTCTCTCCCTTCTGTCTCACAAGAAATAATGTAGTTTCCCTGATTAGAAATGATGGGGTCAGGATTATATTTGAAGTTAGTTTTTTTGTTTGTTTGTTTTGAGGTCTATTGTTTGTTTGTTTTGTCTTGAAAATTGAGGGAAATGATAGAGAAAACAATTCGTACCTCTCACCCTCCTTCCTTAAACATTTCATAAGTGTTTGCTGGGTGTGAGATATGAGTGCGATATAATATCTGACTCTCATTTTAGTTTAAAAGACACATTTCTAAAGAAACTATTTACAGTGCAGGGTGACAGTTGGAAGGGCAAAGTCATGTAATAACAAGGAAGTGGGAAGATGAGAAGATTGTTAGGAAAGGCCTTCTGTAAACGGTCTAACTTATCATTTAAGTTAGGCTTTCCATTTTGCTTTTTCTATACTACCAAATTTACGAAAACATGAGCATATTATGTTTTATCTGTGACTCTAGCTCCATGAAGAGTATATTTAAATAGTAATAATAAGAGCTGACATTAAGAGTTTTCTATTGCCTGACACTGTTCTGTGGGCCTCATATGAATTAGTTTATTTAATCCTCACAATCCTATGATGGAAGTACTATTTATATCACCTCCATTTTGCAGATGAGGAATCAGTCTCAGGGAGGTAAAGTAACTTTCCTAAAACATCACCAAGAAAGTAAGTAGAAGAACCAAAATTCAAACTCAGGCAATCTGATTCCTGTGTCTTTGATTTTAACCTGTGTGAAATATGAAAATAAGAACCCTTGAATAAAGGAAACAGAAGATTGCAGGTACATATATCTATCAGAGTCCAGTCAGGAGACAAGTATCATGCCAGCGATTAGAGCAGGGAGATTTTCACATTAAAAGCAAAAACAAAACTATAAATCTGGGATTAATTTGTAAGAGGCGTAAAGAGAACTCTAAAGAATACAGGAATGATAGAAGTAGAGAGCAGCTACTACATTTAGAAGTAAATAGAGAATCAATCTACAGAAAAAAAAAGAAGGGGGCCTCCTTAAAGATATTTACTTCATTGGAGAAGTGGTGTCTGAGACTCACTGGATAGTGGAAAAATTGTCAGAGCTACCATATAGACTGGAGCTGATTAAAAACAAACAAACAAACAAACAAACAAACAAAAACCAAACACACCTACTGGGGTGTACATAAAACTCACCCATACAGTACTCGCTTTGCTGTGGGCAAAACATTTTGGGGTTGTGTACCATGGGTTCTCTCACACATCACTAGCCAGGAAACTGTAAGAAAAGCTCCAGACCAAGTAGAGATGTTCTTTCCACTTGCAGTGGCCCTTAAAGAGCCTAATATTATGGCAACTGACAAACCAGAAATGTTTACAAAGTCCAAATACGGTACCATAAAACAGGACAAAAATGAGTGGATTTGGAGATGAAAGCCAGGAAACTAATAACTGATATAGAACTCAAGACTTTTAGAAGCACTAATCATGCAAAAATACAGTGTCCAACCATGTGCTATTCAAAATAAAACAATGCGACTTTATAAAAAATTAATGACATAGAACAAAGCTTTGAATTCCTGCAATGGCTAGACTGATATGTGTTTACACACACACACACACACACACACACACACACGCACGCACACACACCCCACCAAGTATCAAATTATTTCAAACAAATCTTGTGTTCTTATAATTAATGGTGACAAGCATATGCTTTGTTTTTTTATTGAAAAATCTAGCAATGGAGGCATCTCTTCTCCAATTTCAGGGTTTAGAATATAGACAAAAATCCAATCCTTATAAAACATTCCTCCATTTTCTTTATCCTCTTTTTTTCTTTTCTTTTCATATGTAGAAGAATTTTCTCTTGTCAATCTTAAGGTTTGAACTAGAATTAAATGTTATCTCTCCCATATCACAATGCAAATGGTCTAAAATGGAATTTTGAGGCTCAGACATTTTTTTTTCTACTTATGTACATGTTGTCCTTCTCCATTTTATTAAAAGTCGGGACCATGAATTGTCTTCCCTCCCCCTTAAAGCCAATCCAGATAGACTAAAAAATGTTTAAAATATACTATGATTTGTTCTTATCTACTCTGTAGAACCTTAACATTTTCCCAGTGATGATTCTCAGACTCTAAAGGAACAAATTAACTCCCAGAAAGTAGTAGAAAAACATAGAAATAAAATTTGTTTCTATCTTGTAATTGATGACTTAGTCTTCTATTAGTAAAAGTTTTGTCTTTGAAATAAAAAATTCCTTTGAGTTTCATTCAGAATGATATCATTGATGTTTTTCCACTTTTGGAAAAGAAACCTGTAAAAAGAAAGCGTACTATATCAACAAGTTTGAAAAGAAAGAAAACATAATTGTAATGCTATGGTCTATATTTACTATAGGAAGAATAGGAAAAGCATGAATTTGATTGTCCAAAGAATACTTATTAATATGTTTTGTTTTTATTTCTGGAGACATTTTAGAAGAAAGAATAGTTGAAATTGATTCCTGATAAGCTTCTTGTAGCTCAGTTTCTATGATTTCATGATTGAGTAATGGTATAGAGAAGTTTTGCAAATGAGATAATAATACAACCTTGTTGTTGTTATTTCAGTTGTTCAACACTATACACCATGATTTGGGACACTGAATAAATATATCTGTGAGATTGATTTTAATATCTTTGTGATGATGTAAAAACTATTCTTTTTTATTTTGAAAATTGAAGACTATAACTTTTATTTCCCAATATCAAAATGCCATTCTGCAGGATCCAAATTGTACTTTGACATTCAACAATATCCTTCACATTTGAAAATTTAGTGCACTAAGTAGATGATAGACTTTTAAAAAATATTTCTCAGCTAATGCATAACCACTTAATTTAAATTCAATGTGTTATTTTATAATGAGAACAAATTTTTGGTACAGATAGCATACATTACATTTTCCAGAGGAAGGAATTACAGTTCAGAAAGGTTAAATGAATTCCATAAGTATGCTCAGATGGTAAATTGTAGTTAATACTCAAACCTAGGATGATTGATTCTAAATCTTACACAGTCTTCCCATCACATCAAACTGTCTACTAAAGCTGGAGTTTTAAAAATTTCTTAAACATGAAATACACAAAAAGAAAATGAAACATTTTGGTGTGTGTCCCAAAATCCTTAAAAATGTAGATTATCAACTTATTCAAGACTGTATAAAAATACTCAGTAAGAGACTGCTATTAATATTATGCCAATAACAATTGTTATTGCAAAGAACAGATTATTTCTAAAGAAATACCTCACCAAGGAGCACCACATTAAGAGATTTAATCTTCACTCTGTATCATTCATTGGTGTATTTCAAGGCCCAGAATTTCATTTTACAATGAGTGATAAATTTTAATTTTCACTAATCTGTACTTACAATCAGCTTGTTTAATTTTAATTAATGAATTCTTTGGTCTGCTCCATGAATATTTTTTTACATTTTTATCTAAGCATATTTTATAAAAATCAGATCAGATATTGGATTGTATAACAAATGAGCTCTGCTTATTTGAGAAAGATCATGTTTCCTATTTAATCAACTGTGTTGCATGTGGGAAGTATTTATCTTGAAATTCATCTATTGTTAAGATGGGCATAACTTTTGCCTTTGATGGAGAAACTGACCTTAAAATTGTTCTCTGCCACATGGAACTGAGCTAAAATGGTGGCTGGAGCAGAGAGAGAAGTCCCCCAGCCTAAACCCCAGCCCACTCCCACATAACCCCCTCCAAGCCACACCCTGAGCCAATCACCAGATGACACCTACCCCTTCCCTGACTGAAGGAAGTCCCCAGCCCATAAAAACCTGCTCAAAACCTTGCTAGGGGCTCAGTCTTTTGGGAAGGATCCCACTGAGCCCACCGCTGTAATAAAGCTGACTCTCCTAACTCTCTGAGTGCCGCTTGGGTTCTTTCCGGTCTTGGATGCTGCAATACCTTTAGTGGTCTTAGGCTCGTAAAAGGTTTGAGAATCTCAGTTCAACAATTTCTAATTCCATTATTTTGTTTATTTTGGTGTGTAATGACCCTAACCTGGTCAGGCCTTGCTACTGGAATTCACACTCAGTTGATCTGATCAAAAAGGAATTGTTTTAATTAAAATTGGGAGATATCCCTGAAAAGGCGTAGAACTGAAATAACTATTTATAAGAGCTGCTTCTTT
The DNA here is from genome assembly GCF_036562045.2 of Rhinolophus sinicus. Lineage (NCBI taxonomy): Eukaryota > Metazoa > Chordata > Mammalia > Chiroptera > Rhinolophidae > Rhinolophus > Rhinolophus sinicus. The sequence continues at coordinate 136,597,850 of NC_133756.1, forward strand.
CAAATAGTGGCATAGATATCGGTCTGAGGTTATTGTCAAATAACAAGAACACATAATCTTAGAGATAATTATCTCTAGGACACAAAACACTATGTGGACTTATTCCTTCTTAGAAAGCATTCACTTGTCGTTCAACAGAAAACTTCCATGAATTTTACAGGTACAAAAAATTATTCTTACAGATAGCTCTTTTCTTTTGTTTAAGCTTGATATGTACTACAGTTTTATTCTTTTACATCCCATAGAGCTCCTAAAACACCACTTATTTGCTTAATAGTTAAGAATATTTAACCACCTATAAATAGTTAATGCCTGATTTTAATTCAGGACTTAGGAAATGCATAACAAATGATGTATTGATTTTAAATAATAGAAAACTTTAGAATCCTGTATTAGAATTCTAGATCTAGACTGCTGAAACATTTAAAAATTAAAACTATTGCATTATAAATATTAAATATAATGTTAATAAGTAATTTCTATCACTTCATACTTATTAAAGAAATGTATAAATTGCTAAATTGTAGTTAAAAGTGTGCTAGTCAGTTAATTATTTTGGAAGAAAATGTGGGAAACTTGAAATACTAAGGAAATGATATGGTTAACCCTTGAACAATGCAGGAGTTAGTAGTGCCAACCTTTCAGCACCACTGAAAATCTATATAACTTTGACTCCCCAAAAACTTAACTAGTCAGAGTCTATTATTGACTGGAAGCCTTCCTGATAAAATGAACAGTCAATTAACACATATTTTGTATGTTATATGTATTATATACTGTATGTTATATATTACAGTATAGTAAGCAAAAGAAAATGTTATTAAGAAAGTCATAAGGAAGAGAAAATATATTTACAGTGCTGTATTTATTGAAAAAATCCGTGTATAAGTGGACCCATGCAGTTAAAACCCATGTTGTTCAAGGGTCTGTATACAAAATAAAAGTATGGAATAGCATAGATAAATAATCTAAAATACCACAAATATTAAAGTTCAATTTCTGCAATTTATTAAGATAACATTTATTTGATGTCGTGTCCCACGTGAGGAGAGTTGTGGGGACCGAGGAGGGCGGCGCAGAGTTAAGAAAAGACAGTAGTCAATAATAGATTATAAACAGGGCCAAGAGACCCCCAGTCTCAAGGACTGGATGAGCCTTAGCTTTTATTAGTTAGGTGGGGAAGTAAAGGAGATAAAGCTTGTCAATCTCAAGATCTGTGAATCCTATACATCATAATAGGAAACTGATTCAAGCCAATCACTCTTGCCTGCAGGCAGCTGAACCTTAAGTCTCAGGATGTGTGTACTTCCCCAAGGGATAAAACCTATATGCATATGAATAGATGGAGAGCACATCATTGAATCACTTCCCCTGCAGGTTGTGGGAAAGAATGCAGCCACAGAGGCAGAGGCTTTCCTTAGCCAGGGGAAGGTGGGGGACTGTGCCCACCTCTATGAACCCCGTGGGTTCTCCTGTTGGTCCCCACTCGACTGCGCCTGGCTTGAGTTGTCCCCCGCCATGGGGAATCTTACTCGTCATTGGCTGACGAGCCATCTTTTTGGGGCCAAACAGGTGCAAGCACAAAGGTGTATCAAAGTTCCTGAAAGGATCCGTCTTACAGACTCTCCTTTCTTTAGGGGCAGGTACATGAAGACAGACGGATAGGCTGCTGCGTGGGCACAATTTGAACCTGTATAATTTATACAGAGTATTTAAAAAATACTAATTGCACAGCTTGATGCATTATCTCAAAGTGAACCCACCTGTGTAACCACAGTTCCAATCAGGAAGTAGAATTTCACCAGTATCCCAGAAATTCCTCTCATTCCTGCTCCGATCACTGCTCTTTCTCTTCTCCCCAAAGGTTAACCACGATTCTGATTTCTAATAACATAGACTAGTTTTTCCTGTTCTTAAGATACATAATGGAATCTCACAGTGTATATATTCTGTATCTTTTTCACTTCAACATCATATACATATTTTCACTCAACATTGTAGAAGGGAGATCCATCCATATGCTGCTAATTCTCACTGTTGTATAAATGTACTGTAATTTATTTATTAGTGCTATGTAAAAACAAAAAAAAGAGAGTTGCATAAAGCAAAAGTTTTACTATTCTCACTGATTCTGTGTGGGACAAGAATGTGGACTGGTCTCAGTGAGGACGGCTTGTTTCTGCTCACGGATGTCTGGAGCCTCAGCAGGGAATACTTGAAGGCCAGGGATGATTTAGTGGCTGGGGCTGGAGCCATTGAGAGACTTCTACACGTGTCTAACAGTTGATGCTGGTTGTCAGCTGGGACTCCCGCTGGGAAGTTGGCTGGATCATTGCATGTCATCTCTCAGTGTAGTCTAGCTAGTTGGGTTTCCACATGGCAGGATGGCTGAGTTTCAAGAGTATTCTGAGAAATCAAGATGAAATTGTGGCCTCTTCATGATCTAGTCTCAGAAATCACATAGCATTACTTTTTCTATATTCTATTGTTAAAAGCAGTGAAAAAGGAAAAAGTAGACTTAAGGGAAGGAGTATAGAAAGCACCACTAGACGAGAGGAGTGTTAAGGCTCCATGTCCTGAAGGGCATTTGGAATGGGAGAATTTTTTTTTCTTTTTTTTTTTTTTTTTTGCAGCTGTCTTTGAAAAATACAATCTGCCGCCCATCGTATTAAAATATAAAGCAGTAAGATACAAATGGAAGAGTTTACATATTCATTCAACTGTTAACAGACTTGATTTATTCCTAATAGTTTGGGGCTATTATGAACAAAATTGTTATGAACATTCCTGTATAAGTTATATGATATAAAACGTATGCATTTTCTCATGGATGTATCCTAGAAATGGTTTTGCTGGGTAATAGAATATTTCAGAGTGTGTTTTCAAGATTCAGTGACTGGAGCAAATATTCAGATATATTGGATTTACTTAAGGAGGGCTTTTCTGGATAACCTATAGGAAAGTGAAAGAGGCAGAATAAGAACGGGGAAAAGGCCAATCTAGAATGTCATTTATAAAGCCAGGCCTTGTTGGCCTCATCCACACAAGGGTCTGTAGCGTAAATCACATTACAGAGCAGACTTCCCTCAAGGCCAGGGAGCTGGCATTGTGTCATGTCTCAGTTGATCATCATTTGTGAGCTGTCTGCTGCACTGAGTATGGTGAGGGAGACTGGGCAGCAGAGGCTATCTCACTGCAAAAGTCTCTGCTGTCAGCTGAGAGCAATGCTCCAAAACAAGGGGTGGTTGGGAACTGATAGGAACCAACACTCACACTAACTGGGGGTGGTAAAAACGGAGACCTAGGGGGAAGCACCGTGTTTCCCTGAAAATAAGGAACCCCGAAAATAAGCCCCAGTTAAGATCATCAGCCAGACAGATGCATTTTGTACATTATAATATTCCAGAAGAACATGACATGACTGTATTTGAATAAATACAGATTGTTGTATATGAAAAAATAAGACATCTCCTGAAAATACACACTCATGGAGCAAAAGTTAATATAAGACCCGGTCTTATTTTCGGGGAAATACAGTATAAGACCCGGTGTTATTTTTGGGAAAACACGGCATTAACTGCATTAACCACAGTGCACCCTCTGCAGTTGAAGCTCACATTTAAGTTCATTTCATCCATCATAGTATCTGGATTCTGATTTATCCCAATTCCTTGAAAATTTTACAAGAGGACGGTTAGCGTTATGAACTAGCTCCAGCTGTTAGTTGCTTTCAAGGCTCTGCATATTGCTTAGCTTCTCCTTCCTCCCTTAACAATTTTCAGCTTTTCTCTGCCACTCCCTGAGCTAGCATGTCTCGGTTGTCTAGGGGGCATGATGGTTGGAGTGACCAGCCCCTCATCTCTGAAGTGTGAGAGAACTTGGTTACCATTGATTTATTATATCATTTGGATATACTTGCCAATTTACAGTTAAAACTGGTCATGGCAGTAAAAGATGTGCCTTGGTGTATCATCACAGTGAGAAGTATTCCTCCTCCTGTCCCCGTTATGTAGCAGGCAGTCCTATTTCCTTGTGATTATCAAGGCTAATCATAATTGTCAGTGGTAATTGCTTTTTATTTATATATATTTTTAATAATGGTCATTGCCTTTTTTTTTTTTTTTTTACTTCCTGGTCTACTAACTCAAGGTTAGTGACCAGGTAATGTCCATAACTTTAAGTTTAATGGAAATCTTACTATTTCCCTTGGTCGAACTATTCCTTAATACAAATATAATTTTCTGACCAAGTGAAATTTTTTTAAAAAGTAAAATTTCCTGACTCACTGGAAGTGCTAATAAACCATGATGCCACTACCATTTTCACTTCTCGGTTCCTTCACCTATGAATTCTACGTATTTAGTCCAAAGTATCATCTAATAGCTATTGGTTTCAAGAGTCTAAGCACATCCAGGAAGAACACTGCCTTATTCTAGATGGTGCCATTGTCAAGTTGATGACTCACCTGCATCTTCATGAGACTATCTATCCCACTAGTCAAACAGACCACCTACTAGCTGGTGTGGAATGTGGCAGGATCAGGGAACCCCATGGTTATGGTTGGCACCTTCTTTGCCATAGGCGTCCCTTGTTCTGAAGTGATGTTATGCAGGTTTCCATATAGGCGAATTGGACACTGAGAGCTCAGAGATGGTTTCGGAGAAGACTGTAGAGACAAGAAAGGCAAATCAATTCCTGCAATAGGTGTCAATTCTGGTCAGGATTAATGACCAAACTTTGTAGGAAGGAAGGGATCTCATGAAATCAAATTTGACAATAGGTAACTGGTAATCTCCTAAGGAATGGTTCCCTATTGGAGGCTCAGCATTCATCTCCATTGTTGACTTTTCAGACATTTAGCAAAGTCGGTACCTAAATGATCTTTGGTGAGAAGGATTCCATGTGGTTACACTCATGTATAGCCTTCATCTCTGACATGTTGAGTACTTCATTCATCAGCTCAGTCTGCCAAGCTCTAACACAGTCAGGGGGCAGGGAGCCTGAATGATCTGACTAACCTGCTGAACTAATTTCCACTGTCCATAAGTCTCTGCACATGTTCACCTTGGATCACTTGTCATATCTCCTGAAGTTCTGACCTTTGGGAGAACGCCCCCACACCATTGCTTTACAGGGATACCCTAAGTGTCCACAATGCAGCAGTAATCCATTTTTACTTTCTTGCATATCCTGAGCTGATCCATTTGTAAAGTGAACTCAGCCCTTCCACCACCTCTTCTGAACTGGTCATAAGAAAACTTCCCATTAATGCTCAAATATTAACTGAGAGATAGACATTGGTGCAACAGGGGTAGGCAAATTGAGGGTCTGTACTGCCTGTTCATGTAACTTAATTGTTATGTTCTGGATAATTTCTGGCTGCACTCTTTCCATCAGTGACCCAGTAAAGGGGACAGAGATGAGTGAGATAAAGTATGAACGTGTTCCTTTCGGGTAGATGATGCTTGGACAATTTACAATCCCATTAGAAGGGCATATGAATTCTACTTACTCCACCAAAACTCACCAAAATGTCACCAAAACTGGTACTTATTAACCTTTTAATTTTAGTTTTTCTAATTGGTGTTTAAAGATATATCTTTTTATTTTTATTATAGTTCTTTGTGGTTACTCATCTTTTTTATATTTTTATTTACCTTTTAAATATTCTCTTTTGCAAATACCTGTTCATGACTCTTGATCACTTTTTTTCTAATGATATTAACTATCTGTTTCTTACTGATTTATAAGTTTTCTTTATATATTGTGGATACAGGGCCTTTGTCATTTAAATGGGTTGCAAAATCTGCTAATATGTGGCTTGCCTTTTCTCCTTTTAAATAATGTATTTTGGTGAATAGAAGTACTTCATTTTAATTTAGTACAATTTGTCAATCCTTTCATATATCATTATTACATTTGATCTCGTGATTAAGAATTATTTGACAACACTGAGATCATGAAAATCAACTTTGTTATCATTTCAAGTTTGTAAGTACTTCCTTGTTTTACCTTTCACATCTAGATCTACAATCCACACAATGTCTCATATCTTAGAGTTTTAAAAAGAAGCTACAATTCAAAGAATTTGGGGACTGACATAAGCCTTATCTCTCCTTTGTGTACTTCTGATGAAATATTTCTTATTCCATTTTAAAATATTTTAATAAAAATATAATTCAATGATATATAGAACATTTTGAATTGATTATGATACATTTTAACACTTTTCTGACAATATTTATTAAGGAAACTTGCCCGGGAAATTAGATTTTTTTTTTTTTTACAATAGGATGGCTTATTTGTAATAATAGACAACTAAACCATCCATATAGTACGGATTTTCTTTTATCTCATCCATATTCCTATATTCAGATATTCTTTCTTCAGTCTATAGCATAATGCTCTATGTGTTGACTATATTTATTTTTTAAACATAAACAACAGCAAAACTAAAAGAAACCAAAAAAACTTTAGTTTCTATATTTTGTAAATACATGAGTGTTTTTGTTGGAAAACCTTTATATATATATATATATATATATATATATATATATATATATATATATTTAATGTGTATATATGTATATGTGTGTGTATATATACATATATATACATATATATATATGACTGTAGTGTGTTCTCTATCTCTTTATAAAGCAAAAAATAAGAATAACAGAAACATGACCCACTGTTGTAAACATTTCAATTTTTTTTTCAGGAATTGGTTTCAGGTATGACATTATTGATTTTGTCAATTAAATGTAGAACATTTATTAATAGCAAGAGTACATAGCTTCTTATTACTGGAGCTATGGGTATGATTGTATAATTGTTATGACTTGATGATGGTTATTGGTAAGTACTGGACTCTGAGAGCTGCATGTTACAAATAGTCTGCGGTACATGTGCAGACTGAAGTAGGATCATTATAAAAGAGTATCAAGGTACACAAAGCTGTTTCTAAGAAATAAATGGCTCCAACTGATGTAGTCCATTATCCTCTACCTGCTAGGTCATTGTTTATTTCTTTTGGTTTTCTCCCCATATGGAAGCACCCAGTCAATCTCACCCCCTCTAATTTTATATTCCCCATCATGTATCCCTTCTGTTTACTTGATAATGACCATATGAACAAATCTACTCTGATTGCTTGAACCAAATGTTGGTATATATCTTTCTACAATTTTGAATGGCATGCCATCTCTGATTTCTGTTCTACTCTCCTTTTTCAGTGCTAAGAGAATTCTCTACCACCATACAATTCTGATAAAATATGACAGGATATGTGTGAGCTATTTTGACCTCTATAGGGCTAAGTGTCCATTTCACTCACATAGCACATTATTGCTTGGTGACATTTCTTGACATAAAGTACCTGTCACAACTTGTGATATCGTATCTTAAAGTAAAGATGAGCCTCGAGCCTTGGCTTAAACGAGCCTTGAGCCCCTGAGAGTGGTTCTGTTTGGCACAGCAACGCTTTAGGATCGGATCTCCTGCCACCTAGGCTGACTTGCTTTGCACAAAGCTGTCCTTACAGTTTTTCAAGTGAATGAGAGAATGGAAGCCTCAATAGGCAGGTTTTTCACACCAGGTAAATAGGCACCCGTTTTGAAAGCTAACTGTATTATTGGTCCTCTGCTTTATTCATTTTTATGTTGGATTTTGAAAGCACACTTATCAAACTTCCAGATTATTGTACCCATCTGATTATATAGGACTAAAAATAATTTGATTTGTGACTAAATAAAAGAATGATTAGCTTTGACAAAACTATAAAAATTATGTTGTATGAAACTCATAATGGAATTCCCACTATACAGTAAAGCAATTTTTTTTGAAATGACATAAACCAAAAAGAAAGAATGAAAATACATAGACAATAGAAACAAAATATTGGAAGACAAAGAAGTGGAAAATTGTAGAAAACAATTACAATAATTAGAAATCCTTTTCAGGAGGAATAATATTCAAATAATAGGTGTTCTAGAAAAAAAAAGTGGAAATTATTGGTGAAATAATTTAAAAGAATATTTCTAATGGAAGGACTTGAATTTCTACTTTGAAATAGCCCACAACATGTCCAGAAAAAAAAAAAAAAAAAAAAGAACCAGTAAGGAATTCAAAATATGTATTAAAAACAATAACAAAAACAAAAACATCAGAATGATTTCATACTTCTCAACAGCAACATTGCAAGCAAAAAGATATTTGAACAGTATTTTCAATATTCTGAGAGAAAACTGTTTCAAACTTTGAATTTAATATCCAGCCAAATCATCATGCAAATATAGAGTAACAGTATCTTTATGTTTAATGCTCTCAAAAATTTGCCATTTGAGCACTTTTCTTAGGAAAATACTGAAGAATGCTGTTTACCGTAAATAAGGAAGCCACTGTATACAGGAATTGGTGTGTAGTTCAGGAAATAATGAGAAGGAATGTTAACAGAATTATAAAGTGATGTTAACAGAATTATAAGGATAACAGCTCTGAACTAGATGAGATGACAACCAGTTTGCATTAGAACAGGTCAGAAAGCTATAGAGGAGACATCTCCAGGAAGGTAGAATTCATAGTGCGTGGGATGTGTTTTAATATACAGAGGGAATATTTATACAAATTAAGAATTTAGAGTTCAGAGTTTAATTACTGTCAATTGCATAGAAACTAAGAGAAAAATTAAAGTTAATATTTAAGTTCAGAAGTAACAAAAATGTTTTGAAAAGAAAAAAGCAGTTGACTACATAATTTAGCCATCAAAAGTCTTTATGTAGTTAACATAAACATTGAATTTCAGACTAACCAAAATCATGATATAACTTTATTGGATAAACAGGATGATGGGAATTGTATATTTGTGTGTACTTCTGTTTTCTGTGCATGAGTGTGTATATGTGTTTTTGCTGGCCGGAGGTGGATCAACAGATTAATCTCCATCATTCCATCATAGGAAATATTATGAAACAAAAATGCCTTAAATGGAAAATGTTAAAGTTGTCTATACCAATGTGTAATTTAGAGACATGGAAATAAATAACAAAGTAATAATTTGAACTAGATGAAAGAATTTTCTGGTACACAAAACAAAAATCTGAGGCCAAGGTGAATGATTGCTTTCTTCCATCAAAAAAATGTGGAAATTATAAAACCATGCATATGTAACACCTTTATTTAAAAAATAAATTACAGCAAGGAAATCTTAGAAACTATTTTGTAGTATTTGGTTAGCCCAACCTGCTGCTTATGCCCCATCTTATACAATGTCACTTCAGCTTGATATCAAAGTGATGTCAGCATCATGGCAGCATAATACTTCCCTCCTTTTTAGCAATGAAAATTCAGTATCTATCCACAATCAAAAGTGCCTCTATGGGAGAAGGGGGATCCTATCAAGGGAACTGGAAACTGTGGAAGATAAACTTACGTTGATTACATGTGCAAAAGGAAATTGCTGGGTAAAGTCTAAACATCATTTTTCATAAATATGCAGATACAAAAGTTACCTCTGGTTTGAAATTATTATCTCAATACATGGCTTATCTTTAAGAATGAGAGGATATAAAGAATGTCTAACAATATGATAAAATAGTTGGGAAATATTTCAGTGCTCTGATATTTTTTGTGGTGTCATAGTCACTACCGTGTTTCCCCAAAAATAAGACCTAGCCAGACCATCAGCTCTAATGCATCTTTTGGAGCAAAAATTAATATAAGACCCAGCATTATATTATATTATAACCCAGTCTTATATTAAAACAAGACTGGGTCTTTTATTAATTTTTGCTCCAAAAGACGTATTAGAGCTGATTGTCTGGTTAGGTCTTATTTTCGGGGAAACACGGTAGTACTGTTCACCAATACGTCTGGTCTTACCCTTCTAGACCAATAGTAAAATTGCACTATCTGCCTCTTTAAAGTTAGACATGACCATGTGATTTGCTATGAACCATGCAATGTGAATGCAAGTGATAAGTGTCACTTCAGGGCAACCATCTTTAGGAGCAGGAATGCAATATGCCATGTTACCTTCCCTCTTCCGTGATGACTGGTGATATTCCAGAGCTGGAGGCTCCACAAGCCTCGATCCCTAAATGAGAAGGGGTTGGATCAGAAGCCTAACGGACCTGTGATGATATGTAGCTTGAGTGAGATATTAGCTTTTATTTTTTTAAGACACTAAGATTTGTAGCTTGAATATTAGTATAGTATAAGACAGGTCATTCGGATTGTTATAACTGGTTTCTCTGAATTTTCTGAATTATTTTAGCCCTTCGTAGGCAGACACAGTTAATTTTCTCAGTTGCTTTGTTACACAAAATTTAACGTTAGCAATTACAGTGTTTGGAGATGGCATTAGTGATATTACCAATTCACTCATTTTGCCTCCTGAAACAGGAAGAGAAAGGAGTAGAACTGGTTATTTGGTTTCTAAATTATCTTAATGGTGTCTTTGCAATAGTTCATTTCCTCTTATGTTTGGGCTCAGTGTTTGATATCTGAGTAGGTAGATAATTGCTAAATTTGTTTCATTTAGTTATTGGGCATACCTAAACAATAGCAGTAAAATAGCAATACCCTATGAGAAAGAGGTGGAATATCAGGACACAGGAAATCAACAAATTACTTCACATTTCCTGCAATGAGAATCAGAGAGACACTGCAGATCTGTGGTCCACTATGAGAAAGTTGTTACATTCTTAGTAAGGAATATTGAAAGATGCTGCTATTAGTTACAATTGTCCTACACATCTATTCCTCCCGGGAGTAACCTCCATCTGTATGAGTGGTAAATACAAGCAAGTTACTGTATCTAGTGAAAAGTTGAAAAAAATTTGACAAACATCAAAATGGCAAAGGTGTGAGGTAGTTTGGGTATGCAAATATTAGAAATTCTTGAATTTTTCATAGGTTACTAGGGTAGTAGGGGAAAGGATATTTTAAATTTAGATGCCAGGTCATCTGGCATCACATCTATCAGAGAGATCACTGAACTATACCCAGGCATCCAATCCTGGTTATACCAACTGTGAGATCTTGGCAATGTTATTTTACTCTATGGCTTCCAGTTCTTTCATATATAAAATATTAGAGGGTTAGATTACATGTTTTTAAGGTTCCTAATATATAAAATTGCAAAATAAAAAAAGGGAAATGTTATTAATTATGTCTGTACTTGATCTTCGTCAAAAGTCTGAGAAGCAATTTATTAATCACTTCTCATTGAAGTGTCAGGCACAGGTAGACCTGACAAGGTCAGAATTGTGGGGATAAAAGTGAGCCCCTTGGGGCTTCTAGATCTGCTGATTTTACCTAATTTCTGCTTGTTCTTAGAAACTGAAAGATATTTTCAGTGGGAACCAGAAAAGCATCTGAAGGCTTGAGTAAGAAGCAGAATTACTTGAGATATGGTTTCTCTGACTCCATTTAAGGGATGTAATTTAAAATAAAACAACAACAACAAAAAATAGAATAAATGGAGGGAAACAATTGCAACTATTGTCCTGATTTGATTTATGCTCTTACATTAGATAAGTGTTTTAATGATGAGTTTCAGGCTAGAATTTTAAATAATGTATTCTTCCAGTTGTTGAACTTAGTAAGAAGCTTTAAACCCAATGTAATATTTAAATAAAATTTTGAAATAAGAGGCCAGAGGTGTAGGGCAGATACTTATTGAACAATCACTATGTGCCAGACATTTTAATTTTATATAATTTTCTTATTTATGCTTGCAATACCCTATGAGGCAGGTATTATTACCACATGCTGTACCAATGAGGAGCATAAGATCAGAGTTAATTAACCTGTGCAGTCTTACACATTTAATGCACTGTAGCATTGGAATTCATGTCCTTTAGATAACACAATTTTTTTTCAATGCCAATGATGTGTATCTGTAGCATGAGAGAATGAGAATATGAAAAATGAATCCAAGATTTATGGTTTGAGAAAATAAAAACATGGAGTCATCATAACCTAAAAATCGAGACTTGACTAGAAGTCTTGGAACTTAGGCCATACTTCATAATTCTGGGTCTTGGATTTTTATACCAATTAGGTGAACAAAGATGTTTTTTATATTTCCTTCAGATGCTTCCACAGAAGGCATCTAGATCTGGGGTCATAGTTAAAGTAATGTTTCCAATCAAATAAAGCAAAGCTAGCCCCTAAGAGGTTGTATGTTTATTTAAAATCACCCTGTCTTGAAGAACTCCCTAGTAATAAATGAAGGGGGGGAAACAAAGTTTTCAAAGTTTTCTGTATCTCCTTTCACTGCTGACACTACCTTAATGCATGATAACTATTATTAATAGTTCTACAAGAATTACTGAGTTCCCACATATTGAGTTCTTTTTATTTATTTATTTATTTATTTATTTATTTATTTATTTATTTTACCACAGCCAGAAAAACAGATGACTTGTTCATTTCTCAGCAATGCAGCCAAGGGGACTCTATGCATTAACGAGACTTGTGTTGGGCTATTATTAAGATAGCTTCCTACAATAAGTTGATATGATTTTTTTTATATTCTAATCTGCATTCCATTTTTTTTTTTTTTTGGGTCATTTTTTGGCAAAGATATTTGAACATACGGCATTTTAATAATCATCATGAATCATTCGAATGGAATAACCGTTAAATATACAATGAGGTGACAGCCCTCAGTAAATTAATGATTTCATTAATAACTTGGTAACCTTTCCACTGTTATAGATATTTGACCTAAAATAAGTTTCTTAAAATCCAGTATTTTTCTTTAACATAAAGTTAAAATTGCCTGGTTCAAGGCAGATCACCACTTTCAGTTTCTAGGTCACAAAGTGTCAAACTTTTTAAGAAATGCAGACTCACTTTACTTAGCTGTGTAATTTATAAACTTTCCCCTAAGACAACTCCAGATGGTAGTGTATGGATGAGAAATACACTTATAAGAAAATTTAAATAGTTTTCTCTCAAAATACTAGTGGAACAAATTTTATTTATATGGACTCAAAAATGGTAATTTTATTACATGATCTTTTATGATTAAGATCCAGTTATTATAAAACCTAATATTTCTTAATTTTTTAAAATTTACCAAATATCATATTTTTATTATTAATCATCTTAGAAACCCTATGATGTGGGTAGTATTATGATCCCATTTTACAGAAGACCTGCAGATCATATTGTTTAAATAGTTTTCCAAAGGTCATAGACATACTATGTAACAGGCCTATCATTACAGGCCTATCTCAAGAAACAAGAAAAATCCCAAATAAATAACCTCACATTACACCTTAAAGAACTAGAAAAAGAAGAACAAATGAAACACAACATCAGCAGAAGTAAGGAAATAATAAAAATCAGAGCAGAACAAAATAAAATAGAGAACAAACAGACAATAGAAAAAATTAATGTGACAAAGAGCTGGTTCTTTGAAAAGATCAACAAGACTGACAAACCCTTGCTAGACTAACTAAAATCAAAAGAGAAAAGACACTAATAAACAAAATCAGAAATGAAACGGGAAGTTATCACGGATGCCACCGAAATACAAAGGATCATCCAATAATACTATGAAGGATTATATGCCACCAAATTCAATAACCTAGAAGAAATGGACAAGTTCTTGGAAACATATAGCCTACCTAGGCTCAATCATGAAGAACTGGAAAATCTAAACAGACCAATCACCAGTAACAAAATTGAATCAGTCATCCTAAACCTTCACAAAAGCAAAAGTCCAGGACAAGATGGCTTCACTAGTGAATTCTACCAAACCTTCAAAGAGGATCTAATACCTGTCCTACTCAAACTCTTCCAAAAAAATTGAAGAAGAGACAGTACTCCCTAACTCATTTTATGAGGCCAAAATTACTGTGATACCAAAACCTGGTAAGGATAACATAAAAAAAGAAAACTACAGACTAATATCTGTGATGAATACAGATGCAAAAATCCTAAACAAGATTCTAGCAAATCAAATGCAATGATACATTAAGAAGATTATTCAGCATAATCAAGTGGGGTTCATCCCAGGGGCACAAGGATGGTTCAACATAAACAAATCCATCAATGTGATACATCACATAAAGGACAAAAATCATATGATTATATCAATTGATGCAGAAAAAGCGTTTGACAAGATACAACATCCATTTATGATTAAAACACTTAATAAAATGAGTATAGAAGGAAAATACGGTAACATAATAAAGGCCATATATGACAAACCCTCAGCTAATCTCATAATTAATGATGAATAACTGAAGTCCTTCGTGCTATGTTCAGGAACACAATAGGGCTGTCCCCTATCACTTCTGCTTTTCAACATAGTGTTAGAAGTCCTCGCCAGAGCAATCAGGCAAGAGAAAGAAATAAAAGGCATCCAAATTGAGAATGTAGAAGTTAAATTGTCTCTTTTTGCAGATGACATGATACTATATATAGAAAATCCTAAAGACTCCACCAAAAAGCTGTTGGAAACAATCAACGAATACAGTAAAGTTGCCAGCTACAAAATCAATGTACAAAACTCCATGGCATTCCTATATAATAACAATGAAATCTCAGAAAAAGAAATAAAAAAAAGAATTCCTTTTGCAATGGCAACAAAAATAAAAAAAATACCTAGGAAAACTTAACTAAGGGTGTGAAAGATCTATATGCTAAAAACTATAAGACATTTTTAAAAGAAGTTGAAGAAGACACCAAGAAATGGAAAGACATTCCGTGCTCATGGATTGGAAGAATCAACATGGTTAAAGTGGCCATATTACCCAAAGCAATATACAGATTTAAAGCAATCCGCACCAAAATCCCAATGGAATTTTTTTAAAAAGTAGAACAAAAAATCATCAGATTTGTGTGGAACCACAAAAGACCCCGAATAGACAAAGCAATCCTAAGGGGGGAAAAAAAAAAATCAATGCTGGAGATATCACATTCCCTGACTTCCGCTTGTGCTACAGGGCAATAATAATCAAAACAGCATGGAACTGGGAAAACAAAACAAAACAAAACAAAAAAAAACAGACACATAGACCAATGGAATAGAATTGAGAACCCAGAAATAAAATCACATAAATATGGACAGATAATTTTTGACAAAGAAACAAAACACATGCAATGGAGAAAAGACAGCCTCTTCAATAAATGCTGCTGGCAGAATTGGAAAGCCATGTGCAAAAGAATGAAACTGGACTGCTGTCTGTCACCATGTACCAAAATTAATTCAAAATGGATCAAAGACTTAAGCATAAGACTTGAAACAATAAACTGCATAGAAGAAAACATAGGTACTAAACTTATGGACCTTGGTTTCAAAGAGCATTTTATGAATTTGACTCCAAAGGCAAGGGGAGTAAAAGCTAAAATAAATGAATTGGGGCTATATCAAACTTAAAAGCTTCTGCACAACAAAAGAAACCATCGACAAAATAAAGAGGCAACCAACTGAATGGGAAAAGATTTTTGCAAACAGTGCCTTTGATAAAGGGCTAATATCCAAAGAATTCATACAACTCAACAACAAAAACTCAAGCAACCCAATTGAAAAATAGGCAGAGGACCTGAAGAGACATTTCTCCAAAGAGGACATACAAATTTTTCATATGCCAAATAGACATATGAAAAAATGCTCAATATCACTAATCATCAGAGAAATGCAAATAAAAACTACAATGAGATATCACCTCACCCCGATTAGAATCAACCAGACAAATACTAACAAGTGTTGGAGAGGCTGTAGAGAAAAAGGAACCCTCATACACTGTTGGTAGGAATGGTGCAGCCACTATGGAAGGCAGTGTGGAGGTTCCTCAAAAAATTACGAATATAATACCATATGACCCAGCAATCCCTCTCGTGGGTATCTACCCAAAAAATCTGAAAAGATTTATCTATAAAGACAACTGTACTCCAATGTTCATTGTAGCTTTATTTACAGTGGCCAAGTCATGGAAACAACCAAAGTGTCCTTCAATAGATGAATGGATAAAGAAGTTGTGGTGTATATACACAATGGAATACTATTCATTGGTAAGAAAAGATGAAATAGGACCATTTGTGACAACATGGATGAATCTTGGGATTATAATGCTAAGCGAAATAAGTCAGACAGAAAAAGCAGAGAACCATATGATATCACTGATATGTGGTGTATAAACCAAAAAACAACCAAAGAACAAGACAAAAAAATGAGAAACAGAAACTCATAGGCACAGACAATAGTTTAGTTGTTACCAGAGGTTAAGTGGGGAGAGGAGTGGTAGATGAGGGTAAAGGGGATTGAATATATGGTGATGAAAGGAGAACCGATTCTAGGTGGTGAACATACAATGTCATTTATAAATGATGTTATACAGAATTGTATACCTGACATCTATGTAATGTTACCCCAACAAACTTTAATTTAAAAAACTAAAAATAAAAATTAAGAATATAAATACCATAGGACCCAGCAATCCATCTTCTATCTACCTCAAAATCTGAAAAATATTTATCCATAAAGATATATATGTACCCCTATGTTCATTGCAGCATAATTCACCATGGGTCAAGACATGGAAATATCCAGTGTCCTTTGACAGATGATTGGATAAAGAGTATGTGGTACATATACACCATGGAATGCTACTCAGCCATAAGAAAAAATGAAATACTGTCATTTGTGACAACATGGATATGTCTTGAGATTATCATGCCAAGCAAAATAAGTCAGACAGAAAAAGTCGAGAACCGTATAATTTCACTCATATGTGGGATATAAAACTGAAAGCAACAAAGGAACAAGACGAACAAACAAAGAAACACAAACCCATAGACGCAGGCAACAATTTAGTGGTTACTAAAGTGTAAGGGAGTAGGGAATGGTATAAGAGGGAAAAGGGGTCAAACATATGGTGATAGAAGAACTCTTTTTTTAATAAACAATTGAGAGGCATAAATACACATGCCTCGTTTAAAAAAAACTGAAGTAAATACAGTGAAGGAAAATTCAAACATTTTGACTTCTTATGTAAAAAATGATTTTTTTACATGACAAACCTAAGAAGGGAAGAGGGGTGCTGTTTAGCTATAGAAGATAACAAAAAGGTAGAGCTTATGTGTTGTTTTGAAGGGTCAATATACTTATCTAACACCTTGCTTGGAAATGTGTCCAAATGCTAACATTGGGGTAAAAAGCTTCTAGGTCAAATATTATAAGTTTAACCTTTTCTCAGCTGTCAGTAAAAGGCAATTGTCAACTTGTCATACAGGTAAAGATCAAGTAAGAAAATCAATCAATTTCACAGTAAGATCAAGCTCCTTTTTGCTTTTTTCTTCTTTTGACAAATAACAGAGGAAATAGAATTCTTCTCTTGGTCATTCTAAAATGAAATCTAGCACCAAAAATAAGGCAGCAAAGTTGTGTTTATGCTGACAAAGGACCTCAAACTTTGGTGTTCCCAAGAGCAATGACAGTGAATGTTTTAGTAAAAATATCTAATTCTGTTTCTGATGTTGGTTGCATTCTTGGTCCAGGAGCTGAACTTAGAGTCATGCTGGCAACTAGCCAATCATTATCTGCACTAATTTAAACATTCAGGCTGCTGTATCCCAATAAAACTTCATTTACAAAAATAGAGAGAAGGCCAGATTTGGCCCACAGGCAACTCTTTTATTTTTATTACGTTTATATGCTTAATCTGCTTTTTAAATTTTTTCAGTGTTCTTATTGATAACTTTCACATTATGTATGTATGTGTGTATTGTCTGTATCTTCCAAAAGGATGCAGGCTCCGTGAGTGAAGAGTCTTTGTGCTACATATTCATATATTCTCAATTCTTAGAATAGTGTCTGATGCATATTAGGTTATTATAGAAGATTGCATTATTGTGCCCAATTCTTGACTCCTCTTTCTATTCATGCCTATATAAGGCTTCACAACATAACTTCAGATGTGGACAAAAGGGACGTAGTTCCAACCTGGGTCTTCAGCATCACAGAGTATTTCTAGGCCCCCTTGAATTTTTACTATCAAAAATATCTTTTTGCAAAAGAGGAAAGTCCCTTAGTTATCTTGATACACCAAGACAAATTAGAGAAATATGTAGACCTGCACTAAATCCGCAGCATTATTAAAAGCTAGATTTTCAGAGACCTTGTATAAATTATTTTAGTGGAATAGTCCATTTACTATTAAGATATTAGATATTTCAGTTATAAATATCCTGGCTCAACTGCAGACAAGCTGGTTACTCTTCTTAATACTTGGCACATGAAAACAATTCAATTCTGTCAATCATTATAATTTATTGTGTATCCTGGACGACTCAGTTTTTACTAGATTCGCCATCTCCTCCTCATTACTATTTCAGTGTTCTCCAGAGCACTTTTGTTTTCTGGGGTTTGGGGAAAACAATTTCTCCTTTTAAGTTTAAGCCAGGGATGACACTATTAATGAGCCTTTAAAAAAAAAAAAAAAAAAAAAAGCATCCCTACTATGCATATTTCTGAACTGTGGAGAGACATAGAGGATTTGGGAACTTGATGTCCATTATTCATGCACTGCTGAAAGGAAGTGGCAGTAAGTTCTGGCAAGAATTTTCAAGAATGGTGTTGAATTATTGATTTATGATTAAGAGTAAAGTAGAAAAAACGTGTCAATGGGGCTGGACTTGGGAACCGGAAATTTGCAAAGGCTAAGTTGTAGATGTCCTCTGGATGTTTATGAAAGTCATCTTAAACTTTACTGTCTGAAGTTGCTGTCCTGTCTAATTCTGTAGATGCTTGCATGTGTATCTTCTTGGAGATGTAGTGCACGGGCTACCCCTGCAACTGCAAGGTCATGCATATCTGAGTTTATTTTCATCGTGGTTTTTTGATACTTTTCTAATCTTAACTTTTTCCCTGTCTCCCCTCTACATTTTGTGTATTCACTCTCAGAGGTTTTCTCAGGTATATCTATTTCTGTGCTTTGGTAGAACACAACTCAAGCTGTGGTTTTATTTTTCTATGTAAAGTATATCATGAATCAAATCATTTCCCCAAAGACTCCCTACACAAGAAAAGCTTAGGTACTACATTTTATTTGTCAGTTTGAGGAGAGGATAAAATATATCAATTTTTTGTCTTATTCCTTTATCAATTTTTCTTCAGTTTCCATGTTTCCTTTCTCACAATATCATATTTTACTAATATTTTGTTTACATTTCATTATTTTTCCATACCTCTATGTTTTCTATATACCTTACTTTATCTCCCCTTCTAATTTCTTTTTTATTTTGTCCCTATTTTTACTCTCCACTTAACAGGGAATGCCATATGATAAAGTAAAGAAAGAATTACCATGTAGGGGAGCTTCTTATATGCCAGGACTTACTGTGTTACAGACATTATTTTACTGCACAGTAGAATTTTTTTAAATTGGGAGACCCGAAGAGATGAAGTGGCACATCTAAATGCTAGACCGTGGTAGATAAACATCACCTGGATACCAAAGGTGTACAGACCTAGTGAATAATAACAATATTGAAGTTTACAGCTAGGAGGGTATTATCCTTTTCTCTTTAGATTTCAGGGAGCTTTCACAGTTTTAAGATGATTTCTGCAGATAGTAATGGGTCTATGAGGGAACAGAAATATTTTCTCCTGGCAAGAGATGATTGTGTTCAAATAGAATTTCTTATGAATTGACTAGGTGGGAGGAAACTAAGGAGAGCTGCACCAGAGACCCCATGGGCTTGCCAAGAAGGAGCCTTTCTGAGCGGGCTTCAGCTGTGAGTGACCATCTGGTGGTCCCTAAACTTTTAAGCATGTGGACTAGCTCTATGTCATAAAATCACGTAGAAAATGCCTTCAATTTCTTGCCATCATTCATCTTCTATTTCATTGTCTCATCAGTCCATGACCGTTTTGACATCCTACCTCATGATTTCCCATTCTTTATCTTGTCTCAGTCTTCAAATTTTATACTCAGACATGCATCTCCAACTTTGATATTTCACTTTGTGCCTAAACCATGAGAACACTCTCTCTGAGTTTATACTGGTAATTCCAGCCAGGACCATGAACTGGATACTGGGTGTAAACCCTGTGAGTAGTCCCCCTAACATGTTTGCTCTGGTTTCAGAAGTATTAACAAGATACAGAGATAAGCCCAGGGCATTATGGGACTTTTAGTGTCAAGTAGAAGCTGAAAAACTAATCGTTGTTGCAGATATTGCCTGTTAACTTACTTCCCACAATATTGCATTAACAGTTTATGCCAACAAAGAATGCTGAAAAGTTCAGGAAGGAATATTTTCTCACTCTACTGGATGGGGCTGCAGACCTTAAAAAGTAACGCTAATCTTTTGTGTGATAGTGTACTAGGAACTTAAAGAATAATTTAGCAGTTAGAAAATGAGTGAAACCTATTTTGAGCTTCCAATGGTATGGCCATGTGGGAAAATATTTCACTGAAAGGTCAAACTTGTAAATGTTTCAAGACCAAATATTCTGTGCCTCAGTATCTAAAACTGTGACCTTTACACTGTGTTTATTCAGCTCAGGCAGAATAGATCCATAAGGTATTAGGCTGTTCTATCATCCTGCCAGATTTCTGAGCTTGTCTAGTGGTGGCTGCTGTGTGCATGTCTTTTACTGAAAGGTGCTAGTAAGAGATTTTTTTCTGTAGTGCATGTGTAAAAATGCACATCCATAATTCATCAAAACAGGCATTTGGAAAATGAATTAAACATACTAACCACAGTTTCAGGTCTGCTTATTAAAATAACAATTATTTCTTTTGAATACGTGTGAATGCAGTTCTAGTATGTGAATGTATTTCTTTTGGAAATGTCTTTGAGTGTTTCTTATTCAAACCTTCCACTTCTTTTCTAATGAGACTTGTAAGTAGAACTCTTTTAAATGAATTTTGTTTTCTTGACCAAAATTGAGTTGTTCATAAGCAAACATATTTCCATATATCAAAGGACAACACCTACTGAAGAAAAAGAATAAGCACTGTAAATTAAATATAGAAATATTTTATATGATGTTCTTTAAAAAGCCTATGGAATACTTTATAAAACAGACTATGTCTTAGACAAAAAAAATAGGAAGTTTTTGGAAGCAACACATAGAAGAGGAAGGGTAATCATAGTTATAAAAGTTAATAAGTTAAAGAAGAAAACTCAAACAGGAGGGATATTGCAATAAGATTCAAAATTTTATATATATATATATATATATATATATATATATATATATATAATTGATATGCCAGAATTCATCTGATAGGAGAAAATGTAATTTCCTCAATACTACTATTAAAGCAGTTAAAGAAAACCCCACACCACCACCCCAAAAAACATGGAAGATCATAGTACATCAATGAAAGCCCTTCTTTTGGGGGTAAATCCTATATTTCCATGTTACCTTAGATCTTAGATAACTCATTTTACTTTTTATCAATACTATATTGTTTGCATAATGATGTAATTATGTTTCTACCAGACCAATGACTATATTTTTTACTAAATAACTTACACAGATTAGGAAATGTGGTGACTTATATATCCAGAATAGTGATAACGCTGCAATTAAAAAGGGAAGAATCAGAGATGGACTACACTTGAAAGATGGGTTTCTTCTTTCTTTAAGAGTGACCGTCCCCCAGAGACCTCAGTAGAGGGAACACCCCTAGAAACTTTATACTTGACTAGATTTTTAAAAAAATTCTTCTAAAGAAAAATAAAAAAAAGCAGACTGAGAATAATAGTCTATACCTGTAGAGATTTGTTGAAGTCTCTTATTTCTCTTTGGAGGATGATACTTAGAGAGGCCTATTGGGTTCCAGATCTTGCAGAACTACCTCTAAATCTAGTGTCCTGCAGTAAACCCTTAATATACTGATCCAGTCATCTCTGTGACAAAGCACCATCCTTTGTCATCAGATTGCTGAACAAATAACCCTACTTAACAAAAATGACAAAATCGTCAACTTTTAAACTTTACTTTCTGAAAATTGATATAACGTGTGTATCTTTGCATATCTTTGTAAACTATATTAGCAGGTTCAAGTAAGGACAGAAAAATGCTGAATATAATTATCTAAGAAAATTAATAAGAAAACACACCTTTTTAATTTCTGATATTGTCTCAGGATATGTCAATGGATGTTACCTATTCGTGATACACATGTTGACCAGAATATAATAACACATCCTGGGAAAATTATATTATTTTATTATTTTATAAAGGTTTATTTTATTGACTCATAGAAAGTCAACATTAAAAAGAGCCTCAGAATTTCTTCTAGTCCCTCCTTTACCTAGAGCATTATGGTATAGCACACAGACTGGTAGGACACAGTTGGGCTGTAGGTCAATTGTTGTTTGTTTTCACAACCGTCTTTATACTTAACCAGTTATGGTCCATATTATAAAGAATCAAATTCTAATCACCTGCATACCTAAATCCCTATATATTCATTTTTCTGTGAAAAAGCCCAAGAATATTTCTGTTTTCCTAACTGTAACTTCACTGTATATGCATTTAGTCCCTTTGAAAAGGATTATAAGGACTATAAGGACAGGTCTTTATTTTAATTTGCTTTACCCTCACTTGAGGCATATGTAGTTGATCTTTTTCCTTTTGTACCCTAGTAAATATGATTTATGAGAATTTTAATGATCCAAGTAATTAGGTACTTTTTGTTTTATATCCACATATTAGGAAAAACGCATACATCTAATTTACCTTACAGTAGCCCTGTCACATTTCCCAGTAATTTTATTTTTAAGTAGTCACATTTGGAATAGAAAAACTTGGGGTAGTTTGAATTATGCATGTGAGACTGTATCCTCATTTCACTGATTTTTTAAAATTATATTTTTACTGTTTCAGCCCTCTGTAAAGTCATAACAATTCAGTTATTTGTAATTGATTGTCCATTAAGCATATTTTCTATTCCAGATCCATTTGTATAATTTCAAACCATATAATTAACACTTAGGACTTAATGAATTTTTGCAGGGATGGCTTCTAATATGTGTTGTGATTTAATGACTGAATTATTTTCTTCAAATGGGAAGGTAGGTTTCAGATAAATCCCTCTAGCTCCTACTCAATGTGTGGATTAGTGGTTGAATTCTCAGTATAGCTCTAGGTAGGAAAGGCCAGTTAGATGTTCAATATTGAGGATGAGAAGGTAAGTCTGTAGAAAGCACAGTTGCATTAATCATGATAATGCTAGCTGAAATAACACATAAACTTCGAAAACTCAGTGGCATATTTGTGGGCTTTCAAACAATATATATTAAATAAATGAATGATAAAAATTTTATTTACATGAAAAATCAACATAGCTTCCTCATTTCGGCTGACCCCATATAGTTTTTAGTCAGCCAGAAACAATAGACAACAATTTCACTTAAAGCCCACTAATTCTCATTGCACCTGCCCAAGATAATTTAAATCCTTGAGTTCAACTAGGAAGTCTTGGGAAGAATACCGTTGTCTTTTCCACTTGTTTTCTTGCTATTGTGTTAATTCATTGTCCCCACTTAAATCCTCTTCTTTGACATTAATGTGTTTTTGTTCATTTCCCTTGAACTTCTGATGCTTTTGAAATCACTACCCCGGGTGCTTACCTTGGCAGTGATTTTCTATCCCCTCCCTCTGTTGTCTAGTACAGGCCCTTTTAATATTCTTTCCAGGAGCCAGCATCCTTGTATGTTTATGATGCCAGGCTGTTCCTGGTTGTCCAAAATCATCATAATCACCATTCCCCCGTCCTGTTCTTTGGCACAGCATGCAACTTCTGGAGACTGACAAGCCAAGAGTGTCTTCTTTCATCACGCATGCTGTGTGTGTATGTGAGGGGTAGGGTTGGAGCCCTAGCATATTGATTAAATATTCCAGCTTTCCAATCATTGCAGCCATTGACCAGGGTATCAGAGTCTAATGACACCTGAAAACAGTATTTATCCCTTCTACATCCAGTGATATGATTCAAATTGAGCTGTATGTGTGTGTGACATAAAAATTTAAATCTACACTTGAGATTATTATTAACCAGACTAGTTGTTTGGGCAGCTCTGTGTCATCCCTCAGTATACTGAGTGAGAGAGTAAAACCTCTTCTTTTGTATCTAGGAGTTAACAGAGCAGATGGTACAAATTCATTTGAATAAAATAGGACCTGTGTATAAAATCAAAGTACTAATTTGGTTCATAAAAAGGAATCAGCACCAAGAGAGGCCCACAGTTCAACACTTAACCTTCTTGAGCTCTGCTAGGTGCGTGTAGTAGTTCTGTCAACACTACCCAACCTTTCTCTCCTTATGGCTCATGGTTCTGCACACCCCTTGGCTATTTGGAGTAAATAAATACCAGTGTCAGCTGTTCCGAGTGCACTTCATGCTTTGAACAGCAAATAGATGTATTCTTTAACAGTATTCTTTGCCGAGATTTTATTTCTGTAAAGGCTTAAAAGGAGTAGGAAAAGCAGGGCCTTTCTGAGATGGACTGCAGTGAACATTAGTATATGGGCAAAAATAATTCAAAACCGTAATTTATGTGCTGTGTCCATTGTCAATACGGATAGAAGGTATGAACAATAAAGGAGTTATTTTCCAGAGAACAAACTGATGGTTGCTAGATGGAAGGGGGTTAGGTTAGGCGGATAGGTGAGAAAGGTGAAGGTATTAGGAAGCACAAATTGGTAATTACAAAATAGTCATGGGGATGTGAAATACAGTATGGGAAATACAGTCAATAATGTAAAACTGTGTATGATGTCAGATGGATGCTGGACTTATTGGGGGGATCACTTCATAAGTTATATAAATGCCTAACCACTCACTATACACGTGAAACTAATATAAAATGATATTTAATGTCAACTACAATTTTAAAAATATATATGTATATGTAGTCACGGGATGTAAAGTACAGCATAGGGAATATAATTAATGATATGGTAATTGCTATCTACAGTGTCAGGTAGTGGATTAGTTGGGGTTATCACTTTGTGAGGGGTGTAAATATCTAATCATTATATTGTTTTGTACACCTGAAACTAATAATAAAAAAAGTTATTTTCACAGTTAAGTGAATTATTTGAAAATTCATGACTATTTATATCTATATTGTACATAACAAAAGTGACATAAGAAAATGTTTTTTTTGTTATCTTAACAAAAAAAACAAAAAGACAAAAAAAAAAGAAAACTATCATTCCAGAGGTATAATATCGAATATCTGTGTTCCTCAAAATACTCTGAAGAATAGCGTCATAAAGCTTAATTTGCATATAAGTAAATAGCTTCCATTTATATATATGTTAAAAATCACATATGTAGTAAAATTTTGTACTTTTTAAAGTGTCTTTATATGGTGACAATTGTCCCCACAGTTAGGAGAACTTGGAGGACCGAACCTCACCATAATGAAGGATTTTCTAGAAAGCGATTTTAAGTGAATGCCACATTTCAGAGTAGTTGTGAAAGAATAAAACCCCCTGGTGTAAAATATCAGCAGCTTTGTGCAATAACCCCAAGACCTCTTCTTTTGGTAATGCTCTTAGGAGAATAAATAAGAGCAATATGGATTTGGGGAATAAGATGATGAACCTTTACTTTTTTAATTAACATACCCTGAAGATGATCTATAATGGCAAGAAAAATAGAGGGGTGAAAAGGGAGTATACGAAAACCTCAAACGTGTGGGCAGTTTCTCCAGAAAGAAAAGATATCCAGCATTATTCTGCTTTCTCTGTGGACTCACTGAATACAAGTATTTTCAAGAAAAACCAATTTCACTGTGCTTTTAATCAGAATTCAAAGGAAGTTGGTGCTTCAATTAAAAATCAATTTTTAAAAATAGTGTAAAAATTATAATTGTAATTAGAGTGACAATTTTTCTATACCTTCTTACCTAATTACCAGCTTGGTAATTGGCCTAGACCCTAGATGGAAGACGTGCTATTACAATTTTCAGTCAAGTGCCCATAAATGACTTGGAAAATATACCTGAACTGATAAATGATGCCCTTCTGAAGTGGATGCTCTGGATTCTGTTTTTATTTAATCCAAAGAGTCTAGAACAGTACTTGGCCCAGAGTAGAAGTACAACAGAAATATATCAGATAACCTGCATATGTTTTTGAAAAGGTAGGTAGAAAGGGAGGTTTGAGATTAAACATGATTTATGATAAAGCTCTCTCCTTAAGGATTGCTTCTTTCATCTCTGCATCTCTAAAGCTTCTTACATTTATGGCTGTAAATGAGAGAGCAGATAGTTGCTGCATTTCTCTCCTTTGCAGACATCTAGATTTCACACATTTGTTTAAATAAAAAAACAAATATAGATATAGATACAGATATAGATACATATATAGATACATATATAGATATATATGTGTGTGTATATATATACATATATATATAATATGTATTATATGTATTTACCTGAAGAAATTGCATCCAACTCTTTTGCTAGATTTCTTTTAATTACCGTTATTCTTGAGAAATCTGGTTGAAAATTATGTGCTTTCATGATTTTTTAAATACATTTACTCAGAACACTTAAGAAAAAAAGCACATTTGATAAAGGAATTTGGTATTATAATTATGAACTAGGCTTGGCACTATAGGACCTGGACACAATATGAGATTATTTTCTTCATTAATTTTATCCTGATCTTGCTGTCTCTTTCCCACAGGTTTTAGAAATTTAATAAATTCTGCAAATTACTTCAGCTACTAAAATTGATTTTTTAAAGACATGATTTAATTTCATTCTCTGTAATTAGCCCTTAAGTGCTTTCCCAAAATTGTTCTACATAGATTTCTATCTTGCTTTAAAGTAATGATGATCAGTAGATTGTTTCTTTGAGATGCAGATTTAAACCATTTAGTTCTTTTGTTAGAAAGCTATAAAGAATTCCATTTTCAGCTATAATTTTCCTTGTGAAATACATTCTTACAAATGTAACATGGAGTTCATTCAGAAAATGTCTATACTTTCTGTTAAAGGACACTAAACAATCTTCTCTGTATGGGGTATGAAAATCTATGTTTTATGTAGACAACAGGATTATTAATAAAGACATTTAAATATAGTTTGAAATTACATGCATTGACAATAAAAGGAGGAAACATAAAACCAGTATATTATGTTGCTGAATAAATAGATTTTCAGTATAAATCTTTATATTGGTATTGTGAAAATATAATTGTATTTGCTGATTACAAAATTTTGAACATACTATTCATTGGTCACGATGATCCCCAAAAGAATATCCTATCAGCACATTTTATTACGCTTTTTTTTTGTTGCATAAAACAAAAGATTTGCAAAAGTTTGTTTATAAGTCAAAATGGAAAAAGTTCTGCAGTTCCTTCTGGTTTATTTTTAGTGGTGAATTTGTTAAAAGTTAATATTTCATAAAATATAATGATGTGATGTATTTGATAATATGATCCAAATTTTGCTGGTTTTATTTATATTAATACACCAGGGGTGCCAAACAAATGTATATACGTAACTTGTTGTTATTGGTATATATTGAGTATTACAAACTTAATACAGATTTTTCCTTGCTTAAAATGCATATACATTTTTTGGCACCCTCTGTATATTAATTATTAAATGTCATTGAATTACTATCACCACTATTACTATTATTACTGCTACTGTGACTACTGTTGTAGCTACTAACAATCATAATCCTAGGCTACATTTATTTAATGGATTTCTATATCACTGGTACTATATTAAATAATTTTCATGCATTAAATCAATTAAAAAATGTTGATTATATGTCTTTTGTTATGATTGGGATTTTAAGGTAAGCAAACAGTGATGCCCATCACTGTAGATCTGATGGTATTAATTTAGCTGATCTGAGTTCTTAGGCTGGGGTTTCCATCATTTTAACACTGGTGTAATGTAGTCCTACAGTTTGCTTGATCAAATAGATTAACCTTCCCTGAAAAAGTGTCATGTTTCTCACTCAGGGATATATACCAGGTGTGCTCAAAACATATGGTTAATGTTTAAGTTAAATGAATAAAAATAAAAATTATTACAATAAAGACACATTGCCATTAATCCCCCTCATTTTGCACATACTTATCCTATCATTCTTGCTACTTTCTGAAGCAGTTCTGGAAGACCTCTTTCATGAGTGTCTTTAGTTGCACTGAGGTGGCTGCCTCAATGTCCTGAATCGATTCAAAACATTTATCTTTCATGGTCATTTAGACTTTGGAGAAGAGCCAGAAGTCGCATGGAGCCAGATACAGTGAATAAGGTGGATGAGGACACATCATAATGTTCTTATTTCACAGAAATTGCCGTACTAGAAGCCAAGTGTCACTCCCCGATTAGTTTATTTTCCTACCCCCTGAATCTGGGCAGCCTTGTGATTCGTTTGTTGGTTACCAACACAATATAGCACAAGTCAAGATGGGTGAATTCTGAGCTATCTCAGAAAAGGTGAGGCAGCTTCCAATTTATTTATGGAAATAGTCACTTTTAAAGCCCTTAGGCCTAATGTACACATTTCAAATGCCTTGAAGTTGCCATGTCTGAGAATACAAAGAGACTAGAAGGAGATACCCTGGAAATATATGAGGGGAGAGAGATGGCTGCCATTTCTATTGGCTCAGTTCCTGTTCCCATGTGACCATAACCACATGAGAGATCCCAAAGGCAGGACCACACAACAGATCCTTTCCTGAATTTCTGACTCATAGAAGCCATGAGAGATAATGAAATAATTGTTATTGCTTAAAGTTACTAAGTTTTTGTTTATTTATTTGTTTGTTTATTTATTTATTTTTATGCAGCAATGATAGTGAAACAAAATTTGGTACTAGGAATGGGTCATTTCATAATGAAACTCCAGAAACATGTGTCATTGACTTTGAGATTGAGCAGCAGATAGAAGCTGGAAAGTCCTTGAAAAGCTCTGGAGATGGCTAACAATTAAAATTTAAAGGAAAATTAGAAAAATGTTACTGGAAGTTGGAGGAAAGAAAATGCTTGTCATATAGTGGCAGGAAATTCTGTAAAAATATCATCTACGTAACATGGAAAATAAGAAATATATCTAATGAACACTATGTCATTGATCATGGATTGACAAACTTTTCTGTAGGGGTATCAGATAGTAAATATTTAAGGTTTTGTGGGCTATACCCTCTGCCACACCTACTGTTGTAGCATAAAATAAATCATGTCCAATACAAAAACAAACATGCATGGCCCACTTGGGTCAACAGTAGGCTGGACTTGGCCTGAAAGCCATAGTTTGCCGACCTTTGATCTGGATAAGGAGATTTCTATGCAAAGTGTGCAGATATTATCTGGTAACTGTTATACAATGAAGAAGAGTCAGAAAAACTAAAGAATAAAATACTTTGCTTTTGAGTGGAACATGAAGAATATATAAAAGGCATAAACCAGTCTTTTCAGCTAGAAAAGGATTTTCAAAGTAAAAAAGTGGCTGAGGTATGAAAACCATTTGAGGGTTTGACTATAATCTCCTTTGTTAAGAACTTAGAGATAACTAAGGCAAAGACACACAAAACTTTTCAGAGAGAAATAGCCTTCTAAGGATCTTAAAGTTGTGCTTTCTAGATCCTGTCTGTTAAACAATAAGGCTTCTGATATTTTTAAGAGAATCATCTCACAGCAAACTCATGATGTAGGGAGTTGGAATGAGCTCTAACCAAGGAACCTGCAATATATGCAAATTTGGAATATGCAAATGGTATGAATCAGTTTCTGTTATGACTCCTTCTTTTTCTTTTTTTTTGAATGGAACTATCTACTGAGACTTTCTTACGTCTGTCTTACTATTGTGTGCTTTGACAGGTGGTGAATATATTTTGTACGTGGAGTGGGCATAAATTATTGTGACCAGAGGATGAACTATGACAGCTTACATTTCCCAACAATATCATATGCCTCACAACTCTTCTAAAACCTTCTAATGAAGTGAGAAATGGGATCTATGTCCCTTCCCCTTGAATATGGGTGAGCTTATAATCAGCTTATAATCAGTAATGTTGTCATGTAGCAACCTACCCATCTGTCCCCTCGTACCTACCCCTAAAGAAAGGAGAGTTTGTGAGACTGATCTTTTCAGGGACTTTACTTCACCTTTGTGCTTATACCTTATGTCTCCCTGTTTGGCCCCGGAGGATGGCTGGTTAGTCAATGACGGGTAAGATTCCTTAAGGGAGGAACAACCTAAGACAGGCACAGTCGCATAGGGGCCATCTGGAGAACTCACGGGGTTGATAGAGGTGGGCATAGACCCCCCACCTTCCCCCTGCTAAGGAGAGCTTCTGCCTCTGTGGCTACATTCCTTTCCACATCCTGCTTGGGAAGAGAGTGCATGATGTGATAACATCAGCTCTCCATCTATTCATATTAGTAAGTGTCAGCATAAAGATTTTGTCCCTTGGGGAGGTACTTACAACAATTACTAAGACATCCTGTGACTTTCGGTTCTGGAAAATGCTGACATCTGACAAACTTTACTTCCTCATCTGTTAATCAATAAAAGCTGTGTGTTGGCCTGATTCAGGGCTCAGTCATTGAGGCCCAAGTCTCTTGGCCCCGCTTGCCCTTTATTCTTGGCTACTGTGTTTCTTAACCCTGCACCACCCTTTTGCTTCTTGTGCAGGATGTGACACAGTAGAATGACCCTGTGTGACTTATGAGGATAGGTCAGAAAAGGGTAGACAGATTCTGTCTCATTCCTGGAATATTCACTCTTAAAAATGTCAATCTTGATGTCAGCAGCCTGCAGCTGCCATACTGTGACTCTGAAGCCCAAACTCACCCACAAGAGGGCATGACAAGAAAAGGGAGTGAAGCCTACTTAACTCCCAGTTGCTCCTGCCTATTGTCTTCCAGCTTCAACCACTGCCTGACTAACTGCATGAGTCATCTCAAGTCTGAACTGCGTCCTCTATTCCTTCCTAATTCCCCAATCCACAGAGCACATGATAAGTAATAAAAGGATTGTTTTAAGCCCTAAAATTGAGGTGATTTGTTTCACCACAATAGATCAACAAAGCCCTTTTTAAAAAAAATCCCTCCTAGACACTGTGCTTATACACAGTGGTATAAGCTGGTAGCAAGTGAATCAAGTTTGTTTGTTTAGCCATAGATCTCAACAATAAGCTTCTATTAGAATAAAAATAAACAGAAGCAGAAAGAAAGAAAGAAAGAAAGAAAGAAAGAAAGAAAGAAAGAAAGAAAGAAGAAAAAGAAAGAAAAGTAGTACTCTAAAGTAGAATTCTAAAGCCTAATAACTAAATCAAAGGTTAGTGAACCTTTATTTAAACATTAGGGTTCAAAATGTTCTCATTATGAGCTATTCATTCTATGATTGCTTAATGACCCTTTATAGAACATTTAAAAATATAATAGAACATTTTTAATGACTGACACAAAAGGGCTAAGGTGTTTTTAATAGGGATTCGGAGAGCTCATTTGCCTTAATATACATACAGCATAGCCCATTATGATTTTGAAAACTAATTGTCGTGTAGGGCGTCCGGCGGGGTCTCTGCTCCTGCTCCCCACATAAGAATGCAGGACAAGGTGAGGCCAAAAAGGAACACCCACGGAGCCATAGGTAGGGGAGTCATACCACTATACACTTGCTGGCAGCTGGGTTGGAGAAACAGGAAGCAGGAGCCACACAATTCTCAACCCTCACTGCGCCGCTTGCAGGCTCAGCCACCATCTTCTTGCTAGCCCCCATTTTTTCTGCTAGCATACCCACAGCAGTTAT
This sequence comes from Rhinolophus sinicus, assembly GCF_036562045.2. NCBI lineage: Eukaryota > Metazoa > Chordata > Mammalia > Chiroptera > Rhinolophidae > Rhinolophus > Rhinolophus sinicus. The sequence continues at coordinate 136,629,633 of NC_133756.1, forward strand.
ATTAGTGGCCAATGGCTCACTGGTTACAGCTGACGGCCAACTAGCCACCGCTGATGGCCATCCAATCACAGTTGATGGCCATTTACTACCTGAGCCAGCACCTTTCTATGTGAGGCTGAAAGCCTGGAAACTACTTTCGGGGGCTCTCTCCCAACACTAATATATGACAGGAGTTAGGTCAGATATTTAAGAAAATAATTTTGTTTATAATTAAGAAACTTTTTGGGAGTAGCATCCAGAAAAACAGAGGAAGGCCGTGGAGGGAATGGTAGAGAATCTAGGCCCTTTGAATTGGGTTTCAAATGTGATTGAGAGGCGAGAACTAGAACTTCAGAAAATTATTTTTATTGGAATACGTTGAATTTGGTTCAGAACATAAAACAAGGAATAGAATCAGAAAGGGAGTGATTTGTTTTGCTACATACTCCATGCTATGATATCACTCTTTTTACCTACAAATTTAGGATTAACAGGAAACAACATGTGTGTCTCTGACTTGAGTGTAATATTATGGGGAAACTGAAATGTCAGCAGCTATGTTTCCATAAAAGACTCGATGACCAGTGGAAGATGAGCAGTGTGAATATTTGTAAAAGTGAACAAATATGGCATGGGAATGTCTATGGCTGATTGTCTGATAGTAATAACTCCTGAGACATCCATTGTGAACTCTAAGAAATACGTAAGAGGATCTTACCATGTTTCCCCGAAAATAAGACCGGGTCTTATATTAATTTTTGCTCCAAAAGACGCATTAGGACTTATGTTCAGGGGATGTCATCCTGAAAAATCATGCTAAGGCTTATTTTCCAGTTAGGTTTTATTTTCAGGGAAACACGGTAGCAAATTCAACTGGGGGCGGGGGGGGGAGGGGCTTTTTGAGCAGGTGAAGGTAAGATCAAAGCTTTGGGCAACTGATTTGAAAAAGACTACAAGCCTGGTATGAACTGATGCATTGGTGGAAAACAATACATTTGGAAACCTAGTATATCTGTTTTGCTTTTATAGATGAGGAAAAATAATCTTTGTGTTTTGCAGAAATAAAAAGGTCTTCTAAGATTATCTTACCTCTAGGTTTGGAAACATATTTGGGGAAGCTTGCTTGGCAGAAATTACAAAAAATAAAATAAAAAATAGAGACTGTATTTGATATAAAGAATGAGCCAAAGTTGTAAAACTATCATTTATGACCTAACAAGATAGAGGGACACTGGTGAATCACCCAGGCATTCAGTCTGGATCTTGAAATTTTATATACTAAGAGTAAGGATGAATGATAAAATCCTACAAGTGCTACACCCCAACTTTCTATTTAATAAGCATTCAATTAAAGTGAGGTTGTATTTCCAAGTATATCCGCCTTCCAGAATGAAAAGTAGTCATCTCTAAAGGAAGAAAATATCATTTAGATTTTCATTTTGTCTTTTTTATCATATAAAATATATGTTATTCAATATAAATAACAAGGTACCCAAAGAGAGAAGGTGTGACAATATCCCAGAAGAAAAAAAAATAATCAGACAATAATATCAGAGCACAACATATTTAGGCAATGCAATTATCGGACATCTAAATATACCTGATAGTGATTACTATGTAGAATATATAAGGAAATATTAATCAAAAATAAAAAGGTAGACAGCCAATTAAAAACATTAACAAAAAATATAAATGTCATTTCACAACATAAAATATTTAAGTGGGCAAAAAGTACATCAAATTTACTTAAATATAGCAACAAAATATAAATGAAAATCATGAAATACTAAAAACAGCTAAATTTTAAAAAGTAGATAATAACTAATGTTGGCATACATGAGAAATAATTGGAACTCTTATAATTTGCTTCTGGATATGTCAATTGTGTGATGACATTGAAAACTACTTGGAAGTTTCTTATAAACTTAAACAATACACCTCTCTTCTGTCTATTCCTGAATGTTTACCCAAATGAAAAGTAAATATATACTTATAAAATACTTGTATTAGAATGTTCATACCATCTCAATTCATAATAGCCCAAAAGTGGAAACCACTCAAATGCCCAGCAACAGAAGAATGAATAAACACATTGTAATATAGCTACAATGGAATGCTATTCTATGATAAAATGTTCCAACATCTGATGCATGCAGAAAACATAGGTCAAACTTATATATATCATGTTGTGCCAAACAAGCCAGACGTGAAAGAGTACATGAAGAAATATTCCATATGCAGAGATCTCAAAAACAGTAATAGACATTAAAAATGCTGATTATCTCACCTGTGGGAAATTTACTAGATAAAGACATAAGGGAACTTTCAGAGATGATGGAGGTATTTCATATATTGATTTTGTGGTAGGTTACATAGCCATGAACATTAGTACTCATCAAATTTTATACTTAAGTTCTTTGCATTTCATTGTATGCAACTTAAAATTCCAACATACTGAAAAGGCTTTTGATATTTCCACTTAAATAAGGGTAACACTAAGGATATGGTGTGTCATTTTACTAAAGAAAATGGCTACCTAAAAGTATACCAGAGTTTTTGCTTATAGTATCTTACTTAATGCTCACAACTAGCCTGGGATAGATGTTAGGTGGAGAAACTAAGGCTTATAGAAGCTAGGTAATGTTCCCAAGATCGTACAAGTAGGACTAGGATGCAAATCCAAGGTAATTTGTCTTCAAACCGCTGTACTTATTACCAGTTTCCTTGGGAAGTATCTATGGGGAAAGTACATATAAACAACAGGAGATTCTCTATCTCGAGATTAGAAACACATTTCAAGAAGTTAGTTGAACTAGTGGACTTTAAAAACTATAAAATTTAAAAAAAACAAAAAACCTAGCAATAAATCCCTAGTCTCTCTCCCACAAGAACCAACAAGTTTTTTGTTGTTTCTTTTAAGTGGAAAAAAAAAAAAAATTGGGGTTTTTATATTATCATGGTAATGACTGTACTTTTTTCAACTGCCAGTAACATGAAGAGACTCACTCTGGCGAACATGTAACTCTGGAAATATTTTTTTTGAAGAAGCCTCACACAAGAGGCAGACAAACACTTCTCTAGGGCTGTCTACATTATGAGGATGTCATCCTTCACATCTCAGATTCCCTCACCAGTTCAGTTCTCTTATGTTCTATCAATACCTCCCTATTGACATTTTAGAGCCATCTAATTCTGCTAACATTAGTAAAGCTCAATTTTGAAAGGATATAAGCAAGGCATGTAATAATTAAGTTGTCTGGTTAAATTTCTGGACCTCCAAAATTAGAGAATGAATCACCACGGCTATGGATTTAAATTATAATTTTATTTCCATAAAATGATAGAAATGATCTCTGCAAGACATCGCCTCGTATAAAGCACTCAGAGATAAAAAATGTACATCAAAATATCATGTAAAACTTTATTCTCTTTAATGGTACATATTAGTGCACTCTGAGATTTAAGTTACTGAAGTAAGGGGACTGGTTAATTTGTTCAAATCCCATTATTAGAGATGAGTTGCAATGTATTTTATAATAAATGTTTTGATGAGGATTTGAAAGATACAAAAGAAGATGTCCCTGTCCTCACCAAACTCAGATGCTCTATGAGGAAATGAGGCTGAATTCTATGACCCACAGGAGTAATGTCAATTACAAAAGGGCCAGAAAGCATATATGAGATAAGAACTCAGAAATGGACACTAGGAATGTAGGCTAGAGAGCTCTTATGCTTCTAGAGAAGTAAATCTTGAGTTAGTTCATGAACTTCTTTTTAAAAAGCCACTACTGTTGTAACGGGATACTTATTAACATAATTTCATGACCTAATCCAGGCTTCAAGTTGAGATTATATATATATATATATATATTTTTTTTTTTACTCTGGGTCCTGTATCCCAGACAATCCAATTTTTCTAAACTAAGTCATTCAGTTCAGGTCTTCCTATGTGCCTTAATATACAGTTTTCCCTCTTCATGGAATGGCCGTCTTTCTATTTCCTTATGTCCTTCATCAAAGTTTGGTGCAAACATCACTTCCTTGTTGACTCCTTCTAGGATCCCAACATTTACTGGAAGTGTCCTTCCCTTTGCTCAGTTATCATACCACCTTTATATTTTGGTTTATATTTCTATTTCTTTCTTTGTTTTTGCTTTTTGGTCAACTGTGATCTCTTTGAGGTTAGGCAGTGCCATTCTTTATTTGTAACACCTAATAACATAGTTCTTAGAACACAGTAATGTTGAACAAATAAATGTACAAAATGTTAACAGTCGATACAATTAATTTAGAAATTATTCTTAAAGGTATTAAAGGAATGTACACTGCCTGCTTTCTCTGATGTATTCTCAGCCTTTGCAATCTGCCAGGAAAGTCCTGTCTTTAATACAACTCCCTGCTGCTCAACTAGCCTTTGTTAAAATACCAAGAAGCCACCCCATGGAGAGATCATTATATGTTTTTCCATTCTGTGTAAAACTCCTTGATTGACTTTAGAAAGAAAAAAGGAAAAGTGCCGAGCGATATTTAAAAAATGAAATAACATAAATTGCAACCTTAGTCTTCACCAGCTGAGGCTGAAATTGGACAAAGTTGTATAGAGAAAGCCAACAGAGGCCTATTCTGCCAGAATGTTCAACAATCATGCAACCTCTGGACAAAAGTCAGCTTCAAACTGCATAGAAAATTGTGTCTAAACCCTTGTATTTCTCCCAGCAATTATGCTCTACTGTGTAAGCAAGTTTTCTCATTAAGTTATGAGTTAAAAGTAACATTTAGTAATAAGCTCACTAACTGGGCCATCACATTCAGTCATGTCCAGTACTTTATTGCTACTGTTCTATGTTCATGGGATTTTCTGGAAACTTCCAAGGAAATTTATAACCCCGAGAAATAGAAATCCCCACTCCTTGATACTTCAAAGGATTAGCAATAGAATACGTAAGTCAAGAAAATGAGATCCTACTGAGTTCCTGAGGAAATTTTTCTTAGTGCATTTGATTGCATTTCCATGTATTTTAATTTGCTTGTTTATCATTCTCCTTTCATGTGTCTAGGTATTAAGCCTGACATATTTCTTGACTTTATCTTTATTTCTTTCTTTCAATTCCTCTGAGAATGTTCTGTAACAATTTTTTTCAGAGAATGAAAGTATCTTTTTGATAAAACTAAACATATTTTTAAAAACCCCACAAAACTTTTAAATGTAAAAGAGCTGGGATTTGTTTTGAATTATCTTTTATTTCATCATCATGTTGATTTCATTAAATCTATTTTGTTTGTGTAATTATGCAAAAATTTCAAGAAGTACTCCTAGCACCATTTCCCAGCCCCACTGTTTAGAGAAAAATCAGGACTGCTTAAACTCCCATTCAAAAGTCTCTATAATCTACAAACTACGTGCATTTTGTTTTTTGCTTCTATTATGCTTTTTATTTCTTGAGGTTTCAGTCAAGCGTATGTACAACCTATTGCCAGATTATATGTTTGCTGTGTTTTAAGCCACAAGAATGCAATTCCAGAAAATCACTGTTGAAAAAATACAGTACCAGATTCCCCACGACAATGCCCTATGACCTGAGTCAGTACTTTCCATTTTCAGAAAATTCTGGCCATTAGAAAATCCTTTTATTAAGTTAATATAAATTTTTTTTAAAGAATTCACTTCCTAATCACCTCATTACTACTAAAGGCCCAACAAAGGGAGGTAAAGTCATTTTCCAAAGTTTGCATGTATTATCTTTGGTCTTTCTGAGTTTTGTGTCAATATGTATATAAATTCCCCATTCTTTCAATCATGTAAAATTATTTTGAATCCCTCTTCATTATTGATCCTTCTTTTACGAAATCCTGTTAACGGTGATAGCTGAGAACAAGCCTACAAACTCTTCTCAGAAAGTTACAGAAATGACCAAAACCAGCAAATTTTAAATCAATACAGTATATTGCTTTCCTAGGGAGTTAATCATAAACACGCTAGCTTAAAACAACAGGCATTTATTCTCTGACGACTTTGGTTGCCAGAAGTCTAAACTCAGTGTGTCAGTAATCATGTTCCCACCAAAGGCAAGAGGGGAACATCCTTCCTCGCCTCTTCCAGCTTCTGATGCCTCCTTGCCTGGGACTCCAATCCGTGCTTCAGTCTTCGTATGGATTTTCACGTGGCATTCTCCCCTGTTTCTCTGCTTGTCGTTTTCTGTCTCTTATAAGAATAAGCTCATTGGATTTAGGGCTCATGCTAATCCAGTATGATCTCCTACAGATCCTTACTTTATTGTATCAGAATGTGACCTATTTCTGAACAACGTCATATTCTTAAGTTCCAGGTGGATATTAATTTGGGGGGAGACCCTATTCAACCCACTACAGGTATAGTACCAATCATCTCTTACAGGCTTTAAGAGATGCCTAATAAATACAGCACACTTGGAAAATACCAGAAGCTGACACACATATTTCCTTCCACTTAGGATAATTTAGAGTAAGTGGGGAAGCACTTTGAAAACACTACTATTCTATTTTTGGGACAAAGGCTAGAGATCTTGGTACTCCATGAGATCGATGTAGACCGCTATGAGCACTTTTTTCTGCCTCAAATAAACACCATTAAAAGCCTGGACTTCCTGAGTAAGAAAGGAAATTAGTTGATCATTCAATATCATTATTAAATCCATTTCACAGTAGTTACAATATTATCCTACTATAGAAAGAGTCCCCCTAATAGGGAATGGTAAGTATTGGAAGTTAGGGAAGCTGGTAGGTGAGATGGAAGCTCAAGTATTTATCTTATCACAAAATGTCATGAAAAACTTTGACTTGGCTTGACAAATACAAAAAGCTTTGTGTGGGTAATGGGTCTTTAAACTGATTGTTCTTCAATCGGTCTGATTTATTATGGATCAGTTTAAACAGAGTAAACCATAGCCCCAATTCAGTTCTCTCCTTGAATTCAGGAGAGCCAGACGGATCTCAGGTTACTGTTATAAAACAATTACACAAAGAAAACAAGAGAGATACGAAACAAACACTTCAGGAGTAAAGTTGTCTCACTGTAAATGCTAAGAATCCCAACAGTCTTTCTCATATCCCATCAGATTGCTATTGCCAAAAAAATTACAAAGAAAGAAAAGAAAATTATAGATGTTTATATATCAATGATTATCTCAATGTAAATTCTGATGGGAGAATTTTTGCACACATAAATAGGAAATGGTAAAACACCCATATTTTTTCACACCAATAGAAGACTTAGGTAGATGTGCCGCCTACAATAATGTGAAAACACAAAGAACAAACATATAGTTAAGGTGTGGCATGAGTGTCACTGAAGCTATGCACAGCAGTGTGAATGTAAGTCTGCTTTAAACAAACTTCCCCTGCCTAGTAAGTGGCTCATTAATTATAAGTGGCTCATAAAAAAAAAAAAAAAAAAAAAAAACTATTTAGAAAATGATCTTCCATTTCATTAGTGCTAGATGTCTTCTTTTGCCTGCATTTCCCTGAGGTGATAGTGCCTGGTGTTAATCACTCAGTCAAGTTCAGGTTTTACCTGCAACACCAGATGGAAAGTCACTGAGGAGTTCACCCTCATTCCACCTCACCTCTCGACAGTCTCACTCTCTGCTTAATAGTCAATTACTTTCAGAAATGTTTCTGCTCTGAGTTTTTTGTTCTCACTTGACTTAATTTGAACATGGCCTTGTTTTCCCTTTTATCTACTCAGCCAAATCATGGTAAATGAAGCATCCCTCATTGGTGTGTTGTAGGACTTCTGATGGCCATATTTAAAGACAGTACCTAGGGTGGGAAAACACCACATTTGGAACCTCAAAGACAGAATTCAGTTTTTCTTTCCCCTATCTCTGTGTGTATACTCTGTAGATATTTACATAAATTATATCTAGACGTTAGCAGTAAGAAGTAGCAATTTTTCTATATGTGCAGAAGCTAATGAAGTCTTCCATGCCCCTTTACAATATGTTGTCCTTCATATCAATAGTAGCTCTATGAGGTAGGTAGTAGCATTCTAATTTTTCAAAATACAATAAACAAACAAACAACAAAAAAAACAAAAACAGGGATCTGTGATCTGAAGTAACTTTTTCAAGGTCTCAGAGCTAGTGAACAGCAAACTTGGCTTTGAAACCTAGTCTTTTTGCCTCTAAAACCTATTTTATTTCTTATTACACCTTTTTTTTTTTTTTTGTCTTAAATCCAACAAGGTTGAAAACCAAATGCCAGCTCTTCTTTCAAATTTTTGCTCATAGCAGATTGCACTGAGAAAATCTTTCATAAATGCTGATTTTTACCATCACAAGAGGTGAATGCTACCTGCCAGGCAGAATGTGAATGGTTTGAGTCAGCTGTTGTGTGTTTTTTCTTTTGTTTTTCGACTTTTGTTTGTTTGTTTTTAAATTTTGTTATCGTGGACTCCAAAGCTCTGAAGTTAGAACACTTACGCCCTAATAATCCTGATTCTACATGGATGGATTTGATGACAGTAACACTACTTGCTTCTCTTTCCACCCCTTGCTTTTTCCTATGTTGGAAGCAGTGGCTTATCTGATTGATGAATTTTCAAGCAAATACTCTTCCTCTTTTCCCTTCTTCCTACTGAGATCTACCTGTCTGAAGGTAATAAGCATTTTAGGCAGTTCTCTGCTATGTGGTAAAAAAAACCCTTACCAGTTGAGCTACAAACTGGTTAGTACTAATTTGGCGTTAACAAGATTTAGATGCTTCCACCTATCTACCATTTATTGATACAAAAGTTCTGACTTTCTCCCAACCCCCCGCCTTATCTGTATGACTCCTATGTCTAACTCTTATTTCATTTTTTCAGTTTTGTTTTTTGCTTTTTTGTTTTTTATAATCAGCTGGGGAAATTATTGATTGAATCCTTTCACGATTCATGCCAACTCCCTGACCTCATTTCTTACCCTTCTTACCTTGGCACTGATCCTGCCATACTTGTTTCCTGTTTTTCCTGGAAGAAGCCAATCTTCCTCAGAATTTAACACTTGATACTCCCTCTGTCTCCTCCCTTTGCATGATTATCTAATTTCATTTAGGTCTCTCCTCAAATGTCGCTGCTGCATGGTATACCCATATACACCATGTCTGAAAATTTTTACATGTATATAAGAACAGAAAACCTTCAGTAATTATTGCTATACTTTATTGTCTTTCATGTTTGACACAATTGGAATTGCATTATATATTTATTTGTTTACCTGTTCATCTCTCTCTCCGACTAGAATAAAAGCTTAATGAAGGCAGAAACGTAGGCTTTCTTCTTTCTTTCCAGACCCTCTAATGGTTTTATAGGTATATGTAGTTGGCACTCCATAACTATTTGTTGAATAAATTAACATATGAAACTTATCCAAAGGTGGCACTTGCCACATAAAAGATGCTCAATAAGTTGCAAATCAACTTGTTTGAGGGAAGTAATGGGGGAGTTGGAGTCAGACAAACTAGGGTTGTGGCATTCAATGCAAACCTCTATTCACAACACTCCGCAGTACTTTCCCTGCTTTTTTATTTCCATAAATAGATGACAACCTCTAAACACTTACTAGTAGTCTTGATTTAGGCATGTACTTTGGGATATGCTGGCACAGAGTGAGGGTTGGAGGAGAGGAGTATAGGACCCAGACGCCAATGATGCTACCAGCTTTAGAAAACCAGAGCAATTCAGCATAAGAAGAGACTTACAGATCAGTAGATGAGACAGATCATTTGTGTTCTAGTTGCAGTTCTACTAGTTGTGTGACTTTATGTTAAGTTCACATTGATAAGTTTAAGGTTTTCCTTTACCTCCAAAATGGAAGAATTTGGGTATATTCTATCCATCTTTTATGTATTCTGAGTATACAGTATGTAATCTCTCAATGTCTAATACAGGCACAAAATTGTATAAAATATTATTTTTCATTCCTTTACTATAATTTAGTATATAACTAAAGGTCAAAGTCAGACTCTATCAGCCATTAAAGACATCAGAGTGGTTGTTTCTTCCTCTCTTTAAATTAAATACTGAATTCCTTAAGATACTGTAGGATTAATATAGTAATCTGTGAAAACATAGGGGGAAAAAGGACCTTCTACGTGCTAAATAACATGCTATAAACTCTATATACATTATCTCCTTTACTATTTGCAAGTATCAAATGATATAAGAAATGTCATGAGAAAATTTAGGATCAGACTGATTAAATATCTTTCCTGAATTTAAAAAAAAATTTTTTCTAGAATTCAAACTGAGAATTAAATAATGATCTCAATCACAAAAGTAGTAAATAAATATCACCACCTATCATTTATTGAATACTTAATATGTTCCAGGTAGTAGTTTACAACATTTTATAAGCATTATACTTTTAGTATGAAAATATCACAAGTAAGCATCAGTATTCCCATACTAGTTAGAATTGCTTTTGGCTGCCAATTATGGGGGGGGGGGGGAATATATATGGACATTAATTGGCTGAAATAAATAAGGGTTTATAATTTGGTGGACTGTTGCAGTGGCCCCACAATGTTATCATGAATGGTAGTATTTTCTACCTTTCTACTCCAGTGTTTTATCTTCATGCTTGCCCCCTCACTATCTGTAGGTTTAGCAGGCAAGAAGAATAAAGACCAAAGGAAGGCTTTGTCTTTTCAGTATGGAAGGGAAGTTTTTCCCAGTAAATATGATTAATCAGAACTTGGTTACATCTCCACCTTTAGAAAATCAGTAGCCTTGAGCAATGAGATAACCATCATAGGCCAATCGTGGAGCTAACCTACACATCAGGGTTTTGTGAGAAGGTGAAGATGGGGAGTGGAAGTTCATTAGGCAGTTGGGTCTGTCACAATTCCCGAATGTGGAAACTTAAAGAGATTACTAAATACTTTGCGTAAGGTTGTAGGTTTAGTGAGTGCCACAGATATATATATAAATATATGTACATATATATATATATATATATATATATATATATATATATATATATATGCCAGATATACATATATATATTTGTACATATATAAATATGTATATATATTTAATTAAAGTTTATTGGGGTGACAATTGCTAGTAAAGCTACATAGATTTCAGGTGTACAATTCTGTAATATATCGTCTATATATCACATTCTGTGTTTACCACCCAGAGTCAGTTCTCTTTCCATCACCATATATTAGATCCCCTTTACCCTCATCTACCAGCCCCCTCCCCCTTATCCTCTGGTAACCACTAAACTATTGTCTGTGTCTATGAATTTTTGTTTCTTTGTTTGCTTGTCTTGCTCTTTTGTTGTTTCCAGTTTTATATATCACATATCAGTGAAATCATACGGTTCTTGACTTTTTCTGTCTAACTTATTTCACTTAGCATTATAATCTCAAGATTCATCCATGTTGTCACAAATGGTATTATTTCATCTTTCCTTACGGCGGAATAGAATTCCATTGTGTATATATACCACAACTTCTTTACCCATTCATCTGTCAAAGGGCACTTTGGTAGTTTCCATGTCTTGGCCACCGTAAATAAAGCTGCAATGAACATTGGAGCACATATGTCTTTATGAATAAATGTTTCCAGATTTTTTGGGTAGATGCCCGGGAAAGGGATTGCTGGGTCACATGGTAATGTATTCTTAATTTTTTTAGGAACCTCCACGCTGCCTTCCATAGCAGCTGCACCAATCTGCATTCCCACCAACAGTGTTTGAGGGTTCCTTTTTCTCCACAGCCTCTCCAACACTTGTTACTATTTGTCTTGTTGATGATAGCCATTCTAACTGGGGTGAAGTGATATCTCATTGTGGTTATTATTTGCATTTCTCTGATGATTAGTGATGTTGAGCATTTTTTCATATTTATATTGGCCATTTGTATTTCCTATTTGGAGAAATATCTCTTCAGGTCCTCTGCCCATATTTTAATTGGCTTGCTTGTTTTGTTGTTGTTGAGTTGTTGAGTCCCTTACATACTTTGGATATTAGCCCCTTCTCAGTGGCATTGTTTGCAAATATCTTCTCCCCTTAAGTAAGTTGCCTCTTTGTTTTTTCCATAGTTTCTTTTGCTGTGGAGAAGATTTTTAGTTTGATATAGTCCCATTCATTTATTTTGGCTTTTACTTCCCTTGCCTTTGGAGTCAAATTTATAAATGCTCTCTGAATCCAAGGTCCATAAGTTTAGTTCCTATTTTTCTTCTATGCAGTTTATTGTTTCAAGTCTTATATTTAGTTCTTTGATCCATCTTGAGTTAATTTCCGTGCATAGTGACAGATGTACGGCAGTCTACTTTCATACTTTTGCACATGGCTTTCCAATTCTGCCAGCACCATTTATTGAAGAGGCTGTCTTTTCTCCATTGTATGTTCTTGGCTTCTTTGCCAAAAATTATCTGTCCATGTATATGTGGGTTTATTTCTGGGTTCAATTCTATTCCATTGGTCTGTGTGTCTGTTTTTCTGCCAATATCATTCTATTTTGATTATTGTTGCCCTGTAGTACAAGTTAAAATCAGGAAGTGTGATACCTCCAGCATTGATCTTTTTTCTTAAGATTGTTTTGGCTATTCGGGGTCTTTTGTGGTTCCAAACAAATCTGATGATTTTTTTGGTTCTATTTCTTTAAAAAATGCCATTGGGATTTTGATGGGGATTGCATTAAATCTGTATATTGCTTTGGGTAATATGGCCATTTTAACTATGTTGATTCTTCCAATCCATGAGCACGGGATGTCTTTCCATTTCTTTGTGTCTTCTTCAATTTCTTTTAAAAAATGTTCTATAGTTTTCAGTATATAGGTCTTTCATATCCTTAGTTAAGTTTATTCCTAGGTATTTTATTCATTTGTTGCAATTATTAAATGAATTGTTTGTTTTTATTTCTTTTTCTGAGATTTCATTGTTAGTATATAGGACTGCAATGGCACAGCTTAAATTAAACTCAAGTTTTCTTACTCTAAAGCCCATGCTCTAATCACTTTTTTGCCTTCAAGGTCCTAACATTGCCAAAATATCATGCTACCTTTCTTGCATTTTTATGCTGTATATTTCTTTACATAAAAACAATAATATATTTATGTTAAATACAGATGACACAAATTGGAAAGCAATATTAATTTTTATATTAATTTTTATGTTGCACACAAATTTCCCAGTTTCATGGTGGCCAACAGCTTCATATTAGCAATGCCTGCTTTAATGGATGAAATGTAACACCCTGACCGCAGCAAAACTATTTTAGAAATTTAAAACATTGCTTGCATCTTAGACAAATGATCTTAATCAATTTTTTCTTTTGTCATTAACCGAAATTCTGTTTTCCGTATAATTTCAGTAAATAGGGTTTTTATGTCATTTCTATTTTTTCCCTAGTCCTAGTTTTTTTTTTTTTTTTTTTTCTTTTTCTTTTTTATTTCTTTAAAGGATCATTTTTAATAGGAATGGAATAAGTTGGTTTTAGTGCTGGGTTTAGGTGTATAGATGAATTGTATTTATAACTCTAAGAATGTATGAAAATGTAATGTATTTTATTTTCCATACTTTTTTATAAATTAAGTATTATATAGATGGGGCAATTTCTTTCTCATTCAAATAGCTGCATTTACTTATGTGTTGAATAATACATGCATCAGTGATCTTTGTTTTTTCTGTTGAGGGAAAGGCAAATGTGAGACACTCTGTTACTTTATATGACCATACTATTATTTATCTAAATAGTTCCCTAATAGTGACTATTTGGGATATATCTGTCTGTATGTATATATTTTGCAGTCACAAATATGCTACAATAAATATATTCTGTGTGAATATATGTTTGTCCATATCTCTGATTATTTTCTTGGAAGAATTACTGAGTAAAGGACTCAAATATCTGACAGTTCTTTAACTGCCAACTTCATTGTGTAACAATTTACATATCTTTTGTCGGGAATATGCTTTTATTTCCTCATTTTATAATTTTACATTACAGTTTATTTAGTCTGTTAACTCCAGAGATGAAAAATGATATTTCAATATGATTATATTGTTATCATTGATGAGGTGAAATTGTGTGTATGTGTTTGTCACTTTCATTTGTTCCCTGGAAAATTGCCTGTCTGTGTCACATTTAGAAACAGTCGACATACCAGATAGGAAAATGCCTAAGTATATGTGATTATAGCTAGGAGCTCTTCCATTTATTAAAATATTTACTTCAATTGCTTTGTGCCTCATGAATTGTTACTACTTTCAAAAGACATTTTCACAGTTAGATTTGTATAAATATTTTCAGATATATACCTCCATGGACAAAAATTCTTCCCACCAATCATTTTCATCCTGATGAAACCTCATTCATTGATATGCTTGGGAATATGAGATCAAAGGCTACAAATTTTCTTATTCTTGTTGCAACATACTCTTGACTGCATTTTCTTAATTTGTTAGAGTACTTAAGATTAATGTGTCCTCCTTATAATGTCTGTATCAGTGGTCCTCATAAATTTACATGCTTAAAAAGAAAAACAAAATAATAATTTAAAAAACAACTATTTTATTCTTAATGGTTAAGACTAGTTCTATTTATTAATACTTGCTTATGAAAGTAATCTAAGGTGGATGTGGGTTACATTCTTGGAAATTTAGGATATGTTCCTATCTTGTTATTTTATAATTGTGTTGCTTTGGTTTTTTGCACTCAACTTTAAGTTAGGCTTATGGCTACTCCAGCCTTGATCTTCTGATTCCAGCTCTGATACCCAGGTTCCTTTAACTACTTTCTTGCCAGGGGCACATCTTACCAAACTTGCTATTGTACCTGGTTTCCTAGAACCTGTAATGTTTTCCAGTCCTGACAATACTATGCTTCTTATACCTACCCCTGGAATTTTATTCCTTCCCCTTATCCCCAGATCATTCTCTTCCTGTTTACTGCCTGCTGAGAATCACCTATGATTCCACTCTTTATGTTCCTTTTTCAAGATTGAGGGTGATTGGATCTGCCTGATGTCTAGTCCTCTCTCTGTCATGCTATCAAGGGTCGCTTTCAATACTCCACTTCATGTGTTCCTCTAGGGCACACTGCACCCATGACTGGGATTCCAGTACAAATTGTGGCCTTCAAATTCAGCCCTATCCTACTTCAGTTAAGCAGCATTTTTGAGAAGTAAAAGCAGCATGCTGAATCTGCCAGGGCTAAGTTAAATCTTTATCAGAGATGTATTTATTTCTATTTTAAGCAACTTTTGTTATATGTGTTGTATTTTTTAAGTCATCTCATCTCCTGTTGGTAAATCCAATATTATCAAAAACTGTTCATCCTTTTACTAATTAAGAAAAAAAGTTGATGCCAGAATTGCATGGTCACTGAAATGAAATACATGCCAGCCCTGCAGAGCCATCAGCCCACTGAGTAATGATAATTATATGTCTATAGAACGTAGATGGATCCAAAATCATTTAGCATAGTTTTTTCTCCTGTGTTTTGTGGTTTCTAAGCTTTTATTATAATGTCAGTCACAAATAACCTGGAAATTCAGCCAAGCTTAGCTGCCATTAAGTAAAAACTAGCTTGATTTAGAGGGAACTGAGTTATGCATGGGGCTTGAAGGATCTGGACATGATCCACTGGTCTATTAAAACACAGGAGTGTCAATTAATTCTACTTAGAGCAACCAATGAAAGTTTCTAGAAAATCACTAGGTTTAAGAGAACGTTTTAAATTTTATGTTATATTCTATATAAATATTATACATTTATTTTATTTATTACATTGTATTAAAAATGCATAGTGCAAACACAGATTCTATTTCTATCTTTTAATAATTCTGCTGCCCATTGATGACCACTGAATTTGAGAATTTGAAGTGGCTTATGACATTTCAACTTGAGGACTAACATTTGTCAATAATACCAGAGATGTTTTAAAATGTGTGAGGGCTGAGATTGGGGTTGAGGAAAAGAAAGTTAATGAGAAGGATCAGAACTCCTCCTTGTGGAATAAATCTTGAAGTGATTTCTCTCTTGTAAATAATGGAGCTAGGCTTCCAAAATGAATTTATAGATAGATAGACAGACAGACAGACAGACATAGATATAGAGATTTAGAGATATAGAGATACAGAGATATAGATAGATAGATAGATAGATAGATAGATAGATAGATAGATAGATAGATATAGATCTACCATACTCAGAATTCAGAGTTGCTTTTTTTCCAAGTAAATCAATCTTTTTTTGAATTTTATGTCCTTTAAGTAATTTTTTTCTATTTGAGGTAAATTAATCACAGTCATTTTTCACAGACCCCTAGAAATCTCTTTAATCAAAGGAATTATAAGTTTATTTCCAGTGCTTAAAATGTAATAATTTTACAAATTAATAACTATAACTATTAGACATCATCTGTGAATAAAATGCAGTAGTATTTTGTTCTGTTGTTTAAAAATATCATTTTCTTTTAGATTAATTTTTGCAGGAGCCATTTTTTCCATAGAGTGTTCTGGATAATTGTTGAGAATTATACATGCATCCTCTTTATTTGCAGAGAATTTGTTAGCAGCATAACTATGCTAAAGGAAATTTTGTAGTATTTATTTTAGGAAAAAAATCATGGAAAAAGGAATAAGAAAACAGAAAAGCCAAATATGTAGAATAAAGTAAAAAATACATGCTGACTGAATTAATAATGTATGGTGGGGAGTAGAAATAGAATGAAAATATATGATAATCAATTTGGAAGCAGCACAATAATTTACTTGGATAAATCCATTCACTGAGAACAACTAGACAAGCTGGAAAAAATTAAGACTAAAATTATATTTGAGAGCATAAGAGAACAACAAAGACATAAGGTTATAATTCCAAGACAGAAAGGAAGCTAAGCGAAATGAGCCAGATATTTGGAAACACTTTTCTATTTGAATTAGTTTTCCAATTTTTTTTTTTTTGGGGGGGGGGTTATTCTTAGGCTGAGAATCTAAGCAGAAATCTGAAGCTGAGCACCTGAGCGTCCAAACTGTACTTTTATCAGAGCATAAGACTGATAGAATAAAAACTAGAGTTGAGTTCTTGTCATGTTCGAGAGCCTCTGGAAAAACCCAATTTTCTACTAAAATCCAAAAGTTTATATGCAAGAAGTAAAACTAAACTGGAGATAAATCAGTTGTCACTAAAGATAAATGTGAAGCACCTAATTTCTGAGAGGATTGGGGTAGTCTGATCCTAACCTAGCTGCTTGCTAGAAGAAAATTAAATACTATCTGTAAGATATCTACACAGATACCAATCAGCTATATAATTGTTATATACAATTCAATCAAAAAACTCAACAGGACCATTTCCAGGTATGATGCAGTAGTTTATGGCAGAGTGATGCTCCTGTTACAAAAACTAGTAAAGCCATATAAATTACAAAGTCATATTTTTAAAGCCATCAAGGACTTTGGAGGTAACAAAGCCTATATGAGGTAAAATTCACAGAAGAGATAACTCTTTTGAGATGATTTGAAGATGGCCATGTGATTTGTGTTCCCTTTGATATTTGCTGGTTCTGTATGTGGGCTGAGAATTAAGTTTGTTCCAGACAGATGCCTTCCAAGACAGAAAGACAATTCAGCAATGCATTTTGCAGAAGCTCAGGGTTAGAGTGAAATGTGAATCTTTCAGTGGCCTCAAGTTCAAAACTAATTCTGACTCTGGGGTTGCATACAGAGTAGGGAAACTAAGCCAAAAGCATAAAAATAAGCAAGTTCACTACCCTGCAGTCTCCACATGTTTAGGAGAAAAAAATATATACACATGGGGAGAGGTCCTGCTTCAATAACAAATACAATCTCCCCTAGAGATATTTATAACATTTAAAATTGCATGGGCTGGGAAGCTGGAGAGCTAACTCGAGAACCTAAGAATGGCTGAGACATATTATTATAAGAACACCCTAGGCCTGAAAGAACCATGCAGAGAAAATAGGAATAAAATTAATATAGATTGAATCTTTCTAAAAATTAATAGATATAGAAAGAAATAAAATATGACTAGAGAAAAATAGACAATAAGAGCAGACCTACAAATAAACTAGGTATTGAAATTCAGAGGTAAATACTCAACTTAGAACATAAAGACAAAATGAATAAATGTATAATAGTGTACAAGACATGTAGAACAGAGTCAAATTTGTTAATATACATGCAATTCAAGTTTTGTAGGGAGAAGAGTAAGAGAGTGGAGAAAAAATAATATTTGAAAATACAATGGTTGACGGTTTTGTAAAACAGATGAAACACACAAATACACAGATTCAAAAAGCTCAGCAAACTCAAAACAGTATAAACACACATACACTCACACACGTACATAGCACTTCTACATATAATAGCAAACTGCTGAAAATCAACACAGGGAAATTCTTGAAAGTATACAGGGAAGAAAAAAAATACTAAAATAGGAAATATTTGCTGATGCTGACTTCTCAATAGAAACAGTGGAAACCAGAAGGCAATGTTATGACATATTTAATGTGCTAAACACAAATAACAGCCAACCTAGTAATCTATACTCATAAAAATGTCTTCAAAAATAAAGATAATGAAATAAACATAGAATAGAGAAGATCTACAAGACACTTTTTTTTCAGAATTGTATTTGTTTCAAAAATGGGCATTTTTTGGTAAAATAGGATTATTTTGGAATAATTTCAAATATATTTTAATCAAATTAGTTTGATACAGAGAAAGATCCTTACCCTGAATTCTATCAATTCCACTCGAAGAAGTGACTGTTAATAAACATTCCTTGTGTTTTCTTGCAGATAAATGTATACATAGTTAAAATAATATATTATATTATATTATTATATTATAGTATATTATATTCAAGAATGGGATTACTTTATATTATTCCACAACTTGCTTTCATGCATTGTATATAACATACTTCCCTCATCAATATGAACAATCTATCTATATATCTATAAATATAGATATACATAAATATATTGATATATACATTTATTAGGTTAGTGCAAAAGTAATTGCGCTTTTTGCAGTTTTTTTTTTGTTTCGTTTTGTTTTTGCTTCTGTTTTTTTGTTGTTTTTCTTTTTTAATTCAAGTTTATGGGGGTGACAATTGTTAGTAAAGTTACATAGATTTCAGGTGTACAATTCGGTTTTACATCATCTATATATTAAATTGTGTGTTCACCATCCAGAGTCAGTTCTCCTTCCATCACCATATATTTGATCCCCTTTACCCTCATCTACCACCTCCCTCCCCCTTTACCCTCTGGTAACCACTAAACTATTGTCTGTGTCTATGAGTTTTTGTTTCTCATTTGTTTGTCTTGTTCTTTTGTTGTTTTTGGTTTATATACCACATATCAGTGAAATCATACGGTTCTCTGCTTTTTCTGTCTGACTTATTTCGCTTAGCATTATAATCCCAAGATCCATCTATGTTGTCACAAATGGTACTACTTCATCTTTTCTTACCAATGAATAGTATTCCATTGTGTATATATACCACAACTTCTTTATCCATTCATCTGTCGAAGGACATTTTGGTTGTTTCCATGTCTTGGCCACCGTAAATAAAGCTGTAATGAACATTGGAGCACACTTGTCTTTATGTATAAATGTTTTCCGATTTTTTGGGTAGGTACCCAGGAGAGGGATTGCTGGGTCATATGGTAATTCTATTCATGATTTTTTTAGTTACCTCCACACTGTCTTCCATAGTGGCTGCACCAGTCTGCATTCCCACCAACAGTGTATGAGGGTTCATTTTTCTCCACAGCCTCTACAACACTTGTTACTATTTGTTTTGTTGATGATACTCATTCTAACTGGGGTGAGGTGATATCTCATTGTGGTTTTTATTTTCATTTCTCTGATGATTAGTGATGATGAGCATTTTTTCATATGTCTATTTGCCATTTGTGTTTCTTCTTTGGAGAAATGTCTCTTCCAGTCCTCTGCCCATTTTCAAATTGGGTTGTTTGTTCTTTGCATGAGTTGCATGAGTTCCTTGTATATTTTGGATATTAGCCCCTTATCGGAGGCACTGTTTGCAAAAATCTTCTCACATTCAGTTGGTTGCCTCTTTATTTTGTCAATGGTTTCTTTTGCTGTGCAGAAGCTTTAAATTTGATATAGTCCCATTCATTTATTTTAGCTTTTACTTCCCTTGCCTTTGGAGTCAAATTCATGAAATGCTCTTTGAAACCAAGGTCCATAAGTATAGTAACTATGTTTTCTTCTATGCGGTTTATTGTTTCAGGTCTTATGCTTAAGTCTTTGATCCATTTTGAATTAATTTTGGTACATGGTGACAGATACCGGTCCAGTTTCATTCTTTTGCACATGGCTTTCCAGTTCTGCCAGCAGCATTTATTGAAGATGCTGTCTTTTCTCCATTGTATGTTTTTTGCTTCTTTGTCAAAAGTTATCTGCCCATTCTGCCCATATTTGTGTGGTTTTATTTCTGGGTTCTCAATTGTATTTCATTGGTCTATGTGTCTGTTGTTCTGCCAATACCATGCTGTTTTGATTATTGTAGCCCTGTAGTACAAGGTAAAGTCTGGGAGTGTGATACCTCCAGCATTGATACTTTTCTTAAGATTGCTTTGGCTATTCGGGGTCTTTTGTGGTTCCAAACCAATCTGATGATTTTTTGTTGTTGTTCTATTTCTTTTAAAAATGCCATTGGGATTTTGATGGGGATTACATTAAATCTGTATATTGCTTTGGGTAATATGGCCATTTTAACTATGTTGATTCTTCCAATCCATGAGCACAGAATGTCTTTCCATTTCTTTGTGTCTTCTTCAATTTTTTTTAAAAAATGTCCTATAGTTCTCAGTATATACGTCTTTCACATCCTTGGTTAAGTTTATTCCTAGGTATTTTATTCTTTTTGCTGCTATTAGAAAAGGAATTGCTTTTATTATTTCTTTTTCTGAGATTTCACTGTTAGTACATAGGAATGCAATGGACTTTTGTACATTGATTTTGTAGCTGAAAGCATTATTGTATTTATTGATAGTTTCTAATAGCTTTTTGGTGGAGTCTTTATGGTTTTCTATGTATAGCATCATGACATCTGCAAAAAGTGACAATTAAACTTCTTCATTCCCAATTTGCATGCCTTTTATTTCTTTGTCTTGCCTGATTACTCTGGTGAGGACTTCCAACACTATGTTTAAAAGCAGAGGTGATAGGGGACAGCCATGTCGTGTTTCTGAATGTAGAGCAAAGGGCTTCAGTTTTTCACCATTAATTATGAGATTAACTGAGGATTTGTCATACATGGCTCTTATTCAGTTGAGGTATATTCTTTCTATACCTATTTTATTAAGTGTTTTAATCATAAATGGATATTGTATCTTGTCAAATGCTTTTTCTGCATCGATTGATATAATCATATGATTTTTGTCCTTTATTTTGTTTATGTGATGTATCACATTGATGGAGTTGCATATGTTAAACCATCCTTGTGCCCCTGGGATAAACCCCACTTGGTCGTGATGAATAATCTTTTTAAAGTATCGTTGCATTCAATTTGCTAGAATTTTGTTTAGGATTTTTGCATCTGTATTTATCAGAGATATTGGTCTGTAGTTTCTTTTTTTGTGTTGTCCTTACCAGGTTTTGGTATCAATGTAATGGCCTCATAAAATTAGTTAGGGAGTACTGTCTCTTCTTCAATTTTTGGAAGAGTTTAGCAGGATTGGTATTAGATCCTTTTGATGGGTTGGCAGAATTCACTAGTGAAGCCATCTGTCCTGGACTTTTGCTTTGGGGAAGGTTTTGGATGACTGATTCAATTTCGTTACTGGTGATCGGTCTGTTTAGATTTCCAATTCTTCATGGTTCAGCCTAGAAAGGCTATATGTTTCTAAGAACTTGTCCATTTCTTCTAGGTTATTGAATTTGGTGGCATATAGTCCTTCATAGTATTCTTGGATGATCCTTTGTATTTCTGTGGCATCCATTATATCTTCCCCCTTTTCATTTCTGATTTTGTTTATTAGTGTCTTCTCTCTTTTTATCTTAGTGACTAGTCAAGGGTTTGTCAATTTTGTTCATCTTTTCAAAGAACCAGCTCTTTGTCACATTAATTTTTTCTATTGTCTTTTTGTTCTCTGTTTCATTTAGTTCTGCTCTGAATTTATTATTTCCTTTCTTCTGCTGACCTTGGGTTTCATTTTTTCTTCTTTTCTAGTTCTTTAAGGTGTAACATGAGGTTATTTATTTGGGAGTTTTCTTGTTTCTTGAGATAGGCCTGTAATGATATAAATTTCCCTCTTAAAACTGCTTTCGCTGCATCTCAAAAATTTTGGTAGGATATATTTTCATTCTCATTTGTTTCTATGTATCTTTTGATCTCTCCTCTAATTTCTTCTTTGACCTAGTCGTTCTTTAAAAGATGTTGTTTAATCTGCATGTGTTTGTGGTTTTTCCTGCTTTCCTTTTGCAGTTGATATCCAATTTCAAAGCCTTGTGATCAGAGAATATGCTTGGTATGATATCAATCTTCTTAAATTTGCTGAGGCTAGTTTTATTTCCCAATGTATGGTCTATCCTCGAGAATGTTCCATGTACACTAGAAAAAAATATATGGTCTGATGTTTTAGGATGACGTGCTCTCAATTATGTCCATTTCATCTAATGTATCATTTAGGGCTGCTGTTTCATTATTTATTTTCTGTTTGGATGATCTATCCTTAGTAGTCAATGATGTATTTAGGTCCCCTAGTATAATTGTGTTTTGGACAATTTCTTCCTTTAGTTCTGTTAGCAGTTGCTTGGTATATTTAGGTGCTTCTTGACTGGGGGCATAAATATTGATGACTGTTATGTCTTGTTGTATAGTCCCCTTTACCATTATGAAATGTCCATCTTTGTCCCTTGTTACCTTTTTCACACTGAAGTCTGTTTCATCTGATATCAGTATGGATACACCTGATTTTCTCTGGATACCATTTGCTTGGAGTGTCAATTTCTATACTTTTACTTTGAGTCTATGTTTGTTCTTGTAGCTGAGATGTGTCTTTTGGAGACAGCATATGGTTGGGTTTAGTTTTTTTATCCAATCTGCTGGTTGGGTTTAGTTTTTTTATCCAATCTGCTGGTTGGGTTTAGTTCTTTTATCCAATCTGCTATTCTGTGCCTTTTTATTGGTGAGTTCAGGCCATTTACATTTAGGGTGATTATTGATATGTGAAGATTGCTATCATTCTATCTTTAGTGTTCAGGTAAGTCTATGTCTCCTTTGCTTCTTTGTCTTTCTGTTGTAACTATTATTTCTGTGTGGTGGTATTCTATGATGTTTCCCTCTGTTTCTTCTTTTATTACAGTATATATTTCAGTTCTGGATTTTTTTTTTTTTGAGTGGTTACCATTAAGTTTATGTAAAAGAAAGTTTGATATTTAGAATATTCCATTTCCTTCAGCATGCTTACTTTCTCCATTCCCATATTCTGGTTCAGGTCTTTAATCTCCCCCCTTTTATGTTTTGGTTGCCACAAATTATCACAATTGATGATGGTTGAGTAGCCTCCTTCAGTATTTCCTGTAGTGCTGGTCATGTACTAGAAAATTCCCTCAGCTTCAGTGTGTCTGGAAAGGTCTTTATTCCTCCTTCATATCTAAAGGATATCTTTGCTGGGTGTATTATTCTTGGCTCATAATTTCTGTCTTTCAATAGTTTGAATATTTGGTTCCACTCCCTCCTGGCTTGTAAAGTTTCTGCTGAAAAATCTGATGACTATCTAATGGGCTTTCCTTTGTTGGTTACCATCTTCTTTTCCCGGGCTGCCTTGAGGATTCTTTCTTTGTCGTTGTTTTTTGATAGCTTCAATACAATGTGCTTTGGAGAAGGCCTGTTGGGGTTGAGGTAATTAGATGTTCTATTTACTTCTTGGATTCGAGGATCCAGTTCTTTCCACAAGTTTGGGAAGTTCTCATCGACTATTTGTTTGAATGTACTCCTGTTCCCTTCTCTCTTTCTTCTCCTTCTGGTATGCCCATTATTCTTATATTGCCCTTTCTGATGGAGTCAGAAAGTTCTTGTAGAGTTTTTGAATTTCTTTTAAGTCTTAAGTCTCTTTCTTCTTCCATCCGTGTCATTTTCCGGTTTCTGTCTTTGATGTCATTGGTTCTTTCCTCCATCTGGTCAACTCTACTACCTAAGCTGGCTATTTCATTCTTCATTTCTTCTATTGAGTTCTTATCTCCAGAAATTCTATTTGGTTCTTTTTCAAAATTTCAATCTCTTTTGTAAAATGCTCATGTTGTTCTTTGATTGTGTTTCTGAGTTCATTAAACTGCCTTTCTGTGTTTTCTTGCATCTCATTGAGTTTTTTCAGAACTGCAATCTTGATTTCTCTTCCATTTAAGTCACATATTTACATGTCTTTAAGTTCATTTTCTGGAGACTTTTCACTTTCTTTCTGAGCTGTCTTGTTGTCTTGGTTATTCATTGCAATTAATGATTTATTATTTCTCTTCCTAGACATCTACAGGAGTGGGTTCTGCAACAGTTCGATAGGAAAAGGTCTTTCTTTTGTTTTCCAATACGTGTTGGTAGAATGTTTATTTTCTCTCCGACTACCACCATTTTTTCTGTCTCACACTGTAGTGTTTTGTTTTCTCTGCACTATTCCAGCTTCTCACACAATGGGGGGATTCCCTGGAAGGTGGGCTTCTCCTCTGTGAACAGTTCACCTGGGTCATAGGGTGCCGTGTCTGTGTGGGGATGTGGAGAGCTTTTGAAGTTCCAAAGCTCTTCCAGCACCAAATTCAGAGCCAGTGTGTTTCGGCAGTTCTGTTTACTCCTGCAGGGATCTGCCCAGATAGGTGGGGACAGGGGCAGAGTGGGTTGTGAGAAGTGGCCCAGAGCTATGGCAGTGACCACCACCACAGCCAGGCCTGCTTCCACAGCTCTCTCCCCTTTGCAAGAACTAACTGGGCTGTAAATCTGTGTCTGTGGACCACAGTTCTCAGAACTGCAAATATTCTGTTCTTTTGATATTACACTGTTATTGTTCCTCTTCTAGCACTAGGCAGGTGAGGGCAGGACGAACTCTGCAAAGGTAGGGAGGGGGCGGCTAGTCTCAGTGCTGAAGGCTTCCATTCTCTGCTTGGCAGTGAGGGCTGAAACCACCAGTTTCAGCCTTCTTCCCTCAGTCTTTCTCTGAGGTCTCTGCTATGAGCGTTGGGTTCAGCCATGATATATGCTGTCCCCTCAGCCCTGTGTGCCATAAATGGAGCCCTAGCAGTCTGAGTTCTTCCCTCTCCCGCAGCTGCAGTAGTTTTGGGATGCAGGGAGCTTGGAGCACTGAGTTAGGTTTGCATCCTATGCACATGTGGCCCAGTCTCCACACTTCTCCCTTCCCTCCTCCCCTGCTCACCTAATTTGCGCACCTTTAGGTGAATTCAGTAGTGAGCCTCTTCATCTTGCCTGCCTGCTGTGCAGGGAGTCTTTTGTGGAGTTATAATTTTTCAATTTATTGTAAATTCCAGGGGAGATTTCAAGAGGCTCACCTCCTGCCACCATTTTGATGACCCTATGAAGTTTTTAACTCAGTTATTTTTAACCTATTAAACCGCAATTACTTTTGCACCAACCTAATAAATGATATGTCAATTTGAAACATCCTTAGTTAATCCATAAGAGCACAAAATATACTTATCATAAAGATACAGATCAATAAATGATGACACAATGACCAAACCTTTAGAATTAACTCCAATTTAAAAAACCTAAAACAGAAAGCATGAAAAGCACTTGTGAAATTACAAAATGATAATTAGAAATGAGAAAGAAGGGGATTTGTTTTTCTTGTAAAGACAAGAGGAAGGATAAGTTTTCAGGGAAAAATAATATAATTTCCCAGTCTGTTTTACATACTTTCATCATTTTTACCTTCTTCATTTTTTAGGAATACAGTATGGTCTTGTCTCTCTTCACAATACTCGATAGACATTCTGACAGAGATAATTCCAACCCAGCACTACATGTCTGAATGGTTATTGATCCTGTGTGTATTAGAATTCAAATTCCTGTGTAGTATGAAGTTTAAATCTTGTCACCTTAGAGATCTGAATTGCTTATAAACTCAAGAGCACTGAAAGCAGCTTGTGGCACTTGGTGAATGTCATTATTTTCTGGGTGAGCTTTGAGTGATTAAAATTCTATTCTCTCATCTTTTGGTGCAAGGGGAGCAGTCTGGGAAGGAGCATCATGATTCACTGAGTAAAAGTCACCACAGTTTGATTCAGCTAGAGTGTTGGACTCATTCTTTTTGGCAGAGCCAGGATAGTCTTGTGATCACAAAGAACCTTAGGTTTCTCAACTAGAACTTGGCTTTGGGGACTTACAGCAGTTCATCTCAGTTGGGAGATCCAGCCCTCTCATCCTTCCAAAGGAAATTTTCAGTAGTCCTTTTTACTTTTCCTCACTTCTGTTGCCACGGTGATTATTCAAAGTCCCTACTGTTTAGTTCACCACTGAAAAGCCAAAATTGCAACATTTTCTGGCACAAACTGGCAAGATGTGTAGCTGCTGAAGGTAGTATCTCAATAGGAGACCTGGTAAACTACTAGGAAAAGTGTGGTAGTGTAATTTAAAAACACTAGTAGGTAATTGATCATTTCACGTGTAAGAAAATACCGTTGGGAGATGGGCTATAGCAGTTTCAGTGTTTGGAATGCACTGCAGCTTAGCAGCAACACTCAACTCAATGAGCACTTTGTGTGTGCATACAGCCATTACTGTGTGCAAATCATATGCAAATGAATTGACATGAGCTCGAGAAACTTGTACCCTAATGCTGAAGATAAGATATATTCAATCACTGTTAAACCAAGTGTTAGTGTGAAAGCACAGAGAAGGGACAATGAGTTCTCTCAGTGAACAATTCTAGAAAGGCTTCAAATATGAGGTAAAATTTTAGTTGGCCTCTCTTACACATCTCACAGTAAGGTACGGAGGAGAGCAGTGGAAATAGAGAAAACTACAGGAAAACCTCCATACTATTGGAGTTCTTCATTTCCATTAGACATTTCATCACAAAAAGATCTTGACATTTGCTATATGCTATGAGCCAAGATATTTGAAGTGGATTTTCAATAGATCATAGAAGGAATCAATACATAAAATCCTTAAAACTCTGAAAACTACAGTTTTCATGTGGAACCTTTATTTTATTTTTCTTGATTCCTTCCTAGAAATTCTCTTATGCTCAAGGCCGAGGAAGACTGAAACTTAGAAGTCTCATGGAATATATTGTTTCTCAAAAATCATCAGAACGTAATACGGAACTTCAAATCTTAAAAGTCTAAGTGGCAGTTTTGCTTTTACTTTCAATAAAAAATTACATTGAACAGAATAAAAGAAAAATGGGAATATTTGTTCATAAATGCTATTTAAATCTCTGTTTTGTGCCAAACATTATGCCAGGTGGCAGAGAGTCTGTGGAGATGAGCACAGATGTGGCTTCTACCCACTCAGCACTTATAGAAAAGACAAAATACCGTTACCTGCTTCAAACTCTTGGTTGGCTCTCATTGTGTTTTTGCTTTTTACTCTTCCTGTTTGACCTGATGTACACTATGTTCATTGTACTTTAGATAGAAGCTACATTGCTACAGAGCCCAATATCAGTTTTGTTGTTGATTCTGGAGTGTTTATCCCCAACTGTTCAGTCTTCATTGAGCTAGAGATGCAATAGAATTATCTGTGCAACTTTTAAATGCATTTTCAATACTTTTAAAAAAAATAAGCTAGAATATAATATGAATTTAGAATCAAATATTGGCAACCTTAAATACATTTTAATTTCTAAACTGTTTTTATTTAATTTTGAAAATATTTTTTTATCTCAGTTTTCTCATTTCTAACTAATATTCCTTACTACCATCAGAACCATATGCAAGTTCTTCATAAAGATGATTCTGGACTCAATCCCTTTTCTCAAACACAGTTGTTTTCTATGTGATTTAGCACTAAAACAACAGCAGACCTACACTGACTTCATGTACATATTGTGGTAATTAGGTAGTTGCCTTTATTTGTAGTATCAGGTTTCACCCTATATACGATTTTCAGGAGCCAGGGACTTAACTTTTTCCCTGTTCTCATGGACCTGTCCAAATAGACTCCAAGTAACAAGCTTTTTGAAAGTAAGTTTTATTATAAAGCAAGCTCCATGATGGCAGAAATGTGGTCTTATTACAATAGATAGTGACATCAATGTATATTTAATGTATGTAAATATTGAAACATTTGTTAAATGGATAATCACATCCCTTCTAATATAGGACCTACCATTCTTTTCCTAGTCTTCCCAGTTTTGGAATTGTTGTAGCAACAAATTGACACACCTTCTTGGTGTCATCTGTTCTGAAAGGGCAAGACTATGAATTGAATCAATTTTATAAACACTTACCAAATTAAAGAAATGATTCTAATATTGGCAAGGACATCCCTGGGAAAAATCCTCCCATGAGTAAAAACACTGTTATGTAAACCTCTTAATTTAAGTCTATATTTTTACATATCACCTGTTCTCTGATTAGAAATCTTTCCATTCATGACAATTATACTGATCTTCTGAGAAATTATTTCAGTGAAGTGGGGAATTTTATTTTCCAAGTTCCAGTTGCACTTTCTAATGCTAATAAAGTCCTTTGCGTCCCAAGCTTCTGTTTTCAGCTTCCTAAATCACCTGGGTAGAGCTATACACATTGCTTATCAATACCCGTTGGCAACTTGTGGTCAGGAGTATCAGGTTACTGGTAGACACACCAGGGAGAGGCTCCCTGTGTTTCTGTCTTCGGAACATGGATCAGAAGCCATGCACTAATGGCTTTGAGACATTTCCCCTAATTTGTACTCCATAAAACAGAGTCTCTTCTTGACATCTTTTGAGCCTTGACCACCCAACTCCCATAGTAATTCCACAACATCAAGAATATTGTTCTATGGGGCGGCTGGTTAGCTCAGTTGGTTAGAGTGAAGAGCTCTTAACAGCAAGGTTCGATCCCCTCATGGGCCACTGTGAGCTGCACCCTCCACAACTAGATTGAAACAACTACGTGACTTAGAGCTGATGGGTGCTTGAAAAACGCAAATAAATAAAAGTAAAAAAAAAAAAAAAAAAAAGCTGAAAAAACACCAACACTGTAAAAAAAAAGTATTGTTTATATATACTTTTTGTATTATATATTGTATATATATAAAAGTATATATATAAAAGTATATATATGTATATATATAAAAGTATATATGTGTATATATATAAAAGTATATTATATGTAATATATATATATATATATATATATATATATATATATATTGCTCTTATTATATGCCAGAGTCTATTCTGGGCACTGGGGATGTACTAATGAATCAGATAGTTCAACCCTGGCCCACATGGAGTTTGCATTATAGGGAGAAGAGAGGCAATAAATAATTACACACACACACAAAATGTTTTAGAAAAATAATCACTATGAAGAAAGAAAAACAAGGCATGATAATAGATAAGAGACATAAAGGTTCTCGTTATATAATGTGGTCAGAAAAAGCTTTTCTGAAGAGATGACATAAAAATATATTTTATAATGCTTTGTTTCTTGAGCTCCTTGCATAGCATCTTTCACCTTGTAAGCATAATAACTAAGGTAATAATGGAATGCATGTAACTTCAAGGCAGGATTAACTAAGCAATTCTAGAATTATAATGAGCAACATACATTTGTTTCTTCAGGGCCCCCATGGGAGTTGCCAAACACTGCTTTGGGAATAAATCAAAGACCTTTACTTGACATTTCCCAAAGGGAAAATGTAAAAGTGTTTTACTGCAGAATTTAAAAAAAAAAAAAAATACTGGTCAAAGGTAGCTAAATCTAGTTATACTAAAACTGGAAAGAAAGTACCTTCTTGTGGATGCAGACCAGGTGTTTGTTTGTTTGTTTGTTTGTTTGTTTGTAATAGCATTTCATGGTTCATGAGCTGCTAGTTAATATTTCAGTGTCAACTGGCAGCATTTTACACTAACTCCATCAGACAAAAATGTTACGCCATGGGGATAAGAAATGTTAGGCATCTGAAAAGCCTACTAAATAGTCATAAAATGCTTGGGGTTTTTTTGTTTTTGTCGTTGTTTTATCCTGAGTAGCCCAATAACTTGGAATATCTGCATTGTTCTATTATTTTACGGGTA
This sequence comes from Rhinolophus sinicus, assembly GCF_036562045.2. NCBI lineage: Eukaryota > Metazoa > Chordata > Mammalia > Chiroptera > Rhinolophidae > Rhinolophus > Rhinolophus sinicus. The sequence goes on from NC_133756.1 coordinate 136,659,825, forward strand.
TAAGAGTTTGAAGCCAGGTTTGTTTGTTTAATTGTTTGTTCCCCATGTCTAGGATTTTCTGTACAACAACCCAATCTGGATTTATTCCTTACCACCCTGTATTTGTTTTCTATGCTGTGTAACAAACTACCCCAAATTTAGCAGCCTAAAACAGCATACTTTTATTATCTCACCATTTCTGTGAGTCAAAAGTCTGGGCATAGATTAGCTGAGTTTTTTTGTTAGAGTCTGATGAGGCTGAAATCTAAATGTTCACCACGATGTTTATTTTTGGAGCTTAGAGTTTTCTTCCAGTCTCATGTGGTATTGTTAGAATTCAGATTCTTGTTATTGTAGCACTGAGGTCTCCATTTTCTTAGTGACTGTCACCCAGGGGCCACTTTCATCTCCTACAAACTCCCACAATTCCTTGTGTGTGGCCCTCTCACAGGCCCCCTCAGAACATTGTAGCTTACTTCTTCAAAGTAACAGGAGCTCAGCTTTTTGTGGTTCGCTTCAGGAAGTACCCAGACCCTCTTTTAAGGGCTTTCACCTAATTAATCAAGACTACCCAGGATAATCTCTTTTTGATAAGTGTGAAAATCACAGATTTGAGACATTAATTATGTTTTAAATCTCTACACTTTTGTCTTATAACATAAGCTAATCAGGGAGTAATATCCTATTATATTCACGGGTGCAGCCCATACTCAAGGGTAGAGGATTGTAGAGAATATGTCCATCAAAGGGGCAAGAATATTGGAGGCCATCTTAGAATTCTGTCTATCACAAACCCGAGAACAAGAGTTACTCAGTTTCAGCCTGTTAGCCAGTGACTGACTGGAGATATATATATATTTCATTATTTCATATGTATACGAATCACCAGAACTAGGTAAAACATATATTCTTGGTGTCATTCATTTATTCATTCTACAGATTTCTAGATCATGCATTTTTCTACCATGAAGGTTATTTTTTGAAGATTATAAGATTTTACATTAGACGTTTATTCTTTTGCCATTTAAAAGTACCTTCTGTCTTTCATCATTTCTTTTGATCAGTCACTTATCAATCTTATATTACTCTTTGAAGGTGATGTCTCTGTTTTTAACTGCCTTGAAAAATTGTTCTTTGGGTTTTTGTTTTTAAAATATTTATTATAATGCATCTGAATATTGATGTGTTTGAATTTGCATTGCTTGAATTTGCTGTAGCTTTATGAATACTTAGCTTGAGACATTTCATATGTTTGGAAAATTATTGTTCTACATCTCTTCAAATATTGCTTCTACCTCTTTCTTTCCCTCCCCTTGTGGTGCTATAATTATATTTTGTCAGACCTTTTGCCCATAAAATCATAGGCCTTTTATGATTTTTTTCCTCATATTTGTTGCTCTCTCTGTATATTAACCGATATTCTTCTGACCTACATTTTAGCTCACCGATCCTCTCCTCTATTGTGTCAAGTTTATTTTTAAACCACTAGTTTTAAATCTTTAATTTCAACTATTAAGTGTGTTGTTTTTTGCAAATTTTTTGCTTCAAATATTTTTTAAAAATAACTTTTATTCTTTGGGGAATTTCTCAACTGTGACATTTATTTTCTTGAAACATTTAACCATAGGTATTTTAATGTTTATTTCTGAAATTTGAGATAACTGACTCATGTGCATGTGCATTGCCTTTTTTTCTCTTTCTCTTAGTTCAATTCGTTGTTATTGTTATGTTTGGAAACTCATAATTGAAAAGTGGAAATTCTATAAAAATTTTAGAGGTCTGTATGATAATATAGTCCTTAAATGTGGATTTATCCAATTTTCTGGTAGGCAGCATGAGTGAGGGAAATTCATTTAATCCAATTAAAAAAAAAAAAAAAAAGCTGTAGTCGGCCAGTTATTGTGTTTGCCCTCTTTAACTGAGAACTTGTTTTATTTACTGGGGACTCTCATTTTTGGTGTGCCGGTCATCTCACTTTTTACCCCTTCAATATTAAAATCCACTGCTAAGATCTCCATATATTAATAGCTTTTTGTATAATGTCTTTGCCTCTTGCCTTGTGTAGTTTAAGACTTCAGCAGATGCCTCAAATGAAAGAAAAAACAGTGTTTGACTCACTTATTTGCACTTTTGGGAATTTTGTCCCTTAGCCTCTGGCTATCTTGGTAGCTCCTACCTTTAATTTTTCTTTCTCCAGTCCTGCGAGACAGCCAAAAGCTATGCGACCTTCGTAGCTGAAATCCTCCCATTGACGTTTTCTCATCATCTCCCTTTCCTAAAACTGGGCAAAGTCCTGAACTTTCAAAATGTCATTTCCCTGTTACTTTTCTCTGTGATCTTCTATCATCACGTTCTGATTGTCTCCAAAGCCTTCTGTTGCCTTAAAGTATCATATTTTTGTTTTGTTTTATATTCACCTTTTCTTTTTCTTCTCAGAAATGTTGGTTTTCTGCAAGGAAAGCTATTGTAATTAGAAATGGAACACTCAAGGATTTAATTTATATGAAAAATACTGGTTCGGGAATGAGCGGAGGTTTTATTGTTTCTGGGTCTACATTTGGACCTGGATTAGAATGGGTTGAACAAAACGGCATCTGTGTTAAATATTTTCTTTCCTTTCAGGCTGTAAGAGATCCTGACATAACCATGTACAGATAGGGATGGAAGCGAGAAGTTGAATGAGATATTTTCAATCAGATTTTGACACTTGACAATGTTTAGGAGTTAGAAATAAGGGGAAATTTTATGGTTTCCTAATGGAAAAACTATGTGGTTCTGACACTGTAAGGTCTCAATAGAGGACAACTTCACTTTTGATACTTTTTCTTTTTTTCTTTTAGCTTGTAGTACTGGGACCCAGCATATTTTCCAATAGCATCAGGGTTGTACTACAGAATACCAGTTTCCATGGTAGCAACATAACTCAGAATTCAAGTAGCTTTTGTATGGAAGGGATCCAAGAGTAGCTCTGAGAACAAATGTACGATAAGCGTGTTGATGAGTACTGGTGATATACCACCTGGGATGCCAGCAGCCTAGTGGGAAACCAAGTAACATGGAAGATAGCATTTCATGCGATTTGGTGAGATGAAGAGAGACTCTGTTTACATATTGTTACATATTTTTAATTTCATTTTTTTGAATTCTGTCTCAATGTATATTTTATTCAATCACTATATCACAAAATCATGATAATCTCTGACTGCACCCTCACCCTTTTTTTTCTCTTCTTTGAATGTATTAAAATTTGTTTTTTTGTTCTTTTAGGTGTAATGTCTGTTTATATGATGAGTCCATAGGTCCTTGAGGCGGGATACAGCATGTATTATTATCGTATTGTTGCTGTAGCAAATTGTCACTTTTTTAGTGGTTTAAACAAATGAAAATGTACCTTATAGTTTTGTAGATCAGAAGTATCTCTGGGCTACAATTATAGTGTGAGCAGTGCTGTGTTCCTTCTGAAGGCCCTAAATGGAAATGTATTACCTTGTCTTTTCCAGCTTCTAGAGGACAACTTCATTCCTTGGCTCCTGACCCTGTATCACTCTGACCTCTACTTACGTTGTCATATATCTTTCTCGGATTCTGACTTTTTTTGACTTCTTCTCATAAGGACCCTTATGATTACATTAGCCTCACTTAGAAAATTAAGAATATATTTCCCATTTCAAGATCCTTGAAAGCAAAGTGCCTTTTTTCCATTTATAGTATCACATCTGCAAAGTTCCTTTTTTCCATTTATAGTAACACAGTCTCATATTTGGGGGATTAGGACATGCATATATTTGGGAGGACATTCTATCTAGCACACTGTGTATAGATATTTTTTAATATTTCTGCTAAATCAAGTAACAAACTATTCTGAGATAAATGAGTTCAGAAAATGTCTGTTAGCTCATTGGAATAATTAAAGTCTAGTGGATACTTGGATTCTATTTGGAAAACGATCACTGAAATAGACTGATGGTTGGCAAATCCTAAGCACCAAATCCCTGAATAAAATGTGAGTAGTCACTAATGATCCATCTAATATAGGAATATTATTTGAATCATATTTAACACACTGAGAAATGATATTTCTAAAAGGATCTGTAAAAATGATCATATAAAATGTGTTCAAAGATTGAAGATTTCCAATTGAGCATAATAAGATTATATTACTTGCCCAAATAGATCTACTATGTTTCCCTGAAAATAAGACCTAGGGCCGTACTCATTATATTTCCTGGTTGATCCCTTCTGATGGATTATTCACTTAGCAGTAGTGTAAAAGCTCAGAGGACTATGCAGTCATATGAATATGTTGGGGCTGCACACATTGGAACCAGTCTTATTTTTAAAATTCAATTTCTTATCCCACTCATCATCTGGTTCCTTAAAAGAGATCATTTACAAAAAGTTAGTACTAGTGTTGAAAAAGAACGTATTTTACCCATCTAGTTACCTCCTAAAATGGGACCATTAATTTAACAGTATGTTCACATGGATTATTTTTTGTTTAATAAATTAGACTATTTAACTTTGGAACAACGAACCTTGCAAACAGCAGATGGTGAAATAGAAACTTCTAATTTCCCTTAACAATTATAGGATTTAACATTCTGTTTCCCAGTGCCAAACTATAAGGAAAACTGACATTTTGTATTAAAACATAAACGTATTCTTTAGAATGAAAACACCTATTATGTAAATGTGAAAAGTATGTTTATCACATCAGATTTTTATATTCACGGTCAAAACAGATTTTAATGTTATTGAAGCAAGTCAAAAGTTTTTTTCAGAACAGCAACTCAACTGTCAGTGATTAACTAGCAAGAAGATAATAGCTATGTTATTTTAATGTCTAAACACCTGGTTGAATTTTTTGTTTTTCATTTTGTTTTAAAATATCTATAGAGTCAACATTTCAGAGTGGTAAGTCAGCATTGTATGTAGCAAATAAAGTTGTACCATGGAGTAAAAACAGTGACAGTACTAAAAATGACAACTATTGTGTTGAGAGGAAAATCATGATCCAGGGAGTTGTGTTCTATCTGCATTATTTCATTAAAACCTTACCATTAATCTAATGAATCAGACATTAAAAATCTCCATTTCAGAGATGAGAGTGCTGAGGTAAAAAGAGGTTAAGTAATTTGCCAAGATAATCCTGTTTTTTTAATTCTAATAATCAGATTTACAGATTAAACAAACGCTGACAAAGAAGGCCTTAACATTCCCTTTAGTTTGACTAAACTTTGGGCAGGCTTTTTCCTGACTTCCCTTTTCTTAGAGCATTTACTTTAAAACACTTTTCATTGTAAACTTTTTCTCTGCCTCTCTGATGTGTAAATACATTTTTTAAAGCCTCTTGCAATTTTACTACCATACCCTATCTTTCTCAAGAACCTGTGAGCCATCCCTTTGAAATATAATCATAAAGGAAGATAGTACCCCTGTCTCCCAATCTCTGTGGTACAGTAGGAGCCTAACTTTGGTGGGTGTATTGACCCATGTTGTAAAACTACCACCTCTCATGAAGGTACAAGAAAGTTTTTTGTTTGTTTGTTTGATTGGTTGGTTGGTTGGTTGGATAAGGCCACTTAGCAGACACAAATGCCTACAATCTCCCCTACTCCAATTCTTAGAAATCTACCTGCCCTCTTTGTTTCAGTGGAGATGAATTCAGAGTGTGTCTGGTCTCTCTTTCCCATTGCAATACCCTTAAGTAAAATCTTCCTTACTTAAGATTTCCACTTTGTCTAACGCAATATTTGCTTTGACCTTGTTAAGGTCTCAGTTTCTAAATCATTAAGCCCATGTTTCCTTTTCAGTGTGATCATATTGTAGGAAAAATGATAATGCCTCTAGGGGAAATAAATAAATAAATAAATATATAAATATATATATATATATATATATATATATATATATATATATATATATATCGCTATTTTGGAGGTAAACATGAAAAATATTTTAGACTGAGTCATGGAGTTATATTTTTCTCTTTTTTCACAGTCATGTATCTGCATATACAATATTTACAGGAGGACTAACATTCTGTATGATCTAAGACATAACCCAGTAACAGGTATTAGAAACTCCAGAAAGATATACATTTTTACAATCAGAGTTTTGATGAAATAGGTTACCTCAAAAGGTGATTCAGTAATTGGCACTTCAAGGTAGCCAAGCCTCACTTCACAACTTGAAGATATTTTTATGAGACAAAATATTCAGGGAGAAAGTCCAATGAGATAAACTGTATGGTCCCCTTTTAACTTTTGCTTCTGTGACTCTGTTAAATGAATTTGTTGAATGATGCGACAATTTGCAACATGTAAGGTGAAAACTCTTAGCCAATGAAGAGAATATGGAAAATAATACTGTTATCACTTTGAAGACAGGGTTAATTAATAACTGCATTTCAGTCTGTTTATAGTATCATACATATGTCTTGGATTCTAGTAGGGTGAGATCACTGTAATCTTTGTGGGTATATAGCTTCTAATTCTTGTCCCTTGAAAGGAAAAGCATCAAATATTTGAGAGGTAGTTACATAAATTTTTAAGATAAAAAAATCAAAGGAAACACTGATGTTGGTAAAGCAGATACAATGGTGATGAGACAAAGGGGGTGTTTGTTTCACTGAGACAAAGTCAATCCAGAAATCCTCCGAGCTAGACTTTAACCTGATGAATTTACCAGGGCTAAAGTGATCGTCATTTTTGTATTGGAATAAAATGGCTAGGATCCTGTCCTCCCACACACCTTACACATACACTTTTATTCTATTGAAGCTCTTGGAAAGCTGAAATAGCAAGACAATGCATTTGTGCTAAGTATTAGAAAAAATTGGGGGCTGAGGATAATCTAAACTCAATTTTCTAAGTTGGTCACTTCCTTCTTGTGATACCATGTTTCTTTCAGTTTGATAATCGAGATAGAGGCTCTAGCTAGCTTAGCAAACGTTCTGTCTCATCCCATTGTCTGCAGACTTCATTAGTTTGAATCTCAGAGGTCAACTCTGTTTTCTTTATCTCTAGTATCCTGTGGAACATGTCATTATTGCTTATGTACTCTTCACAAAGAACAACATAAAGTGTAAAGTTCGATATCAGGAACCCATTTGAAAGACTGTGGTAAACCAAATGATTACTTCTATCACTTTTCTCCTGACAGAAATATCTCAATCTCTCCAATAAATATTTATTATGTAGTGAATGAAGAAAATGAAACATTTTTGTAACTCTCAATTCTCTAATACATTTTGAATCATGCTACAGTAAAAATCTAAAGTGGATCATAAACCCTCAGGAATTAATACTAAGTTAACTAAGGTGACTAAATTGCAGTCTTGGCTTAATATATTTTTTTTAAAAATGGCAAACCTTTTCACTTTTGACCAGAAATTGCTTCAGTATATGAAATCGTGCCCTTACTTTCCTAAGTCCCTGCGTTTCTGCTGTGTGAAATATAAGACCATTTCTCATCCTTAGTGTTTCACCAAGGATTTAATTTTCTGAATTTGCTTCAAAATCTATTATGATTTATATTAGATGATTTATTCAACTACACAAAATCATGCAGAGTTAATTTATAGGTCAAATTACCTTTTTAATATTACCCTTTTCATTTAACATTCACTGACGACTTATGGATAACCTACAATATGGTAGACACATAAGGTTACACAGAAGAGCTCACTAGTTATCATAGGAGCAGAAATGTTTAAATATAAGCACTTGTATGGCCATTATATTAGTATTATAGAAACACAGAGAGAAGAAAGTAACCATATCAAGGTGAGTAGAGGCATAACAAGGAAACTTCCAGAAAAAGGAAGCATTCTTTTGAACTGAGATCTGAACTGAAGGAACAGAATCAGAAGAAAGGGACCCTTGGCAGAGAGATTAGCAAATATGAACGCCCTGTGAAAGTGAATAGCATGCCTAGAAAATAATTTGAATGGAAAATTTTCTTAAATATGGTATATTGTACTTTAAAATCAAATCCAGTCTAATGCTATAGATTGCTCACTTATAATAGGATATAAAATACACATTTCTGATGAGACAAGGGAAAATAAAACAGAGCAAGAGACCATACGGCAGAAAAAGATTTGGTGGTAGTTTCACACTCTTTTCCGCAAGACCAGAATTGAGTTCAATGTCAAAGATCACAGGGAAGAGCAAGCACTTCTAGCCCAGGGTATTTATTAGGTTGGTGCAAAAGTAGCCGTGGTTTTTGCAATTATTTTTAATCTTTTAAACTGCAATTACTTTTGCACCAACCTAATATTTGTCAGTGATTCTTTATCTTTCTGCTGCAGTATAACTGAATCAGGATCCCTTCCCCAGGAGCAAAACCCCAGCTGTCCCAAATAACTTGTGTGATATGTCAGTTAAATATTTATGCCAAGTTGGTTTAATTATGTTACTTTGTGGATCAATGATTAGGTTTTCACACTTTGTTTATATTAATTATTCTCTACTTGTGCTTAGATCTCAGCTTTGCCAGTTATGGAATATTATGCAAGTGACTTAGCAATACTAGGCATTAGCTTTTTCATCAATAAAATAGGAACAAAATATTTTATCTATTCCGAAACACCTTTATGGAACATCTCTTCTGAAATTCCATTCTTTGATGTACCTCTAAGAAAAAAAATCTCCCACTAAACTTTATTTTCACTAAATTTTATCTTATACTTATTGGACAAGCTCTTTCAATCCTTATTAGATATTTTATTAATGTAACACCCCATGTAAAATGAAAATATAAGCAACATATTAAAATTTTCTAAATATATTCACATTCAGAGTCTAATGCTTCTAACTTAATATTCAACTCAGAGTGATAAATTTCCTTGTTTTTACATACAGTGCCATCCTTTGTGCCATAAATAGCATTGGCTATAGAAAATCTCAAGACAATTTATAAAATATTTAAAAACAAAATGGTACTGAGCTCTTAAACTCGCTTTGAAATTAGGTAAGCCCAGCCTACTTTTTACTTAAAAGTTTAGGAATGTTTATAAACATGTTTGAGTCACCACTTCCCTTTTCCACAACTCTTGGGTCACTATGGGTTAAATGTGTTTCACTATTGCCTCACTCATTTTCATTCAAGCTTTTGACACCCAACCTGCAAATTTTGATATTGTTAACATTTAAGCATCAACAACCACACCCTGGCCAACATTGATTATAAGATATCATTACTTATGAGATAAGCTCTGATTTTAGAGAGTTTCAGATATGAAAGACAGGATCCTTAATATCTGTGAAACAGTATTGATGGTACGTATCTCCCAATATGAATGATAATTGAGGTAATTTAATAAACAAGAATTTACTGAGCACTTAGCAAACAGTTTCGTATACAGGAAATCCTTGTTATTGCCCAGTTTGAAAGCTGATCAACACTTTACCTAGAAACACTGCCTTCTTTAGAAATCACGATATCTCATTACTTCAAAGAATAGAGAATAATGAAACTATTATTTTCTCATTTAATACTGAATCTGAGTCAGCCTATACATATTAGATTTAACAGAAATATTATTATTACAATAATAAAATCTAGAATGTTTCTGATCAAATATAGTTCATTGCTCATATTGTTTCTATAATTTCCTGCAAGACACAGGACTAACATTGCAGAACATTTCAGTTATCAAGCTATCACCTCTTTTATTTGCTCTTACATACTTTTTATTTCTCTAGCATGTGGAACAAATATAATAGTATGGGACACGTGGAAACTAAGGGAAAGAGAAACAGTGTATTTTAGACACACCACTTTATAATAATAGATAAAGAGAAAATGAAAGCAAACATAAAAATACTTTTGCCTCATAACTGAGATATTTTATTAGAAAACATTTACCATACATTTATTTCTCTGTGTGAATTTTTTAAAAGTTAGAACTTCAAATATATTTAAATTTTTTTTTTTTTTAAACTGACGACCTGATTGAAGAAACACCCATAGGAAAAATGCCTTTTAGTTTTCATATTTTCTAAAATCAAATATATGTCAAAATATCTTTCTGAAATTATGGAGGGGAGAGCCTGAGATTGCTCTAACATGCAAGGTGTAACATATAGATATATTTTACTCCTTTGATATGTGTAAAATATCATTAGTGTTTAAGTTATTCTTAAAACGCTTTTCTATACTTTCAATTTTAATAAATGTACTAATAAATCAATAAGGGGTCTTCATAATTTTGCCAATGACCAGTTTATTAGCTCTTCTATCTGCAGGTATTAATCTATATTTGGGAAAGTAGTAATAGAAAGGAAATAGATATTATCAGTCATGAAATCTAGTATCTCCCTTTACCATAAAAAAGAAGAAGAAAGAATGGTCCCTTTTAAACATGCTAATGAGAGATCTATCGTCAAGCATTCAAATGGTGTTTACTGGCTAGTGAGTTTTTACCAAAGGAATGCTGTCATGAGAATGAACCTAGTCTAAGGCGCTTAATAAACCAGGAATTTATGGATATATGAATCCTCTGAAAATGTTACATAAGCAATGGGATTGATGGAGTATGTAACAGATATGACATAAATGAAATGGCAAGGTAAGGAATGCCTCAGATGAACCCTTAGTAATGCTCTATCTGAACCAGAAATCAAGAAAAGAAGGATGTGAGGAGCCACCTTGGTATCAGAATGGTGTCAGAATCTTTTTCAGAATGGTCTGTGTTTTTCCTGTGTCTTGACATTTTTTCTGGTCTTTGGACTAATACAGTTGGTTCTAGGTAAGAGCTGTAGTTACTATAAGTCTGATGTGACAATTTAAGCCTTTCTGGTATCTCAAATAGTAAACAATATAAAGTCTATGTTGCTTTCAGATCATTATTTTTAAACACTATTTTTAGAATTTGGCATAATAAGCCTTATGATTGAGAAAGAAATTCAAATGGAACCTCCAAATCAATTTTTCAGTAGGAGGGGATGTTTCAGTGAGTTACATTTATATCTGAATTTTGTTCTTTTTCCACTCTTCCAGAAACTCAGTTTACCATTTGGGTAGCTGCTAGAGAGTGGCTGTGTGTCTGAAGAATGTTCAAATGCATTTCCTTTTTTCTGTTTTATTTTATTCTTACATATTTTTTAAATTCAACTACAACAGGTTTTCCATTGTAATATAATAGATGTTCTGTTTATAACATAGAATCAAAATGAGAGAATAAATTTGGATTGACACTATCATATAAAAATATTAATTCAAAGATGTAAAATGTATTTTGCTCATATTTCTCATGTATATGAGCATCATATATGAGCAGTTCTTGGATAAGGAAGTAATCAAGAAGTCAGGTTGAGGAAAGGGGTGTCATTTGTACTCAGGACAAGATAATACCTGTATCATTTTACTTTCTATAAAATAAAAGAATCCATTAAAATAAAATGGGTAGAGGAGGGATAGAAATATGTATTTTTTTCTGTTTCAAGACTTTATAATTGGAAAAGGACATAAGACACAGTTCATTTCAATTCTGCTTGACCATTAATATGAGAGCTTAGGAACTTCCTAGTAGTGGTTTTAAATCAGTAAAATTGAGTATATCAAAATTTTATGGGAAGAGCCAGAAACATTGAACAAGTTTTTATGAATTAGTGGATTTTCAGTTTCGGGATCTACCTTTCCTGGAGCTGTAATCCTTTAGAACAGTGAGGCAATTTAACAAAAGTATGGCTTGTAGACCATTATAGAATTTGTTAATTTATGTTGTCAGACTAAGTACTATTGGAGTATGACAATAGACACATTATAGTTCAGATAAAACTTCCTAAATAAACATTTTTAATAAAAATCTCATAAAAAATTGTAAACCAATTTGCCCTTTTTAATTTCTACCTCTTAATTAACATTCTAACATTCAGGAACTATTCAGGAAGAGTCACATTTCCAACTTGATCTATGTATCAGTACTTTTGCTTCTTAAGGTCTCTACTTGTTTTTCATGTGATGTCTTAGCAACTATGACATTCAACCCAATATTTTAGAGTTTGAATTCTTTCATCACACCCAAAATTGATAGATGATAAATACTTAGAATTATGAAACTTTGCCAAGCCATCTGGGAAAATAAAAATGTTTAACAAGTAAGGAAATGTACCATGTTTCCCTGAAAATAAGACCAGGTCTCTTATATTAAATTTTGCTCCAAAATATGCATTAGGACTTATTTTCAGGGGATGTCTTATTTTTCATGTACAACAATCTACATTTATTCATTTATTCATGTAGAAAAATCTGCATTTATTCAAATACACTCATGTCATCTTCTTCTGGAACATCGTCGTAACTCTCCAAACCTTGAATTCCGGCTTGAATTTCTTGAGGCTCCATTTCCTGTAGAACCATTGGCCCCAATCTCTCATGTCCAGCAATAGAGCTCTCCTCAAATGAGCACTTCTTGTCCATGTAGCTTGCTTGTAGTGCACTGGCAACACAGCTGTCAGTTATTTTATCACATGAATTCTTCACCCAAGTAATGACCTCTGGCAGGTCAGGCTTCACAAAGTTTCCGCTCTGATTTCTCTCCATTCTATTTTCAATGTAGTCTTTGATTTCTATGCACAAATGGTCCTTGAATGGCTTGTTCATTGCAATATCAAGAGCCTGGAGATAGGTAGTCATTCCTGCGGGAATCATTATTTGATGTATTATTCTCTCTGCAAGGAAATTCTTCATGTCTTTAGCACAGCGAGTGCTGGCTGAATCCCAGACTAGCAGACCTCTTTGGCCACCTCACAAAACAAGTGGCAGCATTAAATCGACCCACTTCCTTATCACTGCTTGTATGCACCAGGCTTTTTTGGTTTCCAGAACATAAATGCCTGAAACACATTCAACCTTATCTTTCTTGCCCTTAGACGTGATTAGAGGTGGGGCTTTCTTTCCATCCAGATGATTTGCCAAAATGCAGGTAACACGTGCACTTTCGAAACCAGTGGAGAGAATGTAGTAGATTGACGAGGCACCTCTCTGATCAATTGTCATTTTAGATCCTTGGCCCATAAACACTGCAGTTTCATCCATAGCAATCATGTTGGAGAGTTGATATTTAGAAAAGTTGATTCCATCAACAAAGGACTTGAATGCAAGTGTACGTTTAATAACTTCAGTATCTTCCAGCTTGAACAGTGTTGTTGATCATAGAGACAGGTCATGTTGCTGAAGGAAGCCATCCAGCCATTGTTGTGATGCTTTGAATTCTTCTGGGGATATTTCTAACAGTGGTGCCATTGCAAGGACAAATGCTTGAATATGAGGGAGTTTGTAGTCAGTAAACAAATAACCATATTGAAACAACCTCTCTACTCACCTGATCTGATCCCCAATGACTTATTTGTTTACCCAAAGATAAAGGAAATATTGGAAGGAAGACATTTTGATGACATTCAGGACATCAAGTGTAATACGAAGAACGGCTCTGATGGCCATTCCAGAAAAAGAGTTCCAAAATTGCTTTGAGGGTGGACTTGGCACTGGCATCGGTGCATAGCTTCCCAAGGGGAATACTTGAAAGGTGATCATAGGGATATTCAGCAGTGAGGTATGTAGCACTTTTTCTAGGATGAGTTCATGAACTTAGTTGTCTGACCTCATATTCAAATCTTCCTGAACATTCTTGGGTGAGAAATCTTGATGATTCATCAATGCTGAATGAGTCATTGTATAGGACTTATATTCTCCCCTTTCATTTTCTTTCTCTTTCTAGTCTCCATTCCTCACCATTAGTATAAATATAGGTAGGAAGATGAGATAAAAAATAGCTTATGAGAATGATAAATATCTCTGACATTTTTCACTTCTTAGTTAAAAAACTATGAACCATATTTTTCCCTAAGGGTGAAAAACTTAAGGAATATAATTATTAAATTCAAACAGAACTCATCATATATCAGGGCATTTGAGACAAAAATGAAGTAATTACCTGTGTTGTGATAATTAACATTGTGGTTATGTATCTTATTAGCATCATAATGAGGTGAAGTCAATGACATATTTATTAGGGAATCAAGTTTTATACACACATATAGAATGGGAAATTCAAACAAACATAACAACTAACTTGGAATTTAAAGCAGAGAGAATCCCATTTATAAATTCTACTGAAGAGTCTTTGACAAGCCTGGACATGTTGCCATCTTTGTGTGGGAGGAGGTCTTAATAGGTAGATCTGGATTTTGAGTCTTAACAGAAGGGATCCCTAAGTTAACCTGAAGAAGCATAGTTAGGATAACAGAAAATAGTTCTTGAAAAGAAACAAGGATTAGAGTTTTATAAAGCATGTCAAATAAAAAGAGTATTTATTATTAAACAAAAAACTACTGATGTAAAAAACATCGGCCACCAATGAGACTGATACAAGTAACACATCAATGAGACTATCGTTAAGTAAGGATGTCAATAGTGACTGTGTTCTGAATCTTTCTTCTTACCATCCTGTGCCCAGGTTTAAGAGGTAGGGAAATATATTCTTGTGCTTTAGTCACAGGAACACAGCAAAGGGTATGATCAGGAAAGTTGAACAATTGAGTCCATTATTGCAAACTAGACCATGTTTATATTGTGTACCATGAAGTTATCTGTTTTGTATAGTTCTTGGTATATTCAGTAACTCAAATGAAAGCAGCATTTTTAAATCAATGTTAATATTTGTTGAACTAATAAATGAACAATGAGGAAACAATGGAAATTATGAGCATTCGGGGGAGGGTATGTGCTGAATATTCCTCAGAAACAAAGGGATCAACAACCACAGCTATCCCTAAAGCACCACATTCTGGTTCTATATTATTTAAGCCAAATAATAACTAGTGTGATTCAATAGAAAGAGAAACAGATTTGGACCCCTAAAACACGGAATTAAATTATGGTACTACCAGTTACTTACCACCTACAAGCCCTTGGATAAGTGACTTAATACCTTTAAGCTTCAAATTACTTTTATGATAATATTACCAACCAGAGAGATTTGTTACAGAGATTTAAGAGATCATAAGTATGAAAACACCTAAATCAGTGTTTAACTAACTGTACTGTAGACTTGTTGAATCCCATGGGTTGACCTTTCTTCTCATTATAAAGATGTCTTACATAATGTCTGATTTTTTTTTAAAAAAAGAATGTATTTAAAAAAGTACAAAAGTCAAAGAAAGGACATAGGGAACTGAGAATAGAAATTAATAGGAGAAAAATTACCTTAGCTAATTAAAGCATGAAAGTTACTGGGAAAAAATTAGAATATGGTTAAAGGAAAGCATTTAGGGATAGTGGAAGAAATAGTTATCTGGAGTCAGAAAAGCTTCATCAGAAACCTAGTTCTTCCATAGTGATGGTTGTCAACATTGGCAAATCATGTGGGTTTTCTGGACCCATTCATTCTTATCTCTTTCAGGGAGTATTTAAATTAGACAACTATAAGAGTATGCACTGAAACATTGCTAAGTGCCGAGAACAATTCATTGTCACTTCCATGGTTCTTAGACTATAGAGCAAAAGACCTGCTACAATGGTCACAGATTTGAAATTTTGTCTTAAAATAGTGTGCATTTTACATTTTATTTCGTTGCACATATATCCATTTGAATTCAAAAATAATGTTTGATTCTTTCACAAATAATGGATAAAATATTCCAAGAAGATGAAGGTATCTTCCTTGCAGATGTGCCTGTTCTCAGTGAATTTCTCTTTCTACAGAGTTTGAAAAGCAAAGGACTAGATGTTATTTTGTTTATTTTTCTTTTTTTTTTTCCCTAAAATTCTGTGATACTACAAAATGGTAATTCTAGTTTCCAGTGATCAGGTTGAGAAAAATATAAATTGAATATTTATCAAGGTATCAGTGATATGATGTATTCTATTTCATAATATTTCTAGTAATTTTCCTTTCAAAAATACAAAAGAAGAATAATAATAACTCACTAGAAATAGTGATCTTTCCAAATGCTTTCTTGTTCACACTACCTCCTCTGATTCTTCCAGTAATGATCTCTACCTCATATAACATGAGATACCACTTTCACAGGCTTTAGCATGTTTAATTTGTAAAAATGCATGCACATATTTATATATATACATATGTGCACATATGTACATATATAGGTATATACAAATTCTGACAATTAAGTTCATGAACTCATCCTAGAAAAAGTGCTGCGTACCTCATTGCGGAATATCATTATAGTCGCCTTCGAAGTACTCCCCTTGGGAAGCTATGCACCGATGCCAGTGCCTAGTTCACCCTTCAAAGCAATTTTGGAACTCTTTTTCTGGAATGGCCATCAGCACTGTCGTCATGTTACCCTTATATGTCCCGAATGTCATCAAAATGTCTCTTTTTTTTTTAAGTCATCGGGGGCCAGATCAGGTGAATAGGGAGGGTGTTCCAATACAGCTACTTGTTTACTGGCTACAAACTCCCTCTCAGTGTCATGTGAGCTGGTGCATTGTCGTGATGCAAGAGCCATGAATTTTTGGCGAAAAGTTCAGGTCGTCTAACTTTTTCATGCAGCCTTTTCAGCACTTCCAAATAGTAAACTTGATGAACTATTTGTCCAGTTGGTACAAATTCATAATGAATAATCCCTCTCATATCAAAAGAAGGTTACAATATCATTGTAACAAGGTCGCAAACTTCATTTTCAGACTTTATATACATATATGTGTACGTATGTATGTATGCATGTATAAATTCATGATTTATGCCTTCAGACAGTATAGGTTTTATATCCTCTAATTCACCTCAGTGTGGACCTGGTACATAACAGATGCTTAATACAGTGCTTGGTACATATATATGCTTAATAAACATTTATGATGAATAAAAATAAATTATAGTTGACAAACAAGATTGGAATCTTTATCCATTTCCCTTTTATTTCTGTTTTATTTTTTTAATACTTTTATATTTAATCATACATTTTCTGAAGTGACTTCACACACCTCTAAAAATTATCCAATTTTATATATGCATTCACAATGTTGATATTGTCACCAAATACACTTTTTAATGCAAAGCTAAAAGTAAAAACACATTTATTTTATAGATGTTTGTATTTTGTCCCTTTTCTGTTACTGTATGCTTTGACATATTCAAATCTGCTTATTAGAAATATTGATTAATTGTAAGGGTATGGATATTACATCTTTCAAAATATTTCATAAGAACAAGAAGCAGGAAAGATCCCATGTCCAAACCTCTTGCATTTATAACATTGTACAATGAATAATAAAAACTATTAGTACCCTCTTGAAAACATGCTTTATAATCACTGTGGTCATCTACCACCATCTATTGAATTCTCAGGATGAACTTTCTTTAATGGAAATACCAGCTCTGATATGCAATGGAACTTTTTTGTGCCAAGGTTCTGAAAAGTTGATTACCTGAGATTTGCAATTTCATAATCATTTTCTTCTTCCAAGATGAGTTCTTGAGCTCTCCTAGGAAATCATTGCTTTACATAATTAATTAAAATATACCATACTCTGAGGAAATTGTTATCTTTTCTTCTTCCAAAGTCCCAAATAACTTTTTCAAAACAATTATTTTAACATTTGTTTATTTTTGCTTCATATCCTCAGGATCTTCCAAACTGATCATGAGCTCTTCATTGTGAAAATCAAATCTAACTTATAAAGATATCTGTTGAAAAAATAAAAAAAAGTATTTCATGGATGGATACTGATTTTAATTGTATGGATAATGAGTCAAAAATTCAGTATTTTTAAACATAACAATATGAGGTTCTAACGGAAATTTTAAGACTCCAATATCAGTTAATATAATTTTTCCACTAACACCTAGTTAATTACAATGAGTTAGATTTCATTAATGGTCATTCATTAGTGTGTTTACTAACTCATTTAAGAAGTACTAAATATTTCTGTGTTAAACACATTGTGCTACCACTAGGTGCACAAAAACCAAAATGATCAATATCCTTGCTGTCAATGTAAGAGATAGAAAAAGGAAAAAATAATAATTACCCCCACCAAAAAATAATCAGAGAAAGATAAGTATAAAATTATTTCATTCAAAAATTACTGTTAATTTACTGGTAGTTCCTGTTATGTGCTGAGATGCAATACAAAAGAAGTAGCCTCTTCCAGGCAGAAGAGGGTGGAGTGAGGTGGGGAGTCTCACAGCGGACCTCGGGTGGAGTGAGCAGTGTGTATTATATATATTCCATCTTATGCAGCTTGTATTTTTCCAGGTACTCAAGCAATATTTCAAATAACTAGAGGGGAGCACAAGAAGCATTAAGCAAAGATCTACTATCAGTGAAGCACAGTGATTGCAGGCAAATGCTTGTTATCCATTGGCAATTGGTCCTGGAACTTTGCATAGCAATCAGCCATAACCTGTGCACAGAGATTTCACCAAAAGCAAAACAAACTCAATGTAAAAATAAGTTGCCTATATTTTTACTTTCCTCCTTCCGCAATGATAAAATGTGAATCAAAATTAACAAACAAAAAGTCTGCAGGTTTGCATAAGTTCCCCTTTTATGTCAGTTCTCTCTTTTTTTGGTTCAAAAAAGGCAATCAAAGCACAGTGGAAAATTCTTATGGAAATTGGAACACAGATGTTCACTGAAGGACACATATATTTACAGAAACGAATTCCAAGCCAGAGTGATGTTGTTATGTTAAAAAAAAAATTAATACCAAAATAAACATAAACCTAAACTATTAGAAGATAAGATTTCTTATAATCTGACAAATAAATATGGAAGGAATGATATCGCAAAGGTAGAAGTGAAAAGTAATAATAGTTAACAGAACAATATTAACAGAAATATCAAATAAATTATATGTAATTGCAAATTGTATGAAGAAAGAATAAGATGAAGCAGCAATAATATTAGAAATAGCAAAGATATAAAATAATAAATATAGAGATAATGGATGACATGAGAATAATATGTACATCTTGGTACAAGTACACAAGAAAATCTCAAATAATAGACACTTTTCTGGGGAAAAAAAAATCACCAAGTAAAAAAATAACATGTTTTGTAAGAAAGGTATTATGGGATTGTTTGAAAACTTTGCCAAAACATTCAATCCAATAATGACCAATTATAAACCCAGAAGATATTAATTCTGGTTTTTGCAAACATTTTAAATTGAATATAATTCCCATGCTATATATAAACTATTTAACAGCTATGCAAAAATTACAACAATATACTATAGTAGTGAAGTTGTATTCCTAAGACACCTAATTTTATTTTTAAAATATACCATTAAAGGCAATTGTTTCTATGAGAAAATAGGAGGCTCTGGGCTTGAAAATTCAGATTTTTCCTAGAGGAGCAATGTTTCCTACAGGAATTTTAGTAGTAAGTTGGATTTTGGTAATAGTTTTCAGTGCATAGCAATAAAGTTAAAGTATCATTCAGTGAATCTACATTTGCTTTATTCACATTTTAACAAAAATAAAGGACTTTCTTTTCTTATCACATGTATTATCTTCAGTTTAGCCTTTCTTTGTTCGAATTTTGAATTTTTATCAACTTTCTATTTGCATAGCTAATTTCTATGGTAAACAAAGCTTAAAGCCCATCAAACAAAGCAATAGAATGGAATTAGCACAACACTAATCCACTTATGAGCATTCATGGGTATCTTCCTGTTTCATCATGGTAAACCAGAATCGTGTACTTAATGGATAGAGATTATTGTGTTTCCTAAAATTTCGGTTAGATTTTGGCCTACTCAAGTTATGAAAAATGATGGTGTAAATTTATTAGGATACACAAGTAATGACATAAAACTTGACAAAGAACTCACAAAACAAAAATCATGTCTTTAAGCATTTGGATCCAAGTAATCCAAAATCAGTTAATTGTCAAACCTTTCAATGTATTATATTTATTGTGAATACCTAGTAAGATAAACATGAAAATCCTACTAAGTTCTGTTTATATCTAAAACAAGTTTTGGTGTGAAATATTAAAAATTAGCTGCAAATAATTAAAGTATCTATGAATTGCACTAATACTTTATATGCAATAATTTATAAAGAAAACTGCAATGTAAAAAAATAGAATCATTAACAATATAAATAAGAAAACTCTAAAACTATAAATTGTAGGATTGAATATTTAATGACAAAAGATTCATTAAAGTTTAAGTCCATCAAACACACATGCACACACACGCAAAAAAACACATACAAAGGAAATATTTTGCCCACATAAGTATTAAGAAACTGTATGTCACAAAGTCATAAATGGAGTTAAAAGATCAAAAATAGGAAAAGTATTTTAAACAAAATAGCAAATACAAGTTTGTTTTTAAAAGTTTAGGTAAATGGTTGAAAATACAGTAAGATCAAAACACATAAATGTACACAGGATATAACATATAAAAATAACATATGAAAAATAATTTGCATTTTAGTCCCTATGTTTAAAGATGAAATTCAAATAAAATATCAATAAAATATTTTTCTACCAAATACCTAAAATTTCTTAACAGAGTGGCTGATCCAATTGGTTTTTGTTTTTCAAAATATGAGTCTGGCTGCTCAGAGGAGAATGGACTGAGATCAGAAAAAACAGTGGGTTGCAGTTGTCTTGTAGAGTAGGGAGAGCAGAGAAGGAAACTGGTTGACAGATTCCAGACACGTTAAAGACCTATGCACTAGAACTGTAATAGGTAAAGGAGATGAGGAATGGGGCAGGTGGGGGCGGGGCAGGAATGACTTCTAGGTCTTTAGTTTCTGACTGGTGTTGCCATTTCCTGACATTGGGAAACATTGAAAAAGGACCAGATTATGTCAATTGAATTTTGCCCCCTTGGTCTTCTACAGTGAGCATAAATGATTTTAATCATAAAGAAAAACAAAAATAAAATAAAAATAATTATCTAAAAAGCTTGCCTGCCTACGTTATCTGTTTATACAGAACATAATTTCCAGAAATACTAGTCACTCATTTTCAGTTATGCATGCTTGAAAAATAAGTTCTAAAGAAAGAATTTTCATGTAGGGAAAAGAGAATGACTTTTAAGGTCAAATAGAGCACTACCATTACTTATACAGGCAACCTAAGTGATTAATTTCTCAATATTCTCATATATAAAACAGGATAATACATAACTCATAGAGTTACTTAAATCCCATATCATATAATACCTTGTAGATTGTTACTTATATATACCGTGTTTCTCCAGAAATAAGACCTAGTGGACAATGAGCTCTAATGCATCTTTTGGAGCAAAAATTAATATAAGACCCGGTGTTATATTATGTTATATTATACCCAGTATTATATTATATTATATTATATTATATTATATTATATTATATTATATTATATTATATTATATTATATTATATTATAAACCTGGTCTTATAGTAAAATGAGACCGAGTATTATATTAATTTTTGCTCCAAAAAACGCATTAGAGCTGATTGTCCGGCTAGGTCTTATTTTTGGGAAAACTTGGTAGCAGATGCTTAAAAATCTTAGCCCTTTTCCCCTCCCAGAAACCTAGAACAGATCAAAATTCTACCAGTATAGGTTTATTTATTTTGATTAAACATTGCCCTTTTAAACATCCAGTCACACGTTAGGGGTGTAATTTAGGAAGTTGCTAAACTCTTGTAAGTTAATAAAGAAAAATGCATTACGTTCATGGTATATCATATAGGATAAATTTAAGGACAGTGCTAGAGAACAGCATAGCTGGGAAACTAGACAGAATGATAACATGCTCTTTGAAACATGGGACATAGATGTCAAATTAAACCTCCCAGCTTGGCGATCTAATTTCTCCTATCTTTTCTATTGTTATAGATTCACTAAAATAATTACCTATTTATTTGCTATATTGTATGTCAACTGCTTCGTTTCAGTTTTATTTTGGCTAAATTGTTTTAAGATAGCCATTAAATCATCCATTACACATTGATCTATAACGTTCAGAATTCATTTTTTAGAGCTAATAATAAAATAATTGAACTGATTCACCAAAAATTTATAATAAATAAAAGGTCTACTACAATTGATACTTTATTTCATGCATGTCACATTTTTATGAACCATATATATTTACAGGTATGATAAGAACTATAAATGACACTTTTTGATGAAATATTAATAACTGCAATGAAGCATGATTATTTGTTCACAGAAAGGTTTAAAATGTAAATTTGCCTTAACACTAATTTTTGTTTTATTTGAGTTTATATCTGTCCCATGCCTCTCTGATCATCCACTGTTAAAGGTTTTTTCTAGGTTCCTATTTCTTGTTGCTGAATTCATATTTCATTTTTTAAGATAGTATGAGTTTTATGATTAGGCGTCACAGAAATTTCAAAGGACTTTGTACTGGAGACCAGAGTTCTAATCTTTTCTCTGTTACAAATTAGACATGAAACTTTATATTAACTCTTTTTTTCTGACCCTCCATTTTCACATTTGAACAATACGTGTCCATGTAGTTCTGCTCTTCTTTGCAGGAGTATCTCTAATACAGTGTTACAAAGAGTTGTCATAGTTACAGAAGATGCATACTATTTTTTTTTCTTTCCCCCTCCAATTCAGGACCAGATCTAGGTAGGAAAAAAAAGTATCTGAATAAATGTGTGATAACTGAGTTTCTAGGCCTTAAGTACATTCCCTTTGGATTCATAGAAACTTCACATCCATTTTTAGTTACGTGCCTTTAGTTTAAGGCTTTAAATCTGTTTATATGCACAAAACTAAATCAGTTATTGAAACCTAGGGAAGAAAATTCCAAGAGCAGCTTATGATGGAGAGAGGTGATAGAAGAGGTAAGGGGCATCAATAATAGGAAAAATAAATAGGATATTTGTATAAGAAAAGGTCCCTTCAGTTATTCTATGTATGTGATTTGTATGCATTTTGGAGTATTAGTTCTGATACGGTACTCATAACAGCTAAACCCTGTAGGACTAATGGAAATTTGTGGAACTGTGGTCATATCTAATTTCAACTACCAGAGGGAAAAATCTGTTAAAACCAGAATCATAAGAAAAGTCAGTAAGTAGATAAGGGAGAGGCCTCAGCTAGCCTCCCAATTAGACTAAACTTGTAGACTCCAAAGTGAGTTTAAATCATGATATTATGCCAACTATTTATATTCGTTTTTATTTTTAGAAATACTTAAAAGGGCAGATTAACACTAAGGATTTCATTTCTCCCATATGTCAGATTCCCATGTCACTTACATAGTCAAGGTATTCAAAGGAGGCTAGTCATTCCTTCCACAAATGTCTGTTAAGCACCACTACGTGTAGTCTTTTCCTAGGAGCTAATGATGCAGTCGTGGATGAAGCAGAGGAAATCTTCCTCTCAGAGGCTAACATTCCAGGTCACCTTTGCCCCTGCTAATGTTCAGATTGAAATTAAATCTGGAGAAATATCACAAGAAGCTCGGACTGAAGCCTGGCCTAGTGACAACATGGGTTTCAATACCAAACAGATGTTAACCATGGCAACATATTTGGTGACATTGAGAATAACCACCAATGGAAACTTCCCACTTTACTGTGGAGGTGGTCATCATGGAATCTAATCAGGCTAGCTATGCATCTGTGCTGGATTGTCATCTTTCTCATATTGCTTTCAAGCTTTCAGAGCTGAGGTAGAAAGTTAATCATTAGTCTGGCCAAAAAAAAAAAAAAAAAACAAAGAAAGAAAAAGAAAAGAAAAGCAATCTGGTGATGCTTCATTGTTTATATGGTTCTTAAAAAATTCGTACTTTTAAGAAGTGGCAGTCTCACTCACATTTTACTTCCTTGGATTATTTTGCTGTTTGTAATGTAAAGCACACTTTTCTGTGAGTGAAATTAAGACAGTTGATAAAAATGTTACTGAAGCTCTTAAGATCACAAAAGGTATCCAGGAAGCTTCAAAGTCCAAATCGATATTCTCTACAATAGTTTCTTTATAACACCAGTTACCTAAGTCTCCATCAGTGGCTGGAGAGTGATGCTAGAAATAATGTATAAAGTGACACACTCTAGTTTTCTTTTTGTCTTGATTTTATCCACAGGTGCCTTGCGCATAATAGCTACCGGGGATTTGCACATTCTGATCCTCTGCCAGGCGTGCTCTCTTTTCTCCTCCCCAACTGTTAGTAATCAATGCTTTACATGCCAGCCCAAATATCACTGTCAATGTAAGAAACATCCAAAACTGTAGAGATTTTTGTGAGATTATTAGCCAAACTGACAACATCTCAAATGCTCCACAGAATAACAGTTTTGCAGCTTCTTTCATGCATTTGAAATTAAGGAGGAAACTTAAGGAAGCTGATAGGGAAATGAGAGAAAAGCAAGATGGGGATTACATTACAGAAAGTTAACAGGATTAAATGCTCTCTTGAGGGTGTTTATGGTTTATTTCAAAAGTATGTTAACTTAGATGCATAGAAACAATGGACAGGGCTTGCTTAAGGCAAAGATAAACTTTTTACTGAAGAAGTTACATAACTGGGGATTGACTACACACCATGACCAGCCCAGTTAGAAATTTATGATTAGGTCACCCCACAAGGTTACTTTCCATTGAACCCTTTTTCCTTTTTAAAAAAATGTTATTAAAGTTTATTGGGGTGGCAAGTGTTAGCAGTTACATAGGTTTCAGGTGTACAATTCTGTAATACATCATCTATACATCACATTGTGTGTTCACCACCGAGTCAGTTCTCCTTCCATCACCATATATTTGATCCCCCTTACCCTCATCTCCCACCCTCCACCCCCCTTACCTTCTAGTAACCACTAAACTATTGTCTGTGTCCATGAGTTTGTGTTTCTTCATTTGTCTTGTTACTTCATTGTTTTCAGTTTTATATACCACATATCTGTGAAATCATATGTTTCTCTGCTTTTATTGTCTGACTTATTTCACTTAGCATTATAATCTCTAGATGGATCCATGTTGTCACAAATGGTACTATTTCATCTTTTCTTATGGCAGAACAGAATTCCATTGTGTATATATACCACAACTTCTTTATCCAGTCATCTACATAAGGACATTTGGGTGTTTCTATGTCTTGGTCACTGTGAATAAAGCTGCAATGAACATCGGAGCACATATATCTTTACGGATAAATGTTTACAAAATTTTTGGATACCCAAGAGAGGGATTGCTGGGTCATATGGTAATTCTAATGCTAATTTTTTGAGGAATCTCCACACTGCCTTCCATAGCGGCTGCACCAATCTGCATTCCCACCAACAGTGCATGAGGGTACCTTTTTCTCCACAGCCTCTCCAACACTTGTTACTATTGTCTTGTTGATGATAGCCATTCTGACTGGGGTGAGGTGATAACTCATTGTGGTTTTTATTTGCATTTCTCTGATAATTAGTGATGGAGAGCATTTTTTTTTAATGTGTCTATTGGCCAATTGTATGTCTTTGTTGGAAAAATGTCTCTTCAGGTCCTCTGCCCATTTTTTAAATGGATTATTTGTTTTTTTGTTGTTGTTGAGTTGTATGAATTCCTTCTATATTTGGATATTAGCCTCTTATTGGAGGTGTTGTTTGCAAAAATATTCTCCCATTCATTTGGTTGCCTCTTTATTTTGCTGTGCAGAAGCTTTTAGATTGATATAGTCCCATTTATTTATTGTAGCTTTTACTTCCCTTTCCTTAGGAGTCAAATTCATAAACTGCTCTTTGAACCCAAGGTCCATAAGCTTAGCACCTATGTTTTCTTCTACACAGTTTATTGTTTCAGGTTTTATGTTTAGGTCTTTGATCCATTTTGAATTAATTTTGGCACATGGTGACAGATAGCAGTCTAGTTTCATTCTTTTGCATGTCTCTTTCTAATTCTCTCAGCACCATTTAGTGAAGAGGTTGTCTTTTCTCCATTGTATGTTTTTGGCTTCTTTGTCAAAAATTATCTGGCCGTATTTGTGTGGTTTTATTTCTGGGTTCTCAATTCTATTCCATTGGTCTGTGTGTCTGTTTTTCTGCCAATACCATGCTGTTTTGATTATTGTTGCCCTGTAGTATAAGCGAAACTCAGGGAGTGTGATACCTCCAGCATTGTTCTTTTTTCCTTAGGATTGCTTTGGCTATTTGAGGTCTTTTGTAGTTCCATACAAATCTTATGATTTTTTGTTCTATTTCTTTTTTAAAATGCCATTGCGATTTTGATGGAGATTGCATTAAATCTGTCTATTGTTTTGGGTAATATGACAATTTTAACAATGTTGAGTTTTCCAATCCATGAACATGGAATGTCTTTCCATTTCTTTGTGTTTTCTTCAATTTCTTTTAAAAATATCTTCTAGTTTTCAGTGTATAGGTCTTTCACATCCTTGGTTAAGTTTCTTCAAAGGTATTTTATTTTTTTTATTGCAATTGCAAAAGGAATTTTTTTTTTCTTTTTCTGAGATTTCATTGTTAGTATATATGAATGCAATGGACTTTTGTGCATTGATTTTGAACCAGGCAACTTTACTGTATTTGTTTATTGTTTCTAATAGTTTTGTGGTAGCGTCTTTAGGGTTTTCTATATATAGCATCATGTCATCTGCCAAAACTGACAATTTAACTTCTTCATTCCCAATTTGGATGCCTTTTATTCCTTTCTCTTGTCTGATTGCTCTGGCTGGAACTTCCAACACTATGTTGAAAAGCAGAGGTGATAGGGGACAGCCCTGTCATGTTCCTGAACATAGAGCAAAGGCTTCCATTTTTCACTGTTAATTATATTAGCTGAGGGTTTTTCATATATGGCCCTTATTATGTTGAGGTATTTTCCTTCTATGACCATTTTATTAAGTGTTTTAATCATAAATGGATATTGTATCTTGTCAAATGCTTTTTCTGCATCAATTGATATAATCATATGATTTTTGTCCTTTATTTTGTTTATGTGATGTATCACATTGATCTATTTGCATATGTTGAACCATCCTTGTGCCCCTGGAATGAACCCCAATTGGTCACGATGTATACTCTTTTTAATGCACTGTTTCTATAATTTTATTTAGGACTTTTGCATCTGTATTCATCAGAGATATTGGTCTATAATTGTGTGTGTGTGTGTGTGTGTGTGTGTGTGTGTGTGTGTGTGTGTTATCCTTACCAGGTTTTGGTATCAGGCTAATGTTGGCTTCATAAAATGAGTTAGGGAGCACTGTGTCTTCTTCAAATTTTTGGAAGAGTTTGAGTAGCACAGGTGTTAGATCCTCTTTGAATGTTTGGTAGAATTCACTAGTGAAGCCATCTGGTCCCAGACTTTTGCATTTGGGAAGCTTTTGATAACTGATTCAATTTTCTTTCTGTTGATCAGTCTATTTCAATTTTCCAATTCTTTGTGATTCAGCGTAAGAAGGCTATATGTTTCTAAGAACATGTCCATTTCTTCTAGGTTATTGAATTTGGTGGCATATAGCCCTTCATAGTATTCTTGGATGATCCTTTGTATTTGTATGTCATCCATGGTAACTGCCCCTCTTTCATTTCTGATTTTGTTTATTTGTGTCTTTTCTCTTTTTATCTTAATGAGTAACCAAGGGATTGTCAATTTTATTAATCTTTTCAAAGAACCAGATCTTTGTCACATTGATTTTTTTCTATTGTCTTTTTGTTCTCTATTTCATTTAGTTCTGCTCTGATTTTTATTATTTCCTTCCTTCTGCTGACTTTGGGTTTTATTTGTTCTTCTTTTTCAAATTCTTTAAGATGTAACGTGAGGTTATTTATCTGAGATTTTTCTTCTTTCTTGAGATAGGCCTGTAATGATATAAATTTCCCTGTTAAAACTGCTTTTCTGCATCCCCAAAATTTTGGTAGGGTGTATTTTTATTCTCATTTGTTTCTATGTATCATTTGATCTCGCCTCTTATTTTCTTTGACCCAGTCATTCTGTAAAAGTATGTTGTTTTATCTCCACATATTTTTGGTTTTTCCTGCTTTGTTTTCGCGGTTGATATCCAATTTCAAATACTTATCATCAGGGAATATGCTTGGTATGATTTTAATCTTCTTAAATTTGCTGAGGCTAGTTTTATGTCCCAATATGTGGTCTATACTTCATAATGTTCCGTGTACACTAGAAAATAATGTATAGTCTGTTTTTATAGGATCGGACTCTGTAAGAAGAGCTCTATAAATGTCAATTATGTCCATTTCATCTAATGTATCATTTAGGGCTGCTGTTTTGTTATTTATTTTCTGTTTGGATGATTTATCCTTAGCTGTCAATGATGTATTTAGGTCCCCTAGTATAATTGTGTTTTGGTCAATTTCTCCCTTTAGTTCTGTTAGTAGTTGCTTGGTATATTTTGGTGCTCCCCGATTGGAGGCATAAATGTTGATGACTGATATGTCTTCTTGTTGTATAGTCCCTTTTATCATTATGAAATATCCATCTTTGTCTCTTGTTACCTTTTTTATCCTGAAATCTGTTTCATCTGATATCAGTATGACTACACCTGATTGTCTCCGAATCCCATTTGCTTGGAGTATCAATTTCCACCCTTACATTTTGAGTCTGTATTTGTCCTTATAGTTGAGGTAGATCTCTTGGAGGCAGCATATGGTTGGGTTTAGCTTTTTGATCCAATCTGCTGCTTTATGCCTTTTTATTAGCGAGTTCAGTCCATTTACATTTAGGGTGATTATTGATATATGAGGATTTCCTGTCATTCTTTATTTGGTTTTTCTGGTAGGACTGTGTCTCCGTTGTTTCTTTGCCTTTTTGTTGCTGTCTGTTATTTCAGTGTTGTTGTATTCTATGATTTTTCCCTCTGTTTCGTCTTTTTTTATGTTATATATTTCAGTTCTTAATTTTTTTGAGTGGTTATCCTTAAGTCTATGTAAAATAAATTTTGATATTTAGAGTATTCCATTTTTTTCAGTATGCTTACTTTCTCCATTCCCTTGTGCTGGTTCAGACCTTTACTGTCTCCCATTTTATGGCTTTGTTTTTACAAATTGTCCCTATTTGTGCTGTGAGTTGATTTCTGCACTGCAGTAGCAAGTTGTCTTTTTCCTCTCTTTTTTTAAAGTGTTTTTTCTTCTTTACCCTGTATGTTATGTTTAAGTGTACAGTGTGTTATTTGGTGTAGGGGTTGCCTTTTCCTGCTTCTGCCTCTATCTTCATAATATTACTCATTGTTTATATTCGTTTGCTTTTTTGTTTCAGGTCAAATAGCCTCCTTCAGTAATTCCTGTAATGCAGGCTGTGTGTTAGAAAATTCCCTCAGCTTCTGTATGTCTGGAAAGGTCTCTGTTCCTCCTTCATAAAGGATATCTTTGCTGGATATATTATTCTCAGCTCATAATTTCTTTCAATAGTTTGAATGTGTGAGTTGAATCCCTTTTTCCACATTCCTTTCATTATCCTTCTCTATCTCCATGAAGAAATCGAATTTCCCTCCTATAACCTAGAGCACTATGAATCCTACCTTTGTGGAACAGTCACAGTTCTGATTTTCTAATTCAAGTGTGGCTATTTGTTTAAAGTTTAGCTCTCTCTTTGGAATATAAAGTCCACATGTAGAAACGAATGACTGTTTTATTCTTACTATCATGGTACATGACTAAAATATAGTCACCAAACTGTTTTTTGTTTTGTTTTCTTTTCAAATATATGAATGAATCATTTGTGTGTGCCAAATGTAGCAAACTCAGAAATTCATATAAAGTCATCCCCATTTCTATTCTAGGAATAACATTTCTTCCTAGATCTTCACATACTTGTATATTCTATCCCATGTAGTTTTCATTGTCTAATTATCAATTTTTTTCAATAAAAAGTAAGATAGAACCTCTAAATAAATACACTGGAAGCCCACATGTAAGTTTGTTATAGCCATTTCCATTGTAATATGTGGATCTCATCTACCTGAAATCTATTACACCCTCAGAATTTTGCAAAATGATGTTTATTAAAAATGTCTAAACACATGTGTCTCCCTAGACTCCAAGGACCCCTTATGCTTTTATTACAAAGCACAGGGGAAAAAAACAAAAACAAAACAAAACAAAAAAACAACTCAAACATACCAAGTAATAAAGTTAACTCATCTTTGTTTTCATCCCTCTAAATTTTATTTGAACCAAGGGATATTTTTGCTCAAAATAAATGCACAAAAGACATGAGCAGGAACTGAACACTATGTAACAGGTGAGTTAGGACCCAGGTTGCAGCTAGTCTGCAAGGGAAGCAGGAGCACTGTGAGTAATGTAATGCCCCTGATCTGCAGTCCAGCCTGTGGTCAGGATGAGATCACATTAACACTCAGCTCTCACCTGCTCAGGCTGGTCCTCAGCCTTCCCACCCCACCTAAATGCCTAGCCTTCCTTGGTTAAGTCAGAGAGACCCATGGAGTTAGAATCACAGGAGCCAAGAACAAGTCAGCTCACATTCCCTGCTGTGGTCCACTCATCAGCCAGACTAGCGGCTGTGCCTCTGGAAATGTTGCTCTTTCAGTTAAAGCCATCTTGAAATGGTAGCATAACTTGTAGTGAGTCTCAAAAAAATGTTTCATTAGTTCAGCACCTTTAACCTCCAGGACCATCGTTTTTTAATGTGTCTCCAAACCAGTCCCTCAGGCTAAATAAGGAAAAATGTTACTTTATCATTTGCCTTCCTCTTTCTTGTCTTCTTGTTTTGATGAAAAAGTTACCAACCTCTCCTTTCACCCTCCAAATTCCAAATCTATCATGATATCATTTTTTTTCAAAAGGAATTATAGTAGGTACAGCTATGCAACCAGAATTTGAATATTATATGAGCTCTACTCAGACACTGGAAAAATTCATAGTCAGTAGCCAAGAAAGAATCCATGAGCTAACACAGAAATAAACAGATGGGAACCATAGTTTTGGGTACATAGAAAGTTGATGTGGTCAGGCACTGGGTTTCAATTAATTACCTAATTTTAGAGGCAGGGAAACAAAGAGACAAGAGCCTCATTAAAGGTGTGCCCAATTACTGGGTAACGTAGACTAGGAAAGTGATAATATGCTTAGGCATCATCAGTATCATAGTTTGATTTTGTGAGATCTGGTACCCAAAATTCCTCATTTGGAACTTCTTATT
Organism: Rhinolophus sinicus; assembly: GCF_036562045.2. Taxonomy (NCBI): domain Eukaryota; kingdom Metazoa; phylum Chordata; class Mammalia; order Chiroptera; family Rhinolophidae; genus Rhinolophus; species Rhinolophus sinicus. The sequence goes on from NC_133756.1 coordinate 136,690,880, forward strand.
TGTTCATTAAATATATTTTTGATTCTCTATGTTTTGAGATACTGGAGACTAATAGCCATGATTATGTTTATGCATTTAATTCAAACAAAGTTTATTGAATTTAATTCGATATAACAGCAAAAAACTATGGTACCAGATACTAAATGTTAGGCTCAAAATGTGATACTGAAAACACAGAAGTTAAAGGCATATATATATATATATATATATATATATATATATATATATATATATATATATATCCAAAAATGTATACACATTTATTTTCTTAATTTGTGAAATTATGTGTATGACCGCTTTCACAGAGTTAGGGACTTAGAATCCCTCTTAGGTTTTTTTGTTTGTTTGTTTGTTTTTTTAAGGAAAGCGCAGTTCACAGTGGCCCATGATGGGATAGAACCAGCAACCTTGGTGTTATTAGCACCACGCTCCAACCAACTGAGCTAACCGGCCACCTCATATACACATTTTAAGAAAGGAAAAAACTGTATTAATATATAATGATTACAAAAGATGAATACAGTCATGTTTGACTTCTGCAATTACAGAGGTGCTCAAAGTTGTTACCATCAGCATCCAGACACTTCTGATTACAGCAAACTACTGCTTGTGTAACATTGAACACTTGTATACATTTTTTGGCGCCCCCAGTGTGTGTGTGTGTGTGTGTGTGTGTGTGTGTGTGTAGATATAGATATAGATATAGATATTTGATTTGGACATCTACTGTGAGTAAACTCAGTAACTAGCATAGTATATCATATCTAATCCGTGAATAACTAGAAATGAATACTTAGTATATTCGTGAATGAGTATCAGCCTATTAGTTTTGCTTTGACAGATTCATATCAAAGCTATATTAATGTTTACCTGTGACTTCCATCTTACTTTATATTACTTTTGCTAAGACACAATCATTTACAGCTGAGTTGAAAGGGGATATAAGTTCAAAAGTAAATTAAGATATATTAGTCAAAGAACAAATTAGCATTCTGTCTGTGATATGAGTAAAACAATGTGCTTTTAAGTATAAAATAGCTGTACTCATACTTTCTCTGAATTGTTCTATATTCTGTGACTTGAAGATAAGAAATGTAAACATCTTTAGATAAAGGGGAATTTTGTGCCAAATCCTGTATTTCTTATTTCACTGAGTACTAATAAGCTGGTAATCATAAAGTAAAATCATTATTAAAAACACAGTTTTAAAAAGTTTTCAACCCTTAAATGTGTTCTATGAATTAATTAATGTAATTCTTATAGATATTGTTCTCCCCATGTAAAATGATAATGAGTGATGTTAAGACTGTCAACTTTACTGCAAATCTTATCTCTGAGGTGAAATGAAGCTGAACCTAGATTTTGAGCACCGTCCAAAACGACAGGGTATTTTGGCAGGTGAGCACCATGGTGGGGTTTACAGAACACCCCTCACTCTGACCTAACTGCTTGGGTTATTGGAGTTTGAATTATATTGAACAAAAAGTACAAGTAAATCTCTGCTTTTAAGTTACCACTTTGATAGCATGGAGCAGGATTTTTCTTTTAAAATTATGTATTTATTGTAAAATAACACATTTCCAATGTAAACAGTTGCAATCATACAAAAGTGTGCTGTTTCAATTCTGTAGCTCACTTCCCTGACTTAACCACTGTTAACCTTGTAATAAAGGTTCTACCAGACATTTTTCTATACACAAACACGTACATGAACACACAGACTAGACACTCTTACATATGGTGTTTCTATTTTTCAGGAGCCTATATATATATATATATATATATATATATATATATATATATATATATATATCTGCAAAAGGCATTTCAATTTGATATGATGGAGGCAAGCTTCCATGTTACAACATGTAAATTTATTTATTTATTTATTTATTTTTGGGGAGGGGAATATTGGGGAACACGGTGTTTCTCCAGGGCCCATCAGCTCCAAGTCATTGTCCTTCAATCTAGTTGTGGAGGGCACAGCTAAGCTCCAAGTCCAGTCGCCATTTTTCATCTTTAGTTGTAGGGGGCGCAGCCCACCATCCCATGCAGGAATTGAACCGGCAACCTTGTTGTTGAGAGCTCATGCTCTAGCCCACTGAGCCATCTTGCTGGCCATCCGGGAACTCAGCGGCAGCTTGTTGTCTTCAATCTAGTTGTGGAGGGCGCAGCTCACAGGCCCATGTGGGGATCGAACCAGCAACCCTGTTGTTCAGAATTCGCATTGTAACGAACTAAGCCATCCGGCCGCCCCTCATTGTATTTATTTTGATTGGAGCTTGGTTGTTTTGAGAAAAATCCATCTGTGTTCTTATTTCTATGACTTACTGGGTGAGAAGAAGATGTAAAAGGGAGAGATTCAGGATCCATACTACTGTCTTAATGAGAAAAGCCCTACTTATAGCTGTTTTATATATTGAGGATTCTCATATAATTTTATTTAAATAAAAAGTTTTATTTCTTAAAGCCAATATAAATCTATGATTACTACAACAATATTACTTTAAGAACATTGATAAGAGGAGAAATGTAAGAATTTTAGATTTGTTGGGATATATATAATTAAGTCTTTCTCCCATGATTTTTATAGTTTTTTTCAAGTCTTAATTAAATTGCACTTCACAGAAAGTTAGAGGAAACGTTCTCTGGAGACCCAATTCATTTATTTTTCCTTTGTGAAGATTTTGATGCTAAAATTAATTCTCTGCAGTAATTTTGATGTTTTCTGCTGTGTCTTCTGAGAACGATGTATGAAAATGCATACATATAGTTGAAATTCTTAATAAGAGTAAGCTTTGTTCATTTCAGCTTCCTTTATACAATATTTTTTTTTAATAATCAATTCCCTTTTAACTAATTTTGATTTACTTTTAATATAAAGTAGTTTCTTTGTTTCAGCATAATAAATCACTTAATAATGGTAGTGTGATTAGCTGCAATTTGTGGGTATTGTTGAGAGATTTTTAACGAATATTCTGTTGAATCCTGTTTTTGTTGTTGTTTTGTTTTTGTTTTTGTTTTTTAGATTTTTTGGGGGGATTTTTGGGCAAAGTTTGGTTTTTGAAAACTTTGCCCACATTTCTAAAGTGACTCTTCTCTTTAGAAACTTTTTCTAACCCTTGTTTCCTCGGGTTTCATCATGCTCAATTTTATTTAGTAATAATTACCAGAATTTTTTAAGTCCCACTCAACATGGTTTCTGTGAATGCTGTTAGTCACATAGATAGGTGTATGAACACTGTAAACAGGCCACCTGAATGTGAAATCTAGCTGTCACTCCCTCCAGTTTTAGCTACTCAACTCTCCTGTACCTTAGTTTTGTCACTGGTGAAATAGCAATGACAACAGCAACTACTACAGAGGTGTTGAATGAATTAATGAATTAGTAAACATAGTGAATTGTGTATGATACCTAAGCTCCAGAAAACACTCATTATGTATTAGGCATAATTATTATTCTGAGATTTTATGCTTTCCCCACCCATATGAAGTTGCTTCCTTCCCCCCACCATTATAGCCATTATTTCTAATCACATCATCAATAAGTATCATCTCTAACATTTATCAAGTATTTGCTATGTCATGTACATTCTGCTAAACACTTTAAGTATATTAACTAATTTAAACAGCTATAGTTCAGATTTATATTATTATTATTATTATTAGTTTCAGTTGTACAAAGCAATGTAATAGTTAGATATTTATGCCCATCACAAAGTGATAACCCCCCCGATCTACTACCCCTATGACATTGTATGCAGCTGTTACAATACCATTGACTATATTCCTTATGCTGTACTCCACACCCCATGGTATGATTAAGTATATACATATTTAATTATAGTTGACATTCAATATTATTCAGCTTCAGCTTCAGGTGTATAGCACAGTGGTCAGGTATCTGCACTCTATGAAGTGATCTCCCTAATAAATGCAGTGCCCATCTGGCACCCTACATAACCTTTACAACATTATTGATTATATTCCCCAAACTGTATTTCATATCTCTGTGACTATATTGTGACTACTAATTTGTACTTTCTTATCCCTTTACTTTCTCTCCCATCCCTACCTACCTCCCATCTAGCAACCATTTGTTTTTTTTCTCTATATCTTTGAGTCTATTTCTGTTTTGTTGTCCGTTTGTTCTGTTCTTTAGATTGCACATATAAGTGACATAATATGGTATTTATCTTTCTCAGTATGACTTATTTCACTTAGCATAATGTTTCCTAGGTCCACCATGTAATTGCAAATGGCAAGGTTTTATTCCTTTTTATGGCAGAGTAATACTCCATTGTATAAATGTACCATAGTTTCTTTATCCAATCGTCTATCAATGGGCATTTTGTTTGTTTCCATGTCTTGCCCGTTGTGAATAGCACTGCAATAAGCATAGGGTGCATATATTTTTTTCTAATTAGTGTTTTGGATTTCTTTGGATAGATGCCCAGGAGTGGAATTGCTGGGTCATAAGGTAGTTCCATTTTCAATTTTTTTGAGATACCGCCATCCTTTTTCCATAGTGGCTGCACCAATCTGCCGTCCTGCCAATGGTGCATGAGGGTTCCCTTTTCTCCACATCCTCTCCAGCACTTGTTGTTTGCTAATTTTTTGATGATAGCCATTCTGACGGGAGTGAGGTTGTATCTCATTGTGGTTTTTATTTGCATTTCTCTAATGATTAGTGACATTGAGCATTTTTTCCTATTTCTGTTCACCATCTGTACGTCCTCTTTACAGAAATGTCTCTTCATGTCCTCTGCCCATTTTTTAAATGGGTTGTTTGTTTTGATGGTGTTGAGTTGTGTGAGTTTTTGCAAATTGTGGATATTAAGCTCTTATCAGATGTATCACTGATAAATATCTTCTCCCATTCAGTAGGATGGCTTTTTGTTTTATTGATGGTTTCCTTTGCTGTGAAAAAAATTTTAGTTTGATGTAATCCCACATATTTATTTTTTCTTTTGCTTCCCTTGCCTGAGGGGATATATTGGTAAAAATATCACTAAGGGTAATGTCTACGAATTTGCTTCCTATATCTTCTTCTAGGAGTTTTATGGTTTTGGGTCATCCATTTTCATCTTTAATCCATTTTGAATTTATTCTTGTATATGGTGTAAGAAGGTAGTCCCATTTCATTCTTTTGCATTTATCTGTCCAGCTTTCCCACACCATTTATTAAATAGACTTTCTTTATCCCAGTGTAAAGTCTTGCTTCCAGTGTCATAGATTAAATGACCATAAAAAATTTCTGGGCTCTCTATTCTGTTCCATTGACCTATGTGTCTGTTTTTATGCCAGTACCAAGCTGTATTGATTACTATAGCCTTGTAGTATGATTTGATGTCAGGTAGCATGATTCCTCCCACTTTGTTCTTGGTTTTCAAAATTGTTGTGTCTATTTGGGGACTTTTATGGTTCCGTATAAATTTTAGTATTATTTGTTCTAGTTCTGTGAAAAATGTCATTGGTAATTTGATAGGGATTGTGTTGAATCTATTTATTGCCATAGGTAATATGGACATTTTAATTATATTAGTGCTGCCTATCCATGAGCATTGTATGTGTTTCCATTTATTTGTATCTTCTTCAATTTCTCTCTCAATGTCTTATAATTTTCTGAATATAAGTATTTTACTTTCTTGATTAAATTTATTCCAAAGTATTTTAGTGTTTTAGAAGCAATTGTAAATGGGATTGTTTTCTTAATTTCTCCTTCTGATAGTTTGTTGTTGGTATATACAAATGCAACTGATTCTGAATATTAATTTTCTGTCTTACTATTTTACTAAATCCATTTATCAGTTCTGATTATTTGTTTGTTTTTTTTGGTGGAATCTTTGGGGTTCTCTATATGTATAGTATCATGTCATCTGCATATAATGAAAGTTTTACTTCCTCCGAGTTCGGATGACTTTTATTTCTTTTTCTTGTCTGATTGTTGTGGCTAGAACTTCCAGTACTGTGTTGAATAAAAGTGTGAAAGTGGGCATCCCTGATCTTAAGCAGAATAGCTGTTCCTCATTGAGTGTGTTGTTAGCTGTGGGTTTATTGGTTTATCATATATTGCCTTTGTTATGTTGAGATACGATCCCTCTATTCCTACTTTGCTAAGAGTTATTTTTATAATAAATGGATGCAGGGTTTTGTCAAATGCTTTTTCTGCATCTATTGATATGATCATGTAATTCGTATTTTTCATTTTGTTAATGTGGTGTATCACGTTAATTGATTTGTGGATTGAACCAACCTTGCACACCAGGAATAAATCCCACTTGATCATGGTGTATGATCTTTTTAATATATTGCTGAATTTGATTAGCCAATATTTTTTGAGGATTTTTGCATCTATCTTCATTACAAATATTGGCCTATAGTTTTCTTTTTTTTGTCACGTCTTTGTCTGGTTTTGGATCAGGGTAATAGTGGCCTCGTAAAATGAACTTGGGAGCCTTCCCTCCTTCTGGATTTTTTGGAATAGTTTGAGGAGAATAAGTGATAATTATTTTTTGAATGTTTGGTAAAATTCATCTGTGAAGCCATGTGGTATAGGACTTTTGTTTGTTTGTAGTTTGTTGATTACTGATTCAATTTCATTGATAGTAATGTGTCTGTTCAAATTTTCTGTTTCTTCTTGATTCGGCCTTGAAAATTTTATGCTTCTAGGAATTTATCCACTTCTTCCAGATTGTCTAATTTGTTGGTGTATAGTTGCTCGTAGTATTTTCTTAAAAGTTTTTATATCTCTGTGGTGTGTGTTATCACTTCTCCTCTTTCATTTCTGATTTTATTAATTTGGGTCCTTACTCTCTTTTTCTTGATGAATCTAGCTAAAGTTTATTCAATTTTGTTTATCTTTTCAAAAACTAGCTCTTGGTTTCATTGATCTTTTACTTATTTATTTATTTTGGGGTGGTCTCTATTTCATTTATTTCTGCTCTAATTGGTATTATTTCCTTCCTTGTCCTTCCTTTGTGCTTATTTTCCTATTATTTTTCCAGCTCCCTTAGATGTAAAGTAGTACTCTACTTTTCTAATCATCTTTAATACTATTGTCTTACAACAGACTAATAAAAGTGAGAGAAATGCTTGAGTAGGGTCCTACTAAATTATAACACTTAAAAAGCCTGTGTTGTACTGCTCTATGAATTGCTGAGGATAAGTTTGAATTTGCTCTTAGACTGAGACTACAAGCTTATTGCCAAGTGAATGCCATAGAAAACACAAAGGTAAATACAGCATTAAGTTCACTATCATACTTTTCAAGGTGATTATACTTAAAGACCATAATTAATTTCCCAGTGAGAACTTGCCCGAAATGCCAGGAGAAAAGCTACATTTAGGCATAATTTTTATATCGTTGTCATGGCCTGGGAAATATTTCAATTAGAGTATTGTCTTAGTTTTCAATTGCTGTTGTAACAAATGATCACAAACTTAGGGGCTTAAAACAACACAAATTTGTTTTCTTACAGTTCGGTAGGTCAGAAATCTGACATAATATTTACTGGATAAAATCAAGATGTCAACAGGGCTGAGTTATTTTTGAATGCTCAAAGAAAGAATCAATGTATTTGCCTTTTCCATATTCTAGAGGATGACAACATTCCTACGTTAGTGATCTTCTGTCACCTGAAAGCCAGCAATATTGCATCCTCTGACAATGACCAAGTGAGGATTATCACAGGAATACCAGGTGTGTTTGACATCTGCAAATCAATTAACATAATACACAATATAAATAGAATGTAGGATACAAACCACATGATAATATCAGCCAACACAGAAAAATAAATTAAAAATCCAATACTTCCCACACAGACTTTAAGCCACTCTCTTATGCATGGTATGCTCTAGTTCATGAACTTTTATTGCGAGTTAAAGTGGCTTTCACTTTTTAAATTAGCCCAAAGTGTCAAAGAAGATGTATCTTTATCAAAAGAAAAACTAGGAAAAAATAAAAGCAAACCTTTAACCCTTATAATAGTCATCCCAAGAAAAGGTTTCTAAAACCCAAACATACTATAATTTAGAATCACATTACTATTTTTGATAGTCAATTGCTATATAGAGGTTTCATGTACCTGAGAATAAAAGGTACTTAAAAAATCATAACAGAAATAAAATTTCTTAGGCCAGCCTAGCTAAGATATCAGACAATAAATGGCTTTTTAGAGTTTCAACTTTTTGGAATTTCAACTTCTGAAATTAACCAAATTGAAAGCAAATTTTCAACAAGAGACCAATTGTTATACCATATGTTTACAGAGTTTGTTTAACAGAAAAAAATTGTAAGACATGCTGTTATGATCCTTAAATGGAGTTCTGTCTGTTGGGGCCACCTCTTTAAATCTTCCTGATATGTCTTAACAAAAGGTTATAAAGTCATATCTTTGTCACATACCATATTTAAGCCATTTTCCTTACCAGTGTCCTGGATTTTATTTCTATGAAGTCATCTCTCAATTTAAACATTAAGAATAAGATAATCAAAATGAAAATCTATTTTATTTAGATCCATGCAGATCCTGGTTCCTTTATATTTATCAGTTATCTCACTAGCTTATCTCTCTTCTCTCATATTTTATTAGACAACCAGAAGACAATCGGCACCTTCAACAGTTTGCCTAGAAATCTTATCTAGACCATTTAGGTTAAATAAGTACTTCTGTATTTTCCACGTCAGCATGTAACAGTGTTTCTAAATTTTCTGTCACTACTGGACAAGGGTCAATTTCCCATAGATCCTAAATCTTTCTCCTTATTTTAAGCTCCCATTGACTGTCTCCTCAAGGGCTTTTGCTAAGTTCCTTTAAGGCTATTTAAATTTTTTCCTGCTCTCTGCCCCAAAAGCCACTTACACATGTTTTAGCATTACACCTCTGTCATACACCAAGACATTTTCCAATTATTAATGTTATGTAAGATGCCAGCACAAACCTTAGTGAATCAAAACAACCGTATATTTAATTATCATCTATCATGATTTTGGGGATTGGCTGGGTTAGCTAGGTGGTTCTTGCTTTGATTCTATCTGGAAGTTGCAGTCAGACAGTGGCTGGGGCTGGAAAGTTCTGAAATCTCTCCCAATTATACATCAATTTCCAGAGCTAGGAAACTCAAAACAGTTGAGGACAAGAATAATTGGGACAGCTTTAGTACTTCTCTCTGTCATTATGTGGTCTTTCATTATGGTCTCTCCACAGTCATATAGAAACCACATCAATTTTTTAAAACTTAATATCAGAAAACATTAAGTTTAACTTTCATCAATTCTATTTGTTGAAGCAGGCACAACGCCTGCCCAAATTAAAGACAGAAAAAATAGGCATCATCTCTTGATAAGGGAGTAGCAAAATCCGAGAAGAGCATAAGGGACTAGAAACATTTCAGGCCATTTTTTGAAATACAATATGTCACACATCCATTCTGCTTCCAAATTATATATTAGTGTCAAGGTTTCTCATAAAACCTTTCTTCTTGGGTAATTTCTCTTCCTTCTAAAGACCATCCTTTGAAGTATCTTTAGTAATGAATGGTCTATTAGCAAAAGGCTCTCAGATTTTCTTTGCCCACAATGGTTATGTATTTCTTATACTTTAAAGAAACTGTGGTAGACATAAAATTCCAAAATGGTGGTTATTTTTCCTCAGGGCTTTGATGATATTATTCTACCGTATACTGGTTTCCATTGTTGACCTTGAATACTCTCTTACCAGTAACTTTGGTTGCTCTTAATTCTCTACTTAAACATTCCTCTTTTCATTTTTGCTGTTCTGTAATTTTGTTGTCAAGTGTTCAAATGTCAGTATACTTTTTTAAAAACTTCTACTTAGAATTTATTGGGCTTCTTAAATGTATGAATTTGTACCCTTCACTAATTCTGGGAAATCTTCAGCCATTTTTTCTTTTTTTTTCATGTATTCTTTCCCACATTTTCTTTAATATCTTCTTTTAATGCTCTTGCTAGATTCATGTTGAATTTTCTCACTCTGTACTCCATATTGTCAATTCTTTATTTTATATATATTTTCTTATTTTTGTATCTGTGTAATGCACATGTATTCTGGGTTATTTCTTATAACATATCTTAGGCATTTCTTTTGATAGCCCATATATCTGCCTTCAGCTATGGTTAGTCAATGCAATCTCTTTATTGAATTATAATATTAATACAAATTTTAATATATATTTATATACTTATGGATTCCTAATTATTAATATATATTATCAAGTAATCAATTTGTGCTTTTTCCAATATGCTCCCTCAATTTCAATAGCTTCATATTATTTTGTAATGCTTTCTGCTGTTTTATTTCTTAGCCATATTACATGTATTTAATTTTCATATCTGATAGGGGAGAGATCATCCATTTTGATGGTCTGGTTCTATCATTTTTGGTTTTTTTTTAAATATTGCTATCTCATTAAGTCCTCATGGTTTGTTTAAGGACTTAATGATACTTTTCTGTAACATCATTTCCCTGGAATTATTTGAACCCAGTGTCTTAAAGATAAATTATTTTTGTTTCTATCATGTTTCTGCAATTTTAACCACACATGAAAAGTTACTAAATTCTGCAGTTTTTTTGTTTGTTTCTTTGTTTGGTTTTGGAAGGTGACCATAAAGGTGCATGAATTTTAGCCCCAAACCCAGAGAAAGAAAAGCCTAAGTTTAGGAGTCTTCTAGTAGTCTTAATTTTCTTCTTCTCTTCCACCCCTTCCTTCTTCACCTTCTCCAACTTCCCCATTATATCCCTTAAGGGTGTGACTCTGCTCGGTATTTCTGCTTCATATAGTTGTCTCTGTTTGACCGCCATCCTACATGCATCTGATTATGTGGTCTTTTATCCAATTGCACAGGCTCTGTCACCCACACTGTAGGTGCCCTGGATAGAGTGGCCCACCCACAGTAGATGCCCATCACTATGTGCTGAAGTGTCTTTAGCAAAGATTCAGACTCTAAAAGAAAAAATTCAGGTTCTAGGATCAGCAGAGCCTCAAAGTCGAAAGATGGATCCAGTTATCACTTGAACCCTTGGATTGAATCTGTTTTGTAATGTTTGCATTTCATGGAAGACTAGCTCAATCAGGGATTTAAAAAACAATGTTTTCTATTACATACTGCATTTTTAAAGAAACTATATTGCAAAGGATTTATCCAAACATATAAATTGCTACAGGATTGGAAGCAGTATTTTTGCTATTTGAGCCGTGTGTCTCTATCAATCCACTTAAATTCTAAATTCAAGGAGGATTCACTCTAATAACTTTAACCTCACCCCATCATATTGATGTATTTATATAGAGATATAGATATAGATATATAATTTGAATAGAAAACTTTTCAAACACATGTCCCAGCTTTGCATTCACCACATTCCTTGTCTCCATTCTCTGTCTTTATATTTAGATTATGTATTATTATAACGTGGGACTCTTAGTCCTATGTTACGATCATTGTATTATTCTTAGGAACCTTGTAAATTATAAATCCTTCTTTCCTATCCCTATTTTTGCTTTTATAAAATAATTACCTATAGTAGTTTATTATGTTTTAGCTACATTTAGATTTTGGAAGTTTTATGTTTTCAGAGGCCCAATGAAAATTAATATGGTTTTCTTCAGTAACCAATACCATTCTAAGGTCATCAAAAGCTTTGCTTTCTGCCACGTATTTTCCTGTAGCCATGAAATAAGCCCCTAATTTTATGCTTCTCACTATTTTTTTTTCTTACTCTTATCCAGACAGATTTCATTGGTTTGTAACATTTTAGCCTACTTTTTATTCTGGCATTTTTACTTTCCTCCTTTGTATAAACACCGTTAATTGGATCAGAGCAGTATGCCTTAATTTATTTTGCATTTTGTTTTTTTCTTGCTTTAAGGCCAAGCATTTGTTTTACTATGTACTTCTCTATATTTGGATTTATGGATATTCTCTGGAGCAAGAAAAATGAAGTAAATGAGAATTCATCTGTTCAAACAAATTTGTCTTTCCTCCACCTCCTTAAATAGTACAATTCCACTCAGGAAGTATCTCCATTCATTCCTAGTCCTACCAGATACTTTCTTCCATATGGCTCATCTTTCTTGTGTTTCCCTTAGAGATTTAATTTGATGTATACGCTGGGGATGAACATCATGCAATTGCCTTACCTACATACACACCAGCTAAAATAATTATCACCTGGAATCTCATCTGATAAAGTTTGATATATTTTACCTAATCTCTCCTTTCAAATTTGTCAGTTTTATATAACAATAGTATATTGCTGTTCCAGACTTCTCAATTATCCCTATTAACTCCTTAGTTACAGCTTTCAGAGGGAAATTCTCAGTATCTTCCTGGTGCTGAATTTTTCTCTTAAAGGAAAAGTACTCAATTTGATTCTTAAACTCTCACTGATTTTCTACCATTTAATTACTTTGGCTTCCAATAACCCTAGAGACAACTGAATTAGCTTCCATCTTCTTAGCTCCGCCTTGAATAGTACTTGGTTTTTAATATAAATCATTTTTCTTTTTGCCTCTTTTAAACTCAAAAACATTTGCTGTATTTTAAAAATGCATTGGTTTTCCAGATCAATTAACCTACCTTTCTTCTCTCTCTTTTCTTCCTTTCTTCTTTCCTTCCTTTATTTTTTCTTCTTTTTAACATTCATTCTCTATTGCTCTCACTTTTGATTCTTAGATTAAAACATTTTTTGCACTAATCTAGTTACTCTGAATTATCAACAAATCTAATTCCTAGAGAGAGAATTACAGGCACAAATGTTAAATTCCTCCTTTAATATTTTGTGTTTATAATTTCATTCAAGTTTATTTTTCCTCAAAGAAAATTAATTGTAGTCCGTAAAGTAAGAACATTTTTATTCATTGACATAAACTATCACTTTTGTCTTATTAAAATCAAAGTCCTATAATAGAGCTTAAGGCATTTTATTATTTCTTCCTGCATTTGTACCTTAATTGATGAAAATAGAAACTTCCATCCTCTTGGAAGTATTGAGAAGAAAGCTTCTATCTTTACCTCTTGATCTCCAATTATATTTATTTGATTGTCAAAGCTGGGGGGGAATAGTCATCACACATATGTGGTATAGCCTCCTTTTGGGTCCATTTTTTGGTATCTTCCTGTTTTTCAGCCTGAAATTATTCTCCCATGGTCCACCAGTAAATTCACTGGGGCTTTTCTGCAGCAAAAGCTGCCAATTCTTCCTCATCTTCTATGTGTGTATATGTATGTAACGTCAACTCAATGGAAAAGATGTCCAAAGTCTCTTTTGGCCCTGAATCATGTTATGTCCTTCACTTCAATTGCAGCAACAAACGTCTTGATCTTTCTGTCCTTCCTCTGTTTCTCAATTTGACGTCCCTCAGAACACCCACAGAACATTTTAAGGAAAATAAAATCCTTTGTATTATTAAATGTCTACAAATTACTTTTAAAACCTATTGTCTTCATGAATTTTATAATAAATAAGTGCAGAAGGTATTCAAGTTGTTAAACTGCTGTGAAGAGAAGGGAACTGAGACTTGAACAAATGAAATTGCCAACCAAAGTTTTCATCGATAGTAAATTATAGAGCTGAGGCAAGAACTTAGGTCTGACAGTATAAAAATTACACTCCAGGAAAATCTCAAACCCTTAAAATGCATTTAGGTGGGCCGGCCGGTGGCTCAGGCAGTTAGAGCTCCATGCTCCTAACTCCGAAGGCTGCCAGTTAGATTCCCACATGGGCCAGTGGGCTCTCAACCACAAGGTTGCCAGTTCAATTCCTCGAATCCCGCAGGGATGGTGGGCAGTGCAACTAAGAATGAACACGGCACCTTGAGCTGAGTTGCCACTGAGCTCCCGGATGGCTCAGTTGGTTGGAGCACGTCCTCTCAACCACAAGGTTGCCGGTTCGACTCCTGCAAGGGATGGTGGGCTGTGCCCCCTGCAACTAGAAACAGCAACTGGACCTGAAGCTTAGCTGCATCCTCCACAACTAAGATTGAAAGGACAACGACTTGACTTGGAAAAAAGGCCTGGAAGTACACACTGTTTCCCAGTAAAGTCCTGTTCCCCTTCCCCAATAAAATCTTTAAAAAAAATACATTTAGGTAATTGAGCTGAAGAGTATAGTGCATTAGCTCTGAAAATCTGATCATTCAGTCAGTTCCTCAGGTGGTAGCTGTCAAGATATTTGACGCTTTTGCCATTACGGAGTTCTCTTGCCACTAGCAATCCCAAGGCTCTGTCTCTCTCTAGACCAAGATCACTCATGCAAATGACCCACTTAATGTAAAGAAGGACACTTTTGACCATTGTGTTGATAGCAAATGTGAAGAAGTTTAACTAGAGAGGTGTGAGCTACTCACCACTTTAGCTGTCTGAGCTACCGAGAATCTTTCACAGCGCTAATGAGGTTTGAGCACTGTTCTTTCTTTGTTATTTGTCTTGCTTGTTCTACATTAGTAACTCTTTTTTAACACATTAGAGGCGCTTGGAAATTGCCTCATGAAACACCTATCCATTCCAGTAAAAATGCTTTCATGATTAGATTTCTGGTTGTGTAATTTTGCTTTCATGGTACTCCATCCAGCTCAATAATCAGAAAGGTCATGAGAGTAGCTCTTTCTAGGCCAGGCAAGGTTGCAAAGCTGACACATGCTGGAAATGGATTTCATCATGTGTCACTAATACAAAGACTCAGCAGTGCTATTCTGTTTAGTAAAGACTAAACAGAAATGGTATACGTGTATTCCAGAAAAGCATAAGCAATAATTAATGGACCGGAGATGGCTAGAAATGTGCAGAGATGAGAGATTATTATGATCAATTAATTGACCAAAGCTACATTTTTTCCACTTTGCTTAGCAGCTTTTGTTTTTCATGACTTAATGTTTAAAAATGTGTGGAATGTGTAGTTGTCAGGCAGCTGTGCAGACCATCTGCTAAGTGAATACTGCAAAGCTGAACATTTGAAAGTAAATTGAAAGCCCAATTCAGTTACAAGGAATTGGCCCTATGCAGTTGTGGGAGCTGGCTAAACCATCTCTGCAGGGCTTTTGTCTGATACTGGAACTTCACAGGGAAGACAGTCAGGAAATTATTATGGCTGTGATGTGGGGAATATTAAGGTCAGGCTGGAATCTGTAGGCATGATCTGGAACCCAACAAGGACAGACTGAAGACCATGTTGCTTCTTATGGTCTCTGTTCTGGACGACAAGAGTATCCTGCAGAAGTTAGCACTATTTGTCACAGAGCTAAACACACACATCTAGCTTAGAAGTCAGAGAAGTTGAAGGAGGATTTAGAGAAGGGAGGGCAGTTGCAGACTCAGTTACTATTTCACATTGGTGGAGGTATGTAATTAGTTAAACAAAAAAGTATGTGAGTTACAAAATCACTGTTCTTTCTCTTCTGCCCTCCAAATTGCCCACGAACCCGTTTTGTGGCCCTCTCTAAAAAGAAACTCTTAGGAAGAAAAGGAAATTCTGGGAACTGTAGCTCAGCTTAGCCACGTTTACGTATTATAAAGTAATCCTAATATTCTTTATATCAACATGCCTCTTCTCTGTTAGGCCATTAGTGTGGGACATTAGGACAATTTAGTCAGCAGTCAACCTGGGTTTTGATTTTGTTTTACCTTTATAGTTACTTTCTGTCCACCACATTATTTCATATTTTTTTAGTGGTGAACTGCTCTTACCTTGGGCTTAGTGTGTTTAAACACCATTTGTTTAAAAAAAAAAAAAAAAAAAAAATCAAAAACAACTTTTTAATTTCTCCATTGAGTTGTTGCTCCACATTTCTCAAAATTACATGACCATTTATGGACATTTATGTGTGTGGGTCTATATCTGGACTTTCTCTTCTGTTTCATTGTTCTGTATATCTATGCTTTCATTAACTCCACACTGTCCTGATTACTGTAGCTTTTTAGTAGGACTTGAAATCAAGTAGCATAAATCCTCCAACTTTGTTCTTTTCAAAGTTATTTCAATTATTCTATTTCCTTCTTCTTTTCATATGCATTTTTACATTAGCTTGTTAACGTTTACAAAACTACTGATAACAGTTTACAGTGAATCTATAGATCAATTTGGTAAGATTCAATATCTCTATGTTGATTCTTATGTGGTATATATGTGGTATATCTCTTATGTTGTATATATGTGGTATATCTCTCCATTTTTAAGCTTGAATTATTCCACAAAATCTTGAAGTTTTTAACCATAAAAATCCTGTAAATATTTTGTTAGATTTATACTAAATAATTTTTTTGGTGCTATTGTTAATTGTACTGTTCTATTTTCTTTTTATTTCAATTTCCAATACTAGCAATGAGCTAGTATATAGATATAAAATTGATTTTAGTACACTGATCTTTTATCATGTGACCTTGCATAACAGGTACTAGTCCTAAGAACTCTTTTGTAGATTCCTTGGGTTTTTCTTTGTAGACAATTATGGCATCTGTGAAAAGAGACAGTTTTATTTCTTCCTTTCTAATCTGCATGCTTCTTATTTCTTTTATTCCCTCCTTCCACTAGCTAATTCTTTTAATACAAATTTGAATTTGAATGGTAATAGAATATGTTTCTGGGACACCTTTTGCTTCTTTATTGAGCCCTCAGAGAAAGTGATACTTTTCCTAAGGAAAATTTAAATGGTACTATCTCCATGTTACTTGTTCCCAAATTAGTTTTTTTTGTTTTTTTTCCTTCAAATTGTTTGCCATCATGGATATGGGAAGGTGGAGTTATGAAACTCTTAGGAGATGAAGAGCTGAGAGAATAATACAGAAAGAATGTGTAAACGTACCCAAAAGACGGGGGTGGGGGGATATACAAAGTAAACTGATCTCATCAAGCTCAAACAGGATTGGGCTATTCATATTTTCTTCATGTGCTGTATATAAGACTGAAAACTCTAGAATATACTACTGTTAGCTTATTGTATCTGAGAGTAATTGATCTCTGTTAGGGGTCATTAGACAAGACCACACTCTTGTGCTTGGTTAATGGGTTTCTCTGAAAAAGTGGATATTTCTACTATTAATTATGTAATCAAGGAAGAGATCAGGGGCCAAGACGTAAGAATTGAGGAAGGCAGGGAGGAAGACACTGTTGTAGAAAGCGTTGCCGCTGGCATTGACACTGGAGGTGGAAACATTTTTTTCCAAAATTCATGAAGAGACAGTCCTATTTTCAACAGAATCACCAAGGTAGTGGCAATAGACACATGGGTTTTGGTAGACATTATAAACACTCCTCTACTGTGTTATACTTCTGTTTCCTTGTATCTAAATCTGTAATAACATCTCACCACAATTTACCCTCTGGTCTTAGACACTATTGTGGGTAATTACAGCAAGAGTCTATGACCATATGACCACACTTGGGACAAAGCAATAAAGAGGAAATGGTAAAGGCCTAAGGGAAAATGTGTGTCCAGGGACTTCAGGACACAACTCCAGTGAAAATAGCTGAGGCATATGGAGAAAGTGTCAGCAGCCATTGCAGCAGATGGCCCCATGCCCAGCACAGATTTGTGATAGAATGGAACATCCTCCTCTTATCCCATACACTTAACAGCTGACTGTGGGGACATATAAGTAACCAGCAAAACAAGACTCCCCACTATAAAGCAAGAGAAAAGAATACAGTGATTATTTAGTTTAATTTTAGAAAACCTCAAACTGATAACATAAGTGATATCTGATTCATATTACTAAAAAAATGAGTCACTAAACATTGAGTCACTTGAGAATGTTCTGTTTAAAGTGGTGATTCAAGGGCCAAAATGAAAGTATGACTGCTAAAGCATGAACAAAATATTTTTAAAAAGGAGGTACAACATCAACTTCATATTTTGGGAGAATAAGGGCAAATGTATCAAATCTCTTAATTGCCATTAAAGAAGAAAGTATTTTGACATCAGAGGAGACTACATGAGACTGTTTCTGAGCTGATCTGTCCTCATGATAACACTTCTTTGGGCATGTGGATCCAGAAATCTAGAAAAACTGCCCAAAGAGCCCTGAATTGATTCTTGAAAATGAACAAGGCATGCTGCTGACTGCTGGACGCTTGTTTGAAACTGCTTAAATGTACAGCTGCAACATCTATGGGATATCCCACCCTGAGTTTGTGTTTGCCAGCTGTACTCACTCTGCCCAAAAATGAGAAGATCAAAAAAAGGGTTTTCTTGCCTGGAATTGTCTAACAAATCACTTTCTTGTTCTGATCTTCTTCTAGCAGCTGTAGTTATGTTTACACAAATGACTAAAAGCACTTCCTCTTCCCACCACCACCATTTTACATTCTGTAGGGTAACTGTTATGACAGCTACTCTGTATTTACCCATTCTTCAAATATTTATTGAATGTCTGTGATGCTGTGCTGGCCACTGGTAATACAAATGGACATATCCTCATTTGTCAAGGAGTCCAATCTAGTGATTAGAGAGAAGCAAATGGACAGCTACAATTAGATACAGCAGCAAAGTTTCTTGACCATCAGCAACTGAAGGGTACTGTTTAATCCTACCAACATTCTACCATTATCTATTGTTTTGCTGAGTCTATAATAGAGAGTGGGAATGGAAGTCTTCTTTTCAGAGGGGGAAAAATCATGATGCTTATGAGTAATAGAGATGCTATTTTTCACACTGAATAATCTGTGTATAATATGTGGAATTGAGTTAGAAATCTCAAGATTTTCTGCTTGAGAGACAGCATAGGCATTAAATAGATTTTACAGATCAGAGATGGGAAATAAGAGACTGGCAGGCGCTGTTCTTCTCCCTAACACCAGGGTAGACATTTCTAATAGAGCTCGCGTACACTGCCCCCTTCCCTGTAAACTGCCCCAAAACTGGCAGTCACTACCAGCCATCAGGCCCCCAGTGTGGGCCAAGATTTTCCTGTTTCTTTTGGAGTAACCGGGTTTTCTGGTATAGTGGAGAGAATATGCCTCATTTGCATCTACCTGAAATGTTCTGGAAGATAGATAACAATACTATTCCAACAAAGCCATGGAGCCAACATTTAGTTTGGCTTTAAAAATTTCCGGGGGCTAGATTTTGAGCTGTTACTCAGTGTCTTGTCAGTCTATCCTAGCTGACTGAGCTTAAGATTGAATTCCAAGTGAATTTTCTTTTTTTTTTCTTTCTCAGATAAATAGTAGGGTTTTGCTATTTTTCGTCTTTTTATTAAGTATTTCCAAGATTGAAAGTTTTTTATGCCTGTACTCATATTTACTACTTTGCACATATATTGTTTCCATAAAGATATCTTCTTTGATCACCCTCTGTGGTGAAATAATATTTTCTGTCCCTTTCTCTGCTGTATTTTTCTTCATAGAACATAACATTCTATACATTCATTTGTTTGTCTATCATCTCTGTTTTCCATTAGAATATATACTCATGAGGGCGAAGAATTTTGTTTGTCTTATTCATGTAAAGACAATTGCTCAATCCCTACAATCAGCCCTGTCAAATGTTTAATGATTAATTGAAAACTGAAACAATCATGGGAGGCAGGCATGGCACAAGCCCCATTGTGTTAATGAGAAAGCAAAATCAGAAAGGTCCCTTGGCTTGCTTCAAGTACACACACACAGTAAACATCACATTCCCCTCAGTTTACTGCCTCCTTTTCTGGTGCCCCCAAAGCTCAGGTTACATGATACCTGTTGATAGCTTGCTCTCACTCAAATGAGGTTGATAAGGAGAATCAACCAAAGAATATCCAATAAAACTTAGCATTTAGGACAAAAAAAACTGTTTGATATACAGAAAAATCTGAAAAGAATTCAGTCGTTACCATTTTAAAAGGGACTCGTACTTTTATGGCTAGCCATAATGTGAGGGGTGTATACAAAACCTAAGGGATTCATGAAAGTTGGTGTCTAGAATGTTCAGTGGCTCAGGAAACTATTAAAACAGACTGTTCAGAGGGTTTCTTTTAGGATTGATCACTTGTCAATTAAATTTTTTAAATTAAAGTTTATTGGGGTGGCAATTGTTAGTAAAGTTACATAAATTTCAGGTATAAAATTCTGTTACATCGTCTATAAATCACATTGTGTGTTCACCACCCAGAGTCAGTTCTCCTTCCATCACCATATATTTGATCCCCTTTACCCTCATCTATCACCCCCGTCCCCCTTTACCCTCTGGTAACCACTAAACTGTTGTCTGTGTCTATGAGTTTTTGTTTCTTATTTGCTTGTCTTGTTTTTGTTGTTGTTTTTGGTTTATATACCACATATCAGTGAAATCATATGGTTCTCTACTTTTTCTGTCTGACTTATTTCGCTTAGCATTATAATCTCAAGATCCATCCATGTTGTCACAAATGGTCCTATTTCGTCTTTTCTTACTACCGAATAATATTCCATTGTGTATATATACACCACAACTTTTTTATCCATTCATCTATCGAAGGGCATTTTGGTTATTTCCATGTCTTGGCCACCATAAATAAAGCTGCAGTGAACATTGGAGCACACTTGTCTTTATGTATAAATGTTTTCAGATTTCTTGGGTAGATATCCAGGAGAGGGATTGCCAAATCATATTGTAATTCTATTCGTAATTTTTTGAGGAACCTCCAAACTGCCTGCCATAGCGGCTGCACCAGTCTGCATTCCCACCAACAGTGTATGAGGGTTCCTTTTTCTCCACAGCCTCTCCAACACTTGTTACTATTTGTCTTGCTGATGAAAGCCATTCTGACTGGGGTGAGGTGATAGCTCATTGTGTTTTTTATTTGCATTTATCTGATGATTAGTCAATTAGTCAATTAATTCTTCAAAATTATTTTAGTTCATCTTTCATTTGCATGGCACCTACTATCAAAGAAATCCATTTAATTGGCATTAACTTTAATAAACATTCAATAGAAGTAACTAAAAATAGATACATTTTCCTACTTTGTTAACTTCTTTTGTCCCTGAAAGTTCATCCCAAGCTTTCCTGTTTTAAAATAATTATGATTCCCATTTAAAGGAATTCATATTTCAATATTAAATTTGCTGAATTCTATGAAATAATGAAATGATAAAAGAGGATTTTCACATATACTTATTATCCATTTAGAATTACACGAGATCTGATAATTAAGTTTGCTAATTTGCCACCATGCACTTACACTGGCAACACTGTACAAACAGCTCGGTAAGGTTTCATAACCTTAGTTTATCAGTGTCTCACAGCTGTGTTCATGTTGACGCGTGGTGGTGTCTTGCTGAGTGGCGTTCTTTATGGTTGTTGTGTGTTTTTGTGTGCCATTGCGAGAATGTTTAAGCTTGAATTAAAGCAATGAACAAATATTAAATTTCTTGTGAAACTTGGCAAGAGTGGAAGTAAAATCAGGGACATGTTAGTCCAAGTTTATGGGGATGTTGCCATGAAGAAGACAGCAGTATACAAATGGGCTAAATATTTTTCTGAGGGGAGAGAATGTGTCAGTGATGATGAGAAATCAAGGCGGCCAGTAGCAAGCAAAACTGATGAAAACATTGCTACATTTCATCGAATTGTGCATTAAAATCATCAGCTGACTGTGAGAAGCATAGCAGGCCAAGTAAACATTGATGGAGAAACAGTTAGGAAAATCTTAAATGAAAGTCTTGGTATGAGAAAGGTGTGTGCAAAAATGGTCCGGAAAGAGCTCACCGATGAAGAAAAGAAAAGGAGCATCGAAGTTTCCCAAGACCATTTGGAGAGACAAGATGATGTTTTAGGCTGTGTTATCCTGGGGATGAAACATGGGTGTGCTAATACGACCCTGAAACAAAGCGTGAAAGTGCACAATGGAAGTCAGCTAATTCTCCACAACCAAAAAAGTTCTCTCAATCCAAATCAAGAGTCAAAACAATGTTGCTAACCTTTTTTGATATCAGAGGGTTTATTAATTACGAAATTGTACCAACTGGACAGTTAACCAAGTTTACTATTTGGAAGTGCTGAAAAGGCTGTGTGAAAAAGTTAGATGAAAATGACCTGAACTTTTGGCCAACAATTCACGGCCCTTGCATCACAACAATGTACCAGCTTACACTGCACTGTCTGTGAGAGAGTTTTAGCCAGTAAACAAATAACTGTATTGGAACACCGTCCCTACTCACTTGATGTGATCTCCAATGACTTCTTTCTTTTCCCAAAGATAAAGGAAATATTGAAAGGAAGACATTTTGATGACATTTAGGACATCAAGGGTAATATGACGACAGCTCTGGTGGCCATTCCAGAAAAAGAGTTCCAAAATTGCTTTGAAGGGTGGATTGGGCGCTGGTATTGGTGCATAGCTTCCTAAGGTGACTGTAGTGATATTCAGCAACGAGTGGATTTTGTTTCTAGGATTAGTTCGTGAACTTAATCGTCAGACCTTGTACATGTCTATTTTTACTAATATGTAAGAATGTTGTATATATTTTCCAGTTACCTAATATGCATAAATGTTATTAAGTTGCTAAATTGCTTGACATGAGTTTTTGAATTTCTGGCTTTCTCAGAACTCTCAAGACTTAGTTATAAACAGACAGCTAAAGTTTTTTTATTTTTTTATTTTTTTTATCTGGTATTCTTAACACAGCACCTTTGAGATAATCCAAAGCAGCACATCAAAAAAGGGTTTACCATCTAACAGAAATCTCCTCTGACCAAACTGAATAGCCGCACAAACTTCTTTCTCTAAATCTGTCCAAAACACAAAATTAACACAATATGGGTGTAAGCTCATTGCAGTGACACCCAGATGTATGTATACCCAGAGCTCTTTCATTTTCATTTACTTTCTTACACCTGGGAGAGGTGAGAAAATCACCAATAAGGCTAGAACTATTTCCAGTATATTCCTTTTCATCCTTTCTTTTGAACACTCAGAACGAGCAGTGAATTGCTTGCGAGTAAATTTTTTTTCCAACTATCCCTTGTGAACCACTTTTCAGACAGTGATATGTGCTCTATTTATAGTGTTTGCTGGGTTCCAAATTTTTCAGAATAGAGCACTTCTTGAAGAAACTCGAGTGTCCTTGTTCTTACACATCGATTTCAACTGAGCCTCAAAACAATCTATGAAGTCAGCAAAACTGGGCCAGTGCTTTCTTTCTTTTTTTGTGGGGGGGAGGGGTGTACAGAGTGGCCTATATTCCTTCATGGAGTAGTGAATAATATAGGCCAAATCTCTACTAGGATAAATGTTTGTGCTTCCACTACCTAGGTACGCAGTGTCTGTGCAACGCTTATGCAACAGATACACATATACATGCACCAACCCCATTTAAGTGAGTAGATTCAGCGAACTTCCCTACCCTGGGTTAAATTCAGCGCCACGTGCAATTATCAGTATCTTGCCAAACGTCAACAGCAAGAACAAACACACAACAGTACAACTGAGATCAAGTCCTTATCGACCACCTGATAAGCACCTACAAGCTTATTAACCTCAAAGACTTAACGAGACCTTACCCACTATCTGGTACAAACCTACCACTTCAGTGATTTAATTTTCCTTAGACCGCTATCCCTCTAGATCCGAAATTCATCGCCATTTATTCAAACCTGACTATGACTTTTAAATGTCCACATTTTGCCTAATCCATGGCCCCTCACCCTCGATAAACTAAAACCGCAGCCCGTTAATGCAGCTTAACAATCAGAGAAAGGCGATGAACGTGCCTAGATGAGTATATGCACTCCAGAAACACATAGGTTTTGTCCTGGCCTGTCTATTGGTTACAAGTAAAACTACACATGCAAGCATCCGCATCCCAGTGAGAATGGCCTCTAAATCACGTTTGATGAAAAGGAGCGGGCATCAAGCACACTATCGAAGAGCTCATAACACCTTGCTTAACCACACCCCCACGGGAAACAGCAGTGATAAAAATTAAGACAGAAACAGAAGTTTGGGTAAGTGATACCTACACACACTAGGGTTGGTAAATTTCGTGCCAGCCACCGCAGTCATGCGATTAACCCAAATCAAGAGAAATACGGCATAAAGTGTGTTTAAGAGCATAAAAAATAATAATAATAAAATAAAGTTAAACTCTAGGTAAGCTGTAAAAATCCCTAGCTAAAATGAAAAATAAATCACGAAAGTTACTTTATAGATTCTGAATACATGATAGCTAAGACCCAAACTGTGGTTAGATATCCCACTATGCTTAGTCCTAAACCCAGACAATCAATGCAACAACATTACTCGCCCCAGTATTACTAGCAATAGTGTAAAACTCAAAGGACTTGGCGGTGCTTTATATCCCTCTAGAGGAGCCTGTCCTTTAATAGATAAACCCCAATAAACCTCACCGACTCTTGCTAATTCAGCCTATATACCGCCATCCTCAGCAAACCCTAAAAAGGAACTGTAGTAGGTACAAACATAAGACATAAAAACGTTCGGTCAAGGTGTAGCCTATGAGTTGGTTAAAGAACATTTAAGTCATACAGGAAAGCCCTCATGAAACCGAGGACCAAAGGTGGATTTAGTAGTAAAGCAAGAATAGAGAATTTGATTAAATTAGGCTATGAAGCACGCACACATGTACTTAACAGGTATGTAAATCTGGGCAAGTCACATAACTTCTCTGTGCCACCACTTTTTCCCTTTTAAAATGGGACTAATAATAATAATACAGTTTGCCTTTTAGGATGGTATGCAAATAATTTAATAAATATAAAGCTCTTAGAATAGTGCTTGGCATTCTGTACTTTTATATAAGGGTTTGCTGTTACTATCATGCACTACACACACCCACCCACACACACACAAATGCTCTCTTTCATTACTATAAGTATGAATTTTGTTTTCCTGTCCTCCTTTTTAAAAATGTTCCATTCCATGAAAGCAATACAAAATATTTACTATTCACAACTACAGACTAAATCTGTGGATATCACACATACTCAAATTATGGCTAATGATCACTTGGTTTGATTTTTAAATCAGGATTTCATAAAAACACACACTTAAATATTGACTACATTCAAGTAATCCACTGAATTGAAGGTCATGCATGCATTTCTTTTTTAGCACCCTTGAGGATATTTTAAACCCAGTTGTTATGTATACCTGATAACTTTTTTTCCTTCCTTTATTACATACATTATTTTAAATGCATTTTCTGTTTTAAACAGCCACCATAGAATCTAGGAATAACTTTGAATGATGTTTTGCATCATCCTAAAACCAAACCTACCCACGAATGAAAAATATATAACACCCAGAAGACTCTTATGAACAAGATTTAAATCTGTCTCCCTACGCAAATACAAAGGGAATTTTCTAAAAATACTTTGTGCCAAAGTGACATTATTCATGTGGATTTTTACATTCAGAATATATGTACACCAGAAAACTCATTAAAATTCAGCAAGAACTTCCTTATTCAATTGCTTCGGAGCAATCTCAAACCTCTGAAAATCCAGCCCAACAGAATATTTATTTATCCTGCTTTGCCAGGAAAAGGATCTAAGTAACAAACGGAGTCCCTACTTAGATCAACAAATTTGGTTTACCAGAAGAAACACACATTAAAGTATTATAACTGTAATTATTTGATATATGGGACCCTGGACTAGTCGTTTAAATTGGGTGATACTCAATTTTCATATCTGTAAAACAGGGATTTTAGAACATATTTGGCAATGTTTGCATTAAGATTAGAGATAATATATGTAAAATATTTGATTTATGGTAAGCACTCATCAAATAAGAAGTAATAAAACATTTTGTTGCTAGCTGTATTTTTATGTATTTGGGAGAATCATTAATCATTGTTAGATAGTTTAATAGAAAAATGGATTTGTAGTGTCTTCCTATAATTGTAACAGTTAGTAAAAATTGTAATAATTTAAAATTTTATAAAAACAGCTGATGTTCTGTATTTTACATTATCCAGAGCACATGTGAATACATTCTGGACCACAGATTGAAAATTTCCCTTGTAAAAAGCAGCCTGATAAAGCTAAAGCCTATGCTTTAGATCTTTGGTGAAGCTCATTACAATCTAAAGAAATTTTAAAATAATTTCCAATTTTGAGAAAATGAGTGATACCTGGGCGATAAATACTGATTCCCCTTTGTTAACACTTATTAATAGATACTATTATAAATTTTAATGTCATGTTTTGTGTGTTTTTTTTCCTCCCATGTCTGGATCCACAAAATTTCTCCATCGTAAAGATTGTCACTGGGGTCACAATAATTGGTTCAAACATGACCTTACCAATGATCTACTTTATAACTTTGGTTCTCTTTTCCATGTCAGAATTGACATTCATGGAAAATTTCAAGTAGTGAACCACTTGACCAGTTTCTTAGCATAATATATTTGAAATCTTATTTGAAATCATCTGACGGTCTTACATTCAAGGCATCCTAATACTTTTGACCTGTCTTTTACAATTATTTCCTGGACATTGCTCACTCTGAACTTTATTTTCATTTCCTAATGATGGAACATATTACAGCTAATCAACAGTGCAACAGTCTATTCATTTTACTTCAGGGTTAGCTTCTCTGGAAATAGTAGCCTCTTGCCTTGAGTGGCTGCACTTTTCTTTACATCTTTTGTTCTTGGGAAAGTATATTCCTGACCCAATTCCACATTCTCCCAAATTTATCTATCTATCTGTCATCCATCTATCTATCTATCTATCTAAGAATATATATATATATATATATATATATATATATATATATATATAATATATACTTACAATATATGTGTATATACTTTAAGTACTTAATATCTATACATACTTTTTAAAGAACATATATAATATAATACTATATATGTTATATATAATACTATATGCATATATAATATAATACTATATATGTTATATATATTATACTGTATATAATACTATGTATGTAATATATATATATATATGGTTTTTAAAAACTTGCTAGGGACCCTCGCATAAATACATTTCCATGTAGTTTATATTTTAAGTCAAACCATCCTAACACATCCTACCAATTTGATGGATATGTATAAATTATATAAATCTGGTGTTGGTAAGTAGGTGTCACAATCCCTCCTACATTGCAGGAGTTCCCAGTGTCAGCCATAAGGGAACAAGGTAACTTTACAAGTAGCTGCTCTTGTGTGCTACAGGGAATGAACACTCTCTAAAATGTTAGGCGTCTCTCTCAGATTCTAAAACACTACTTGAAAAGCAAGAGGGATAGGAATTTTAAGATAAAAAATAGGAAGATTGAGAGAACTAGTTCAACCAAATGATCTAAGTGTATTTCTTGGAACTAAGAGCTCTCAGTCATGTGGTAGCTGAGCTTTTTAGCACAGCAGTGGGAGTATGAATCGAGGCAGAAATTTTTATTTAAAATGCCAGGAACACACAGTTCTAGTGCCAATTATCGCAGCAGTGGTCATAGAAACTTTGCACTTCAAAATTATAGCTCCACACACTGTCAAATGTGTGAGGATAACTTGCTGCTTTCACTTGCTTAACCCC
Source organism: Rhinolophus sinicus (assembly GCF_036562045.2). Classification (NCBI taxonomy): domain Eukaryota; kingdom Metazoa; phylum Chordata; class Mammalia; order Chiroptera; family Rhinolophidae; genus Rhinolophus; species Rhinolophus sinicus. Next base: position 136,718,381 of record NC_133756.1, read on the forward strand.
CTTTTTCACCCCTTTCTGTTTCCAGCTAATCCCTCTTGAGTAATGGTCATCTTGAGTTTTACTGATGGTCTCGAGATGGCCAAATTTGGTGACCTTTATAGCAAGACAATTGAATATTTACTGAATACGCTCTGTGGTCTCAGGATTCTGAATACACAGTTGAACAGGGCAAGCATTCTTGTTTTAAAAATACTGCTATTTAATGAGGAACATAAAAGCATGTAAATATTTATGATTCAAATCAGTGTGCTGTGTTTTGATGCCAGTATAAAATCCTATGAGACTGCAAAGAAGAGATCTATGATTCAAAAAAGAATTGAGAGGATTTCACTGAAGATTTTGAAGTTAAGATACATTCTTGTAGAATATACTGTTTTTAGCAAACTAGCAGCAGGAGCCACCTGAGAAACTTCTGGTAAGGAAAAGAAAGTTCTGCATTTTTTTTCCCTATGGCTAAAACCATTTTGTTTTCTCAAATCAATTGCAGTCATATGTAGAAAGCACAGTATTTTCAAGCAACAGGTCTGAGAGTTCTAGAATTCATCTCACTAGAAACAATTGAGAGAAGACACAATACCTATATCAGATATAAGAGAGATAGCATCACCACAGATTTTACAGACATAAGCTAGTAAAGACATTTTTAAACAACTTTATGCAAGTCAATCTGACAACTTACATGAAATAGGCACCTTCCTTAAAATACAAACTACCAAAGATCACCATGTTAGAGCTCACCAAAGAAACAGAACCAGTAGAATATAAGATTTTACACACACACACACACACACACACACACACACACACACACACACACAAAGTGGGCAAAGATGAGAGTGGCATAACCCTTGCTTAAATCTTATCTATTCCCTGTTCCCTCCAAGCTTTTCAATTCATTGGAGGATAAGCTCTATAAACCCATTGCCAGCAGCCTGAGAAACCCCAAAGAGGAGGGAGGATGTTAGGATCAACTAGTCCACTGAGTAATAGATGAAAATTTTTTTCTGCACGTAATACCTCAAATGATATCCCCCTATATCTATTTTGTTTATGTTAATTGTTAAGTGAATTGTGTTGTGTGTCACTAAAATTCCTTCTAAGAAGTATAAAGGATTCTTCTGGAATAAATATATAGATTAGCCTGGAAGTTAAAGGTTTCATGGACCATTCAGATGGAAATGAGGTAGGTAGACTGTAAACTCCCAGGCCCTTCTGGGTCCCTGCAAACAGCAGCGAAGCAGCTCTAGTAGCATGAACACAATCTTCCAAAGACTGTCACAGATGCAGGTGTGAGAAGAAAAGCTGGGAAAAGGCATAAGGAAATGGTAAACTGAATAGGAGGGGATCTGGGCAGAACACCAATGGTGTCTGCTACGATAGTCAGAGTAGGTTTCATTGACAAGGTGGATTTGTGCAAAGACTTGCAGGTTGAGGGAGTTAATCAAGCAGAAGTCAAAGAGGAGAGAATTTCACCAGTGGGGAGAACTAGAGCAAAGGCCTGCCATAATTCAAATAAGTCCGCAAGTTCTATGACACATTTTTCAAAACATGAATCGAAATTCCCTTTCTCTTTAGTGTGAACTGGACTTTGTAATTTGCTGCTAATGACTCAAATAAAACAGAAGTGATGGTGTGTGTCATCTGAAACAAGGTCATAGAAAACATTATAGCTTTGTCTTGGTCTTCTTGTCTTGGGTCAGTCACTCTGAGTAAAGCCACGTCCTTAGGACATATCCAACATCCCTAGGAAGAGGCCATGTGGTGGGGAATTTAGACCTGCTGCCTGCAGCCATATGAATCCGCCATCAAGAAGTGGATACTCCAGGCCTGCCAATCTGTCAGGTGACTACAGCCCTGAACAGCATCTTGACTACAAGATCATGGGAAACCCTAATACAGCCACTTATCTAAGGCACTCAAATTCATGACGCACAAAATCTGTGAGATTATGTAACTTTGTTTCTTTAAGCAACGGAGTTTTGGGTAGTTTGTTATGCAGCAGTAGATAAAGATAAGAAACATCAAGATGGCTAGTCTGAAATACTAAAGACTAATTTAGTAACAAGAAAGATTGTAATTCCAGATCATCCTCAATTAGCTATATGGTTTATAGATTTTTTTAGATTTTTGCATAATCACATATGTAAAGTTCATTTTTTCCATATAAAGAACATATTTCTAGGTTCTGGCAGACCTGAATATTTGTTTTTTGGAGGAGGGTGAAGACCATCATTCAATCTACTTCAGTTGTTAACACTTAATTGCACAAGACAGGGCTTGCAAAATCAAGGTCTGTGAGAGCTTGTTTCTGCAAAGGCAAAAAAGCCAATTGAGTTTCCTTTGCTGTTGTTTTGTTTTGTTTTTCTGTGTAGCCTCTTGAAAACCTATGGTATCAAGGTTCACTAGTATGTGATTAAAATGAGCAGGCCTCAGCAGTCGTGTTGCTAGTTTCCTTGGAGAAAGAATAGCAAAGAGAGTGGGGTTTGAACGCTTGAGAGGGGTGTGTGTGTGTGTGTGTGTGTGTGTGTGTGTGTGTGTGTGTGTTTTATTTCACCTCCAATAACTAAAATAACTATTTCAAAAGCTATGAGTCAGAAGACAGAATAAAATTGTGGAAATCTATCCTTTATATTAGCAAAATGTCAAAAAGATTCGTAACAAGACGAAGCAGGTCTGGAAGGCTAGTGTGAAGGAAGGCTAGGTCATGGTCCTGAGATGTTAGAGAGGAGCCGTGGACATAGTGTGGCTGTTTCCTGGAGTTAAAGCAGAGGTTCTTAAAGAGGAAACGGAGTGGAAAAGAGGAAATGGGATGACAGAAATTCTGGGAAAAGATCAGGTAGAGAAATATATATATTTGAAAAAGTACATGTGATGTTAGAATATCATTCTTTATCTGAGAAACTTAAGAAGGTGCCACTTTTCTCACAAACAAATTATAATGCACAGCTCAGAGAAATTTTCATGGGTTGAGAATTAGGGGTTAAAATGGTTGGGAAACACCACTTTAGAGAATGTGCATGCTTGATCTATTAAATATGTATACTTATATTTTTGATGAAAAGCTTCCATATTTGATCACATTTTTCTTGTCTTAATTCTTCAGTATTCTAGGAAAAGCTATAGTGCATAATTTTAAATATAGCAGGGATCCAGAGTCTCTGTGACAAGTGCAGCAATATATTATTTTTTTGGTAAGAGAAAGGCATTAAGATGGAAGAAAAGGTGTGAATGCGTCTATAAAATTCTTATGTACTAAACCTGTGTATGCAGCTTGTACCTAGCATAGTAAACGATTATTGATTATATAAATGAAATGTATTCAGTTGAAGGGATAAGAAAGACAGTTGTTAATGCATGCTTAGAGTATGTCTTGAAGGCAAATTTATTGAGGAATAATTTACATAGGTAAAATACAGCTCTTCTAGAAGCATAGTGTGAAGAATTGTGTCAAATATTTGCAGTCATGTAAACATCATGACAGAAAGGATATAGAATATTTCCGCCAACTTAAGGAGTTCTCTTGTGCTCCTTTGTAATCAATTCCCTCTCCTTCTGTTCCGAGAAAGCACTAATCTGTTTTCTAGTCTGACACTTCTGTCTTTTCCAGAATATCTTATAAATAAAATCATACAGTACCTACCTTCTGAATCCAGCTTCTTTACCTAGCATAATGCTTTTGATGTGAAATGCATATTATTGCATGCAGTTTTTCATTTTTACTGTTGAGTACTTTAATGTATCGGGGTACCTCCCTCCATAGGTTTAATAAAACTGTGCAAAACATTTGCACACAACTTTTTTGGAAATTGACGTACAATAAACTGCATGTGTTTAAGAAACACAATTAGATAAGTGTGCCATTTATATACACCCATGAAAATATTAGATTATGAACATTACATATGACCCTGAAAAGTTTCCTGATGCTCCTTTGTAATTCTTCTGTCCCTGCTCCATCTTTAAGCAACAACTATCTGCTTTCTCTTGCTACAGAGAAACTTGTATTTTCAAGAATTTTGTATGAATGGAATCGTATAGTATGTAATATTTTTTAACTGGTATCTTTCACTCAGCATAATTACTTTTATATTGGTCCATGTTGTTGCATATATAGTTCATTCCATGGAATTGCACAGCAGAATTCCTGGTGTCCCATTGTTTAGACAATGTGTTTATGCATGCATTTGCTAATGCACATTTAAGATGTTTTCAATTGGCGGTTGTTACAAATAAAGGTGCTAGGCACATTTATGTACGTGTATGTGTATGTACACTTTTTTTCATTGGAGGGAGTAAATAATTAAGAATAGATAGGCTGGACATATGGTAGGAGAATATTCAATTTTTAAGAAACTGCCAAACTGTTTTCCAAATTGGAAGTTTCATTTTACGTATCATCCATTAATATATGAAAGTTCTAATTGCTCCATGTCCTTGCTGAAACTCAATATGGTAAGTCTTTAAAATGTCATTCATACTTACAAGTGTATTGGAATATCTTTTTTGCGGTTTTAATATGCATTATTATAATAACTAATAGTGTTAAGAATCTTTCTAAAGTGCTTATTTGCCATTCATTTAAGTGTCTATCCAAATGTTTCCTCATTTTTTACTGGACCGGTTTGTTGTTGTTTTATTATTATTATTGAGATTTGAGACTTACATCTATATTCTAGACAAAAGACCTTTATCAGATATATGATTTGCAATATTTTCTTCAAGTCTGGAGCTAGTCTTTCCATTTTCTTAATAGTGTCTTTCAAAAAGCAAATTTTTAAAATTTTGAAGCAGCTCAATTTATCACTCTTTTATGGATCATGCTTTTGGCATTGCATTTAATACATTTTTGCATAACAAAAAAGTCACAAAATTTTTTTCTCACATTTTATGCTTGCATTAAGATTCATTTTGTCTTAATTTTTAAGTATGGGATGAGGTGTGGATCAATGTTTTGATTTGTTTTTGTTGTTTTCCCATGTAAGTATCCAACTGTTACAGCCTCATTTGTTGAAAAGACTTCTTCACTGATTGCTTTTGCATTTGCATTCCTGGTATAAACCCTACTTGATCATGATGTATTATCCTTTTTATACATTGCTGGATTTAATTTGCTTTACCTTTTTCTGGATGTGTTCATCTATATTATTAGGGGACATTGGTCTGCAATTTACCTTTCTGTCAATATTTTTGTCTGCTTTTGATATAAGAGTAATTCTTACTTCATGGATAAGTTAAAATACATAAACTTTTCCATTTTATGGAAGACTTTATATAAAGTTAGTATTATTTCTTCATTAAGTGTTGATAGAATTATTAGTGAAGCCATCTACATCTAAAATTTTATTTGTGGGAAGGATTTTTTGACAAGAAATAAATATCTTTAATAGATACAGATTATTCAGATTATCTGTCTTTTTGCATCTTTCAAATTAATTTCTCCATTTTATTTATGTCATTCAATCTATTGGTGTGAAGCTGTTCACAATATTCCTTGATAATCCGTGATGTATCTAGAATCTGTAGTGATATCACTTCTTTCATTTTTTATATTGGTAAATTAGGTATTATCTGCCCAACCCCCCCACATCCCTTGCCAATGCTTACATCATTCATTTTCAGTCAGGTGCAATATTGCCACCAAAGTCATGAAAAGTGGTTCTTGCCAGTGGAGGAGATAATTGCAAAAACTAGCACTGTTCTTATCTATGAAGCACAGATTTACAAACAGTATAAAACAGATATACAGTATATCGGTAGTATGAAAATTTCAAGAGAAGATGAAATTAAGGGGACAGAAATGTCTAAAAAAATATATCCTTACAGAGCTAATGGTGAATAAAAGGTTGAGAAATACTGACCTAGAGGTTTATCAATTTTATTGATCTTCTAAAGAACCAGCTTTTGGGTTTATTGTTTTTTTCTTTTCTATTTCACTGGTTTCTGCTCTGATCTTTATTGTCTCTTTTTTTCAGCACATTTTTGGTTTAATTTGCTCTCCTTTACTTGGTTTTTAGAATGGCAGTTGATTCATTTATTTGAAAATATTTTTTTCATATATGTTTAGTACTACAAATTTTCCTATAAGTATTTTTTACCTGCATCTCACATATCTTCATACGTTGGCCTTTCATTTACATTCGGTACACATATGGTCTATTTTCTATTTTGACTTTTTGACTTGTAACATACGTTTGTATTTTAGTTTCCAAATATTTGGAAATCTTGCCAGATCTTTTTCTCTTATTGACTTCTAATTTAATTTCATTTCCTAGAAAGAACATACTTGGCATGATTTGAATCATTTAACATGTATCAATATTTGCTTTATGGTGAAAAACAGGGTCTGTTTTGGTAAGTTTTCTGTGTATACTTGAAAAAAAAAAGTTTATTCTGCTATTCATGGAGTGTTATGTATATATATATGTATATGTAGTATCATGTGAAGTTAGTTCATAGAGGTCCAGTTTTCTCTATGCTTAATGATTTACTTTCTATGGTCTACTATTACTGAAAAACTGGCACAAAAATTTGTGACTGTAATTGTGGTTTGGTATATTTCTCTGTGTATTTTTATCAGTTTTTGCTTCATGTGTTCTGGAACTCCATCATTACATACAGAACCATTTGGGATTATTAAATCTTGTTATGAATTATAATTATTATCATTATGAAATGATCTTCTTTATCCCTGGTAATATTAATTGCACTGAAATATATATTTACCTGATATAAATATAGTATCCCAGTTTTCTTTGCTTAATGCTAACATGGTATATCTTTGTATATCCTTTTGCTTTTAACATAATGTCTTTATATTTAAAGTGAATTTCTTGTTGGTAGTGTATAGTTGTGCCTTGCTTTTTAAATAATAAAATCTAGCCATCTATAACTTAGAATATTTAGATGTGATTACTGATATACCTAGCTTTAAGTCTATCATCTAGCCATTTGTTTTCCATTTGTCTCATCTTTTAAAATAATTAACTCCCATTTTGGGCTTGTCATACTCTCTAAAAACACAAAAACGACTTTATCTTTCATTAGATAAAAAGGTTTTGGGGAATAAAGGTGAATCAAATGTATGTGTATTTATATGACACAGAGCCTTTGCTTTCATGTTCAAAGTGAGCTTTACTATTTGGTTTATTTCTACTGAAGGCAGAAATTATCATCTCAATAAAAGCGTCATATGCAATTATTCTGGGGCCTTCCTTGAAAAACCAAGAATACTTGACATCCATGAATTCAGATTTGGACTGAGGACAAGGTCTCAGTCTTTGAATTAGGACCATAAACATCTGATAGCTTTGTCCCAGCACTAAGAGCCTGCTCTAGTCAGTTCTTAGGTTTCATTTTAGAAATTAGTGAGTAAGCCCTTAAATATAAGAATTTCAAAGGAGTTCATCAATTCTGAACTCCTCGTTCTATGTACAAAGACAATTAAAACCGTAGAGATTGATTTTGCCAGGGTCATGTAATTAATTAATAGTATAGCTTCAAATTTTAAAGCTCTTTCCAGTAAAATGATTATCCAACACAGTTATATCTCCTGTCTCTTTCATGCCAGATTATGCTTCATTCCCCACCTTTTCTGTCATGAAAAAGGAACTACATTTTTCATCCAGGCAGAATCCTTTCTCATCAAGTTGGGAAGAGCATAGTTTAAATGTCAAATAGTGACACAGCTCTAGAAATTCATATTTGCTGTCTTTGTCCTAAATTTTCATTCAGAGAAGAGCTGCCATGTTTTGACAGTTGATAAAACACTTTACTTTTAAGATAGATTTTGATGGCATACACATTTTCAACCTTTTTTTCTCAGATAATTTCCCTTACTACATATGCAGGTACTGAGGAGTTAGTCACTGTATTATTCAAAATACTGTATGGTGTGGTCCAGCACAGAGATATTGATCTTGCTGATTACTTAAGTGTTCTGTACCCATGTGTAAGTATAATAGCTTGTTTTTAATGTGAGAAAGGGTGAGACTTCTTTGTTTAATGACCTTTTGCTCTTCGGTTCTATATTTCCCTGTACTATAACTTAACAACAGACCTGAATTCATCCAATTATAAAAAAAATATGTGTTCAGCAACAAGAAAAATAATTATAAAAGTGAAACAGCAGCAGTGTTGTACTCTCATCAATTTTCCATACAAAAAAAAAGTAAATTAGTAAACTATATTCTAGAAACTGCTCTAGCTATATTCTAAGAACTGTTAGAAGTTGTGAATAGGGGTGGTCGGTTAGCTCAGTTGGTTAGAACGTGGTGCTGGTAACACCAAGGTTGCTAGTTCTATCCACATATGGGCCACTGTGAAAAAGTTGTGAATAAAAATATAAACGTGAAATAGCCTTTCCTTCAAAACTCAGAGTCTAGCATGAAGGCGGTATATTCCTGGCACCCATAGGAGCAGACAGTAGGAAGTGAAGCCTGACTTAAGTCTTGAAGAACATGGACAGAAAAAGAAGGACCGATACAGTCATAATCATATTTTATTATAACTTTGTAGTTTTCTGTATTAGTTTATGTAAATTGCCACCTTCTCTGAGAAGCTCTCTATGTATGATAATATGGGCTTGATAAAATGCTGAATAGAAGTGTACTCTCTCTGGGGCAGTCACAGAGGATTTAATACAGTAGGAAGAATATGAATTGGGTCATGAGAATGTGTTTAGCTTCACCAAGTTTATAAAGAACAGAATCAAAGCTCTGTCCCAGCACAAGCTAGAAAGAGCTTGGAGTTCACTTAATTCAACTTCTTAACTTTAATGATGATTAAACTGAAGGCCAGAGAGGTTATGGGACATAGCTTGAATTTCATGAAGATATTGAGATAGAGCCTGGATGGGAACCCCAACAGTATTTGTGGATTGATCATCTTTCTATTATATAATATTATGCCCTTCAGTGTGAAGAAAGGATGCTGATAGTTTTCTTCCTTTGAATTTTTCAATAATGACTATCCACTGCTTTGCTAACAAAACCTATATTTTTCTCCCTGTGATCACCCCTACTCTAAGAGACTGGAGGGAAATCCTGATAAAGTGGAAATTACTTTACTTTTCATAGCAATTATTTTCAGAAGAAATATCGAATACAATTCTGCCAATGTGATGTGGCAGGAAGACCTGAGAGGTGCTTTTTTGTTAAAGGCTTTTATCCCTGATTTTAAAACAGAAAGAAAGAAAAGAAAAAGAAAATCATGGTTTATCAGTCAGGGTTCCATCAATGAAATAGACCAGTAAGATATACATATGAGATTGATTGCGAAAAAATAGGCTTACACAATTGTGAGACCTGACTAGGCAAGTCCAAAATCCGTAGGAAAGACTGTCAGGAAGGGCAGGCTGGAACTTCTGGGGCAGGAGCTGACATCACAGTCCACAGGGGAAAATTTCTTCTTCATCAGGTAGTCCTCTGGTCTGTTCTGAAAGGCTTTCAACTGACTGGATGACTCAAATTATCCAGAATAATCTCCTTTTTAAAGTTAACTGATTGTAGATGATAATATATCTATAAAATACCTACATAATAGTGCCTAGATTGGTGTTTGATTGTAGGACAGGATACTATAGCTTAGCCAAATTCATACACAAAACTGATTTTCACCCACGGGAGAAGTAAAGACCTTCTTTTTCTGATGACAGTCTTCTTCCTACAATGCCCGTAACTTTGCCAGTCATCTTGTAACCATGGGTTGAATTTGACTGACGCACTGAAGATGTCAGAAAAGAAAGATGAAAAAAATCAGTGTTCTTAATGGTATTGTTAGGCCACTGATTTAACTAACCCTGGAACAATTTTAATAAGATGATGAATCTTTTCTGTTTAAGTTGAGCGAGTCATAAATGAGTGTTGCTTGCAGCTAAGAGCATTCTGTTATATCTCACTCTGGGTCATCCAGTACCAACAATCTCAAAAATAAGTATTAAAATAGAAACACTTGTAAAATCACAAAGTGTTTGCATGAACTTTACCCACAACTATATCAGGGAAATGAATATGGCCTCTTGTCTAATTTGAAAATTCCATCTAACTTTCTGGTCTTAATTTATTTAATTGTAGAATACCAGTATGCTTAGCAGCAAGTTAGTTGTTTGAGGGCTCTCAAATACAATATTCACCTTTGGGGATAACTTAATTCGCTAAGTCCAAAGACCTTCCTATTAACATATGGACTGATTTTGAAGTTAAAATAAAAGTAAAGATAAAAGAGTGTTAATCAGAAGTGAATATGGAAAGAGTTGAGTGCTTTCCTTCTGCAAATAACCCCACAGGTTTCACTGTAAGTAATGGTTTTCCCTAAAAAAGAAGGAGACATTTTGTGGACATCAGAAAACTGGTTATCCACAGCCCTGAGGGTAGACAAGGAAATGTATGATCAAGGATGACTCAGATATATATGTAGATCTACACATAGTATATCTCTGTGGGTGTATGCCCTCTAGGCTTTTTATCTGGCTAACAGAAGAGTTATTGGAACGAATTCTACAAAGTTGCTACAAGTCATCTCTGGATATGTGGAATTTGGGATCACTTATTTTCTACTTTTTACTTGTCCATATTTTCTGTAATGTTAATGCTATTGTAATTTGTAAATGTTATTTAAGTTAAAAATTCATGATGGGAATTTGTACTCAGTATGGTGGTGATTTCCCAAACAGAATCACTTCAACAGATCCCTATTGATAATAGCTCAGATACGAGGGTCAGATAGATCTAGATAGCTACCCTGGGTCTACTACCTATTAGCTTGGTAACTTCTGCTAGTTACTTCTCTATGTGTAGTTCTGTCATTTATAAAATGCGATAATAGTGATACCTTGCTCATATTATAGTGAGAAAAGGAGATATTGTGTGTAAACTCCATAGTAAGGGTATGATAAATAGTAAACATTTATGTGGCGATTGCTTTTTTTTAATTGAAATATAGTTGACATAAAACATGGTATAAATTTAAGGAGTAACAAATGTTAATTTGATACAATTATGTAATGCAATATAATTACCACTGTGGTGTTAGCTAACACCACCTCAATCACATCACATAATTATCCTTTTTTGTGTGTGGTGAGAACATTTAAGATCTAATCTCCTAGCAACTTTGAAGTATACTTGTGTAATACAGTATTGTTGACTATAATCACAATGCTGTTCATTAGATCTCCAAAAGTTATTCATCTAACTGCAAGTTTGTACCCTTGAACAACACCTTCTCAATCCCCCCCCGCACTTATCCCCTGGTCACCATCATTTTCCTCTGTTTCTATGTGTTTGGCTTTTTCAGATTTTACATATAGGTGATATCTTACAGCATTTGTCTTTCTCAAACTTATCTTACTTAGCATAATGCTCTCAAGATCCATCCATGCAAACAGCAAGACTTCCTTTTTTTTCATGGATGAATAATATTCCATTTATCATATTTATCATATCTCTATCTATTCATCCATTGACAGACACTTGGTTGTTTCCATATCTTGGCTATTGTGAATAATGCTACAAAAAACATGGGAGTTCAGATATCTCTTCAATGCTGTTTTCATTTCCTTTAGCTATACACTGAGAAGTAGAATTTCTGGATCATATGATAGTTCTATTTTTAATTTTCTGAGGAAGCTACACACTGATTTTCATAGTGGCTGACCAACTTACATTTTCACCAAGAGTGAACAAGTGTTCTCTTTTCTCTACATCTTCGCCAACACTTGTTATCTGTTGTCTTCTTGATGATGGCCAGTCTAATAGGTGTGAGGTGATATCTTATCGTGGATTTGATTTGCATTTCCCTGGTGATTAGTGATGCTGAGCATCTTGTAGCTATTGTTGATATTTCTTGTGTCATAATGATGTTAAGGAAGAATAACCAGTATCACTTCTGTGAAAAGAAATACAAATGATTAAAACCAAACCTTTTAAGTATTGGAGCAGAACGTTAATGGATCAGTTTCCAGGGGCACCGAAAGACTCTTATAAGACCTAATGTCCCTTCTCTTTGTGATGCATAACCCTAATTACTATCATATTACAAACATAATCACATGGCCCCAGTTTCTGTGACTGGGACTTATATTGAGGAAACTTTCATCTCTATGCTGTAGCTTAATAATTCTCACAACAGGCTAAGTAGTCAATATCTCAGATCCTTTGAACATCTAAAGTCTTTAACTTCACATTGTTGCCCAGTTGAATAAGAAAAAAAAAAAAAAAGAGCAACAGCTCTGAAAGGAGAATGAAATTAAAGATAAGAATCAAGAAATCTATAAATATTTATTGAGTAGTTGTCATACAGGAAGTATATAGATAGATATAGATTCGATTTAGATATAGATATAAATGATGTGGATATGGACATGGATATCTTTATATATAAAAGAACACAGTCCATATCACAATATTCACTCTCCTACCACAACGTATAAAACTCTTTCCTCAATAACACTATAGGTAGAGGCACTATGATTGGAATGATATAACCCGGCACAAGAAATTTGGATCTCGTCACAAAAATGACACTCATATGGCACTTAGGCTTGTTTTTAGTTTTTTATGGCAGGTATCACAGTTTTTTCCACAGCCATGGAGGAAACAGAATTGTCTGTCCACTGATTTCCTGTTGGTGTCAGGTGTGGGGGATGGCAGGGTCGTGCTGCACTGACAAAAGGCTATCAATTACCGAGACATTTGCAGAAGTATCCAATACTGTCCCTATCCGGATTTGCTTTGCAGGGAATTTATGTGTACATAAATTATGATTATAATGATAAAACAAAAGTGTAAATATATTGTGGCAATGTGCATTAAAAGCAAGAGAGATGTTTTGAGACACCTGGGCTAGGGCATAAAACTGGGCTAAACCAACATAATTTTAAGTGATTTGGCTTATTTGAGCCTCTTTGTTTGTTTGTTTCTATAATGGGTACAGTGATGACAAACTCAAGGCCGTGATGCTGAAATAAAGAATATAAAAAGAGCCCTTAGCATGCATTGGAGCATCTGTGAGGCAGTAAAAAATTGTTGACTATTTTCCCCTTCTCATTTATTTGCATTACGGGCTATGTGTATGTATCCAAATAGACAGTATATATCCACACATGCACACAGACATATAGGTACATGTTTTATATATTACACTTTAGGGCTCTTTGTATGGCTATTTAAAATTTTCCAGACAAAGCATCCTCAGATCTTAGGAATACCAAAGTGAGGAATGGATGGACGGTGAATTCAAAGCACGAATGATTGGAAAATATGAATCTCCTAATTTTTTTGTAGGTTGAAAATTGTTAAATGTTGGCAGTCGTATATGCTTCAACCTGATATATTACTACTATCACATAATGTATTACATCATAGGCATCAATGTCTATGATGCCTGTTTTGAGAAAGCTATGAGTTAGTGACAGGATATGTTCTTCTCCATGAAGAATGGACAACTTCTAGATAGCAGTTAGGGAGGAACTCCTAAGGATCAGAATAAAGCTCTAGCCACAGCAAGACTGTTTGGGGTAGATCAAGCTAAACATAGCATGCTGGGTGTTCCTAGTGTGCCAGTTAGAGGCAAAAATTGAACCTCCCTGCTCAGCTAATGTATTCAAATTTTACAGAAGAAAATGACTTGATGCTTATCGGTAACTGCTTTAATTGCTTGTATTCATTATGGCCTACTTGTGATCAAGTCTCTTGGTATTTTTAGGACAGTAGAAAGTCACCGTGATTTTTTTCTTTATGAATAATCTTTATCCTACCAGGACAAGTATTTTATAAAGGGATGCTTATTACTGTCTGATGCCTCATTCCAATCAAGTTGTCCACTGCAATTTGGAGGAAATAAAGTGTGCTCAAGCATCAATATAGGGTTATTTTCTGAACCCCTTATGTTGCCAACTGAATCACACATATGGTTTTTGTTTAGTGTCAAACCCGAATTCCCTGATGCATCAAGGACAATGATGACACGCTTAAATACTGTGTCTGATACTTATAGTTAATGAGGGCATCCATCAGCAGAAGCAGTGTTTCCATGCTGACAATATGCTGTGCTAGGGTAGATGTAACTAACGAAGGCTTCGTGCTGAGAAAATCTAGTACCAGAACTATACTGCTTACTAGTTTATGACTTTGGAAAATTACCTTAATCCTTTCAGCCTTAATTTCCTCATCTACAAAGTGGATGCAATACCTGGATATACACTGAATGAGTTCTTTTTTTTATTGTTACAATGTGACAATATTCCTAATAGTGTTTATTAATGGTAAAGTAAGGTCCGTTATGTTTTGGTTCAACAAACAACACATAGGTAATTACCAGGTATCAGGTATTGGGTCCACTCCTGGGGATACACAGATGAATAAATCAGGGATTCTACTCTCAAAATCTTTACAGTCTAGTGAGGAAAATAGTATGAAATAAGTTTGCTTCAATGTGGTAAGGGCTGGTGCAATAGGTGATATTTATTAAGCCTTTCCTATGTGTTGGACTTTCTGCTAATTATTTTCATAATAGCATGCAATCTTCACAACAACTTGATGATTTAATTATGATTTAAACTTCATTTGGAGATGAGAATAGGGTTTCTTAGAAAGGTTAAGGTGATTTCCCGAAGTGGTAGAGAAGGGTTGGCATCCCTATGCCTTGTCTTCATAGCCCCAGTCTCAACCACCACACTATACAGTTCTAGGGTAGAGGGAGGAGCAGTCTGCCAGTACAAAGGTGGCTTACCTCACGCATCCTTTGTGTTGGAACTCTCTAGAATACATTAATGGAGAAGACAATTGAATTTCATACTAGAGAATGACTAGAAGTTACTTGCACAATTTTCTAAAAAGAGAAAAACGTATAGGCACAGGCAAAAATGCAATAAAAACTCAGAACCTTGAAATAGTGTGGTGTCTTTCAGGAACCCCAATAAGTTTTTTTGTTTTGTTACTAGAACATTCTTTGTGAAAGAGAACCTGGTGATAAAGGGAAGGAAAAGCAAGGCCTAAACCATAGAGTGTGCTGTAAGCTGTGCTATAGAATTTATCTTTGCCCAAAAGATGATGAGAGATGGCTAAAGTGTTGTAAACTAGGGAATGATTTAGTTGGACTTTCCTTTAAAATATGGCATACCTTAGGGGCAGAGAGTAAAAACAAACAAAACAAAACAAAAAGACAGGGGCATTACAATAGTTTCAGTAATAGACAATGAAGTCCTTAAGTTTGGTCCATTAAGTAAATATGATCGGTAGAGAAGAAATTTGAGAAATATTTAAGATGTCAAGTCTCAAATTTCTGGCTTGGGTGACAGAGACAGGCTATATGGTGAAATCACTCATTGCGATATGATTATAGAGGGTGGTGACCATTAACACGATCATTGTTATTGAGAGACCAAAGTCTAGAACAAATGAACAGACTACATATCAGACTTAGAAAATGCTACATACCATATGGAAAGATGAAATACATCCATTAATTCCTATTCAACCATATATCCAAATTTACAAATATTTATTGCATATAAAGTTTCAGAAAATGATGGTTCAGTGTGGTAAATGCTTTGTTTTTAGTAACCACACAGTGCCAAGAGTCTACATAATGAACTTTATAGCCCCCTTTAGATATTTATCAGGTTATGTCTTAATGTAGTCAATGTTATTTGTGCAACATTATTTTCCCCAGTAGACATTAAACCTCTTAAGAGCAATTACTATCTTACTAATTTATTTTTGTTTAGAAAGGACTTAAACTCAGAATCTTTTTCTTTGGATTGATTTAAGTGAGAAAGTCATCCAGATGAATCACTAAACTTGTTTTTTTAATGGATCATTGAACATTCAGTTTTGTATGTGTGTACTTCAGTCAAAGACACTTGAACTTAAAAAAAAAGAAAGTATTATAACTGTCTCAGCTACTTTGCAATCATCAGCCAGCTGGTGATTTCAGGGGAAAAAAATTCAGCTAGTATCCTTAATGTCATAATTTCCATCAGCCTCATTCTTAATCATTTAAGCTTTCTAATATCAATATGTGAGGAAATCCTGCTGGGTGGAATGGAAACCCTGGGCTTAAACAACAACAACAGAATGTAGTTACTTTTATTCCTTTCTATGAATGGATAGAGTCACTGAATTTAAATAGCATATACCAGATCAGTAAGTGGCAAAACGGAAACTAAAGACGTGATCTTTAATCAATTACCCATCAAAGCATATACATATTTTCCTATTCATTTCTTATATAAACTCTAGGAGATACATGGGTTAAATACCATTATCATTTTAACAATAAGAAAATTGCCTCTTAGAGGGCATCAGGTATTCCGGGTTAATATTGTCTTCTTTTGTTTGTGAAAATCACCTTTCAATGGGACTGAATTTATCTGTTTTTGTACTCAGCTACAATTATCATTTACTATTTTTCCACAATCAATCACATTAGCTTGTAGCACTAATTTAATCTCTGTATTATCTATATATATCCTTACAAATAAATACACCCTAAGAAATGTTGAAAGAGTCACTAGCTTTCCTTTTTGTTGTATATTTTCTTCCTCTATATTATAAATTAGGATCCTAGAGCTCACTTCTTGGCAACTAGAAATGGTTTATTTGTTAATTCGTTTATTTAATTCTTATTTCACAATATCAACTACTGAACTAAATACTAATGCACATAAAAAAATCTCAAGCAGCAAAATATCTTGGCTGTAAAAATAACATATTCACAAATAAAATAACACAATGTGGTAAATACAATATATGAAATAAACATGAGGTGCTAAGGAAGCAAAGAGGAGTGAGCTATTAATTTTGTCTGGAAAATAAACATTTTATTTGAGATAAATATCAATGATTATATTCAAATGCTCACTTTGAATTTAGATTTTTGGCTGACTCATGTTAAAGAAGACCTGGTTTCAAGATATCGGTCAAAAGAGGAAACCTGGAACTGGTGTACCATACACTTTGTTACACACATAAATTCTCATTTCATAAGTCAATCAACCAGTCAGTCAATTTAGCAATAAAATAGCTATGAGCCAACAGAAAGGAAGGTTGCACTAACTGTTCCAGGACATTAGTCACTTTATTACTTTTGCACGCTGTTCACTCCCAAATATTGAATCAAAGTGATCCTTTGTTTAGGTATGTTCATTAACTAAATATTGCAAGGTGATGGAAGTACCTTTATACCATCAGTGAAACAGTATGCAGCCAACTCAGTACTCTCAGAAGAGACAAAAAAGAAACAACTAATATTGTTGTCAGATATTCAGTGTAAGACTAGGCTCTTTATGTCAGCTAGGGTCCTGGGCAATTTAGAAACACCTATGTTCTCTTAGCTTAACAATGCATTGTTTTTGTTAATACTTTCATATTCCTGGTAAACAAGGGTGGGACTTACACATATTACTTGTATGCAAATCATGTTTTCATAAACATGCTTACAATTTCTTACTGTTTGCAGTGTATGTATGTGCATAGCAGGCAGTTATCAGAGAATAGGTGGCCTAAGCAATAATGAATTATCTTTGAGTTAAACAACTTTCATAAACAACATGTGTTAATCCTTTAACAAAATAGTCTGGTGCACCAGCATCCATGATTAAAATGAAAAATTTTTAAGTATACTTATTTACATATTTCTTTTTGCCCACAGCAAATAATTAAGGGTGAAACAACTTTTACATAATTTATAAATTACCCCTATAAGAGAGGGAGTGTAAAGGTTAATAGATGATTCCATAGGACAAGTGATGAACTGGAATTAGCATGAGCTAATGGGTCAGATTAACAGTATTTGGATTTTCATTTCCATTTACATGCTGTAAATATATTCATAAAGTATGTAAATGCTGAGTCTTGTTGATCTGAATTTGCAGAAGGGGTTGACGGCTAAAATCCCAAATCATTGGATTTTATAGGATTTAGTTAGGCTATATATATATATATAAAATGGGATTTAATTAGGATATATATGTGTATATATATATATATATATCCTAATATATATATATATATATATATATATATATACATACATATATATATATGTATATACATACATACAGTTATGTGCCACTTAATGATGGGATACATTCTGAGAAATTCATCATGAGACAGTTGCTTCATTTTGTGCACATCATAGGGTGCATTTACACAACCTATACAGTGTGGCCTACTACACACCTAGGCTATATGGTGTAGCCTATTACTCTTAGGCTATAAGCCTATACAACATGTTGCTGTACAAAATAATATGAGATTAAATCAAGCACAGGAGAAAATAGTGCAATCAAGAAACACAGTAAACACAAGATGGAGGTCACTGCTGGTGTAGCACAGCATACTGTTTTACAGCAAACCTTTTTTTATATACATAGAAAGGTGCATTCTAAAATAATTATAAAAAGTATAGTACAGTCAATACCTAAACCAGTAACAGTCATTTATTATCATTATCAAGTATGATGTACTATACAGAATTCTATGTACTATCCTTCTGTATAACTGGCAGTGAAGTAGGTCTCTTCACACCGGCATTACCACAAACACATGAGTAATGCACTGCATTCTGACTTTAAGATGACCATGATGTCACAGGGCGGTAGCAGTTTTTCAGCTCTATCGTAATCTTACAGGCCCACTGGCAGGCATGCACTCTACTGCTGGTCAAAACGTTGTTATGTGGTACATGACTGCAATGTGCACATAAGAGGAGTTTGATATGTAACCTTCAAGAGTCTTAAAGAAAATTAGTGATTAAACTGAAATATATCATTGAGAAAAATGACTAACTTTATGGAATTCAAGCCTCTGAAAAGAGTAAAGGAGATATTGGGGTTGGGTTTCTCAGAATGTCTTTCTTAATTTTTTTTAAAACAATAATACCCAGTGGTGATGAAGTTTCAGGAAGATGGAAATTGTTTGTGCACTGCTTGTGGGAATGTAAATGATGCAAATATTTTGGAGATAAATTAGGCCGTATGTAATCCCAAGCCTAAAACCCCAGAAGCTTCACCAACGTCCTTCCAGATTCCTGGTAGATGAAGATGATATCTACATTAGCTAATCTGAACCAAAGAAGATTGATTAAAGACTATTCCTTCACAGGATCTCAGGAAGAGCAGAGGAACCTAGCTTGGGTACCATGAATCCTGGCACAAACGATTTGGGAAACATTCCTAACAACACTGCAGAACTGCACCACATCAGGAACCACTGCTGCCCCTGCACTGATGCTGGGGACCAGCTCCGTGCTTGTTAGAGGGCCATTCTCCTTCCCAAGGCCACCACCTCTGCTTCACACTTCCTTTTTCACATCCTACAAAGATGATGACACTTGGAATCTATGACACAATGTGGAACCCTGGAGTCTGGTCAATGTAGCTTCTCAAATGCCACAGTGCAGAAGAAAATCTAGAAGGAAGTCAAAATTAGTATAGTATAAGTCCAGCCGCAGTATCTTCCACATTATTTATAACTATTTTTTTTGTATGCTGAGGGAGAAAAAATAAAGGAGGTATACAAAAATGCAAGTAAACAATATTTATCATACCATGATGGAAAGGTTTGAAATAATATAAAGAAAAAAAAAAACAGAAAGTGTTTGGTTAAATAAGTTATGTTTCATTCCTTACAAGAAAATAATATTCAGCCAATTAAAATGATGTCGGTGAAGATCATTTAATGGCATGCTCATGTGTGTTAATTCATATGAATTGCTTTTGTTGCTTTTGTAAAACACAGTATCACTAAAGACCCAAAATTAGTTTTACGTTTTTTAAAGTGTGCGTGAGAGGATGTCCATGTCCACAGCTGCAGTCTGAGAAATGAGGGACGGAGAGCAGAGACCCACGGTGCCTTTAAAGGGGGAGAAGCGGTGGTGACCCTCTCACTACCGAGCAACGGCCTGCTGCCCAGTGTTCATAGGATCCAAAATCATGACACCGGGCCTTTGAGAAAAGAAAAGCCTTTACTATTCTTGGGTCAACCTGCGAGAAGACAGAAAACTGCGCTCAAATCCGTTTCCCGGAACAAAAGCTTGAGACAAGTTTTAGGGTGTGAGGGTAAGAAAGGAGGTTCTACATAAGTTTCTGTTTGGAAGGGTCTGAACGGGCAATTTTTAAATTTAGCCAAATAGGGTAAAGGACATGAGAGAGGCGGGAGAAAGCAGAAAGAAATTCCAAACTGGTAGAGTTCCATTGGTCGATGTTATATTTGTCCGTATTTGCTTCCAGTACTGGATCTTCCTTATTGAAGGACGCATATGCGCCGTGCTGGTGCTGTGAAAATAAGCTCAAGGTTTGCATTAGGAAGTAAAACCAGTCTGATCGGTGTAAGGCGAGCGCGCGCACCTACACGCACACCACAACTTTGTTAGTGCCTTGTTTCACCCTGACCTATGGCATGACAGAGACCGTCCATGCACATCTGTGGGCAGATCAGTCAGAAACGTTTTTGTTGGATTTTGTCTGTACCTTCATCCTGCGCGGGATGCAGCTCTTGTCCGGCTCTGACCCCACCCTGCAAGGAATTCTGCCTTGCTCAGGCTTGGAAGTGGCTCACAGGCCCCTGGTAATGGACCTTATCCCCCACCTCTTGTTTCCCTTCTTGTTGACCCCACAGTGCTAGGGGCTCCTGTGTCCAGATTGGCTCAGGACCTGCCCAGCCCTGAGTGCATTGTGATTGCCATCACTGAAGAAGATACTGAGGTTCCCAGGGGCATACAGCAGGCAAAAGCACAGGCAGGATTGGACCCAGACCTGCTGACCCTGCAGGATGGATGGAGGAGCAACGGCAGATGGTCCAAGGGGCCCATTTAGGGTGGGAAGCTGGCTCCAGAACCCCTTCCAAGGAAGAAAAAAAAAGAAATCATGTGGAAGAATTAAAACTTTTTTTCATAGATAATGTGTTCTTGTTTGCGGAAAACTTAAAGAATCTAAAAAACAAGACAAATATAACTAATAAGGGAATTTGGAAGAGCACAATATAGAAACTCAATATACATTTTTGCCAAATTTGTTTTGGACATATTCCATTGTTGCATCCAGCGCAACACGGGCAGTGAGAGAATGAGAAGGAGTGGCGAAGGGTTAAGAAAGAAACAGAAATCAAAAATTTTGTGCAAAAGAGGCCAAGGGTCTCACAGCCTCAATGGACTGAGAGCCTCGAATCGGTCCACCTTGTGGCTTTTATTGATGTACACATAAGGAAGTAGCATTGTTTTCTCCATGGTCTGTGAGTCTCATACATCATACCAGAAAATTGATTCAAACCAATCACCCTTGCCTGCAAGCAGCCGGAATCGAAAGTCCCATGATGTTTTAATAATTGTGGAATGTGTCTCCACAGGGACAAAACCTTTATGCTGAAATTTATTGATAAGAATAGAAGGAGCACTGATGTTATCACATCATTGAATCACTTCCAAAGCAGGTCGTGGGAAGGAATGTAGCCACCTAGGCAGAAGCTCTCCTTAGACAGGGGAAGGTGGGGGGCTGTGCCCACCTCTATCGACCCCGTGAGTTCTCCCGATGGTCCCCACGTGACTGTGCCTAGCTTAGGTTGTTCCCCCCTTGGGGAATCTTACCCGTCATTGGCTATCCAGCCATATTTTGGGGCCAAACAGGGAGACATAAGGTGTAAGCACAAAGGTGAAACAAGGTCCCTGAAAGGATCAGTCTCACAGACTCTTCCTTCTTTAGGGATAGGCACAAGGGCGCAGACGGTTAGGCTGCTGTGTGACAACATTCCATAACTCTGCAAGCTCCTAGAAATAGCTGTACAGAGTTGACAGCTCATACAATCCCAGGTTTTAGATCATAGATACCAGTAACCCAGACAACTCAACACATAATATTCCACACATACTTTGTGAAGTATCACTATATATCAATATAATTAGCAAAGACATGCAAACTATGATAAAGACTCACAATTGGCAAGATTCTAGGGAAATGAAAGCAATATACAGTGCCATTGCTAATGGTAATGTAACACTGCTATAATCCATTTGGAAAGCAATTCTACAGTAGATAATAAGGAATGTAAGAACTTTTATGTCCTTAGAGCTAAGAAATCTAGTGTAGATTGTATACAAGCAGTATAAAGAAATTACCGCACACACACCCTGCCTCTGCAGAAGAAAAATAAATTGTAGAGATATGTGTTTGTGTTGTATGCTTTACAGTAGCAAAAAAATAGAAATAATTTCAAGTTTTAATTTTTGGTAAATATTAATGAAAATGATAGATTGTAAACATGGTAGAATTGTATGACTATAAAACATTAAATGTTAATGGACTCTGTCAGTCACTGGAACAGAATAAGGGAAGTCATTCATCAAGAGAGTCAAATGCAAATAGTATGGGTACTTTGACTCCAAGAATGAAACAGGTATGGGATTACCAATTGTTGAATACTTGTTGAATATCCCCCTCTACCACCTGCTTCTTAGGCCCAGATCCTTGTGTTAGTATTAGAACTGTCCCTTCCTTTAGGATAATGCAGGTTTACTTTAATTCTTGTGGTAAACAACAGTTATAATCTGATACTATTAATACTTAAACAGGTGAATATGTGTTATTGATCTAAAGGATACAACACAGTGAGCTAAGGCATGTGGGAAGCTTCTAGAACCTGGAAAAATCAAGGAAACAAATTGGAACCTCTTTCCTAGAGCACCCAAAATGGAACACAGCCCTTACAACACTTTGGTTTTACTCTAATGAGATTCGTGTTAAACTTTTAACCTGCAAACTGTAAGATAATGAATTTGTGTTGTTTTAAGTCACTAAACTTATGGTAATTTGTTGCAGCAGCAATAGAAAACTGATACCACAAATGTGATTGATCTCTTTCATAGATGGAGAACTTAGGTGCTGAAAATTTGAGTAACATACCATATACAGTTTGTAAGTGCTAGACAAATATCATAAATGTATTCCATCTTTATTACAAAGAACAGGGGAAATACACCATTTCCAAATAGAGAACTCAACATACTCACTAACTATCCTGGTGATAGGGCACAAGCATTCTTTTCAAATTTGCTTCATACACTGAAAACATACTCATAGCTACTAGAAGGTTTAAACACTTCTGGTCTAGATCCTATAGTTCTGATTGTCTTATAATCTGGGATGGAAATTAAGGTATTACCTCTCCCTTTTATAAGGACAATTTCCCCAAACTATTTGATACTACACAGGACATCAAGTATTTTAAAAGCCAAGGCCTTGAGAGTCTTATGCCCCAGGAGATTCACTGAGATAAGATGGAGTCAAGAGGTCTGCAGGCTGAAAACTCACCATCCAACCTTGCTTTGGAAGAGATGACGCTGTGTAAGCTGCTCAAAGCTGTCTGGAAAGAAACAGGAATCTTCTGAAAGCCATCAATAAGAACTGTCTCTACTTTAGCTTTTATTTATATAACCCCACTGATCTAAGACATTGTATTATTGAGGCAAACACAATTTGTTACAGATCAGTTTGTTAAAAACTTGTTCATTAAGGACAAATGTCAAATTACTGAAAAGTCTTATTCAACATTTTCCAAATGCCTACAGCTAAATTTCTGATTAATTTTTATTATCATCAAAAATGCAGTTGTTTTATTTCTTTGAGCATGTGAAATATTCAGTACGAAAATTGCTTTCAGAAATAGTAACAGCAACATTGATTCTAAGACTTAAAAAGTGTTGACTTCTCATACTTTTAAAATTAAATTGTAGTAATATAGCATTTTAAAGTGAAATTATAGAGCGATCAATGCTGCCATTTTAATATGCAAATTTGTGTAGTAAGGCTTAATTATGAATAATTTTTAAACTTTCCACTTTACATATAAACCTGCATTTTTAAATAAATGTTCAGTATCCCATTCTCAAACTATGTGATCAATATGGTTCAATAAAGACATATTAGTAATCAGTTTTAATCCCAAATATTTTAGCTACAAAAGATTGTGGAACTCATGCCTATGTACTATGATAAAAATTTCTACTCTAGTGCATGCTAAATTGTAACTACCACAAGCCATAATGCACTTTTTACTGACAATATCATTGTAATTTTGTATGTCCATAAGGAAGTCAGTTGGAAAAATAAAAATCACACTTACAAACACAAAACATTTTTTACCATGAAAATCCAGGCGACCAAATATCTCCCAGGAGAAGAGAGGAGAGCCATTTGCATTATCTCGGAAGAGTATTTTATAATAAAGGCCACTGACACTAGTTTTATTTCTTCTGTACCTGTTTATTCAGAACCTATTATTTGTGAAAATTTGGCAAATAAATAAGACCTGGATTTATTTTCAATAAAATATCTCGATCCTATATACAAGACAGACAGTGAACAAATAATTTCAAACACATGTTAGGATTATTATACTATGTATCAAGGATAAAGGAGTAGGGCACAGGAAGAAGACAGATGTTATCCTGAAGTAGGAGCAAGAGGGTGGTAACAAAAGTTTACAAAGAGGAAATAAGCAAGTTTTGACTAAAAACATAAGTAAGACTTAGCTAAAATATCACAGTAATAACTGATGCTTTGGATTTCTTAATATGTGCTGAATTATCTCATTTGATCACACCACAACCTATGATGTAGGTACTATCTTTATTTTGGAGAAGAGGCCTGGAGACACAGAGAAATTCAGAACTTTTCCCAATGGTATCCAGTCAGATAGGGGAGGCTGTGAAAGCCTTTGCTCTAACCACTATACTATATCGTTCTTGTATATGCAGCAAAAAGGGCATTTCTGACAGAAGTCACATGTGCAAAATCCAGAGGTCTGAAAAAGCATGTGCTTTCAGAGAACTATAAATAATCCTGCATGGCTAGAGCACAGGCTGTATTTGGGGAGCCGGAACGTTAAGGCTTTGATGGAAGCACCAGGAACCAGACAAAAGAGATGGTGTGTACTGTGGATGTGAGGGATGAAATGAAGACTGTAAGACAGTAGGTCAGGTAATCAGTGGGGGAAGTCTATAGTAATCAACTTAAAAGCATGCTGGTAGACTGAGCAAAGCACAATACTAAGTATCAAGAGGCAAGTAGCACTTAGCAAAAACGTGATGACAAAGGATGAACAGGATTTGGAAATGGACTAAGTGTGGTGAAGAAATAAGAATACTAGAATGACTCCCAGATTGATAACCTAGGCCAAAATGGTAGATGCTAGTGCCACAAACCAGGAAACAAGAAAGAGAGTTGCATTCTCAAAAGTTAGATCCCTTCAGTCTTTTGCCTTTCGCAGTTTCATGTGCATCTTTTTGGCATGGCTATGCCTAGTGAACCATCATGAAAGCCATAGCTATTCATCAGAAATGTATTAGACAGGCAAGCCTCTCTACTCACACCTCTGTACAACCATAGAGAAATAGTTTCCTTTTGCAAGCAAGCAAGAATCTTCCTCATCCCTAATCTTCGTGAAGTCACTGAAAGAATCAGTTTCATGGGTCTGGGTCTCCTTTTCAGCCCCTGGGTGAGAAAATAAAATCCAGCAAGTTACTTTGAAACATTTAGCATTTTTTTCTTTGAACCATTCAAATTACTTCATAGACATTATCTCACCAATAGTCATTCCATCCGAGTGAAGTAGGCCAAGGAACAATTTATTCCATTTTAAAGGGTAAAAAGGGTTAAATGACTCATCTAAGAGCTGGAAATAGCTCAGTCTCCGAATTCAGCTGTGTGTAAGAGCAACTGCCAAATGACTTCATAAATGAGTGTAAGTCGAAGGTTATTGATATTTCATTTGAATTGTTGGAGTCATCCTATACTAGTAAGCGGAGAGTTCAGAAGTGGCCGAGAATCAGAAGACTGTTTTTTCAAAGTAGGCAGTTTTTGTTTTTTTTTTTTTTTCCTCTGACCCATAGTCTTCTGTAAAGAAGAATCTTCACTATCAATTGATATTGAAGAATCTTCAATATCAATATCATTGATTTTTCAATATCAATGGAATACCCACAGCATACTGTACAGTGATTCCATATTTCTATTTAAGTAAATCAAGGTTCATATGGTATAACCCTTGCATTGCAAAGTTTACCATCATGAAGAATAATGTGATGATGGAATTTAGAGTCTAGTCTTGTTTTGAGCCCTTGTTCAACCACTTTGCAAATTGAAGATGCTTGAGAAAAAAAACCCCCAAATTTTCTTAACCTCAATTTTATCAAACAAGGAGATATACCTACAGGAATTCTCCAAACTTCACAATCAAGTAGATCTCTCATCTACTTAGAAGCATTATTTTAATATATGCTAAAGACCTCAGGGATATGAGCAAAACCTTTTTTTTTGAAATTTACCTTCTCTGTTTAAGACACATGTTTGGGCTCAAGGATATGGCAACAGTAAGAATACGGATCACTTCAGTTTTCCTGGAGTAACCTGAATAATTTGAAATTAAAAATGACCATATATGTGAAAGTGCTTTGTGAACTGTAAATGGCCCTAAACTGTACATTGTTGTTTTTAATTCTATTGCTATCATCATAACTCCTGTTTTAAATGTCCTCAAATGATTTTATAATGCAATACCCCAACTTCCAGCAAAATTGGTCCCCCAAGTATTTCTGCACGTAGGTTCCATCTGATGAATATACTTTTATTTCCCTTTAGACCTCATTCAATGTTTATAGTGTAACCAAGTGACCTTTGACTGTGACTCCACAGTCTCCTTAGTTTCCACACAGGGAAATGGGCCAAAAGTAGAGTTGCCCTGCTGTGAAACGTCCAGGTCATTTCCTAACCTTTTCTTCCCTTCACTGTTTCTGATGGATGCTAAGTAACGCTGTTTGAACCTCAAAATGTTCAGCAATCTTTTAAATCAAGTGCCTCTTTCTGTCTTTCCCCCTTAAATGAGCATTTCTCTACCATCGAATAACTCATGCATTATTCCACTGTGATCTGTATAAGGAGCTTCTTCAAATAGGAAAGCTAGTTTTTTCAGAATGTCCCCTGACTGGTAGACTAAGTCTTTGCCCACACTTCTAGGCCTCAGTCTCCTCACCTAATAAACAAGGATAGTCTTACATGCATAATTTTCTCATAGGGATAATTAATAGAAAATAAAGCATTTTAACTTCTTTGTTAAGCAGAGGTAGAATTTTTATAATAACAATGCCATAATACTATTGCCTTGATATCAATATACCAATACATTAACTAACATTGAAATACCATTACGGTATCTAATATTTAATGTAGATTTGATGATTATAATCAAACATGTATTTTAGATGCAACTTGCTGGACATGCAAGTTTTGCTCTCAGAAAATAGAGCCAGAGTATTAAAGGCTAATAGGAGGTAAGTGGAACTAAAACAAG
Source organism: Rhinolophus sinicus (assembly GCF_036562045.2). Taxonomy (NCBI): domain Eukaryota; kingdom Metazoa; phylum Chordata; class Mammalia; order Chiroptera; family Rhinolophidae; genus Rhinolophus; species Rhinolophus sinicus. Next base: position 136,745,719 of record NC_133756.1, read on the forward strand.
GAAGGTAACCATCAGGATATATTTAACAGGAAATCCCTGCCACGTGTTCTAGATCCTCACTGCTCTTAACACTTGACAGATAAACTACTATTTTTCTACATTTTTGCACTTTTAGTTCTTATGAATATATCACCACTTATCTAGAGCTAATTTTCCTTATTTGTAAATAGGCAATTAGATTTGTAATTTGATTTGTAAAATATCGGCATTTGGAATAGATCTTAGAGCCCTAATGTATTTCTAAGACACTTTTGTCTTATAAGATAGTTAGGCAATAAGAGACTTATAAGCTATTTTGTCTTTGTTAAACAGGATGGGAAACACTCAACATGTGCCCCTGTCTTGCAGCTCCACAATGTGTATTTGCATTTACATTCTCACAGCACTGAAAAAACCTGTAGTAAAAAACAAAACCTTCTTATGTTTGCTTAACTTAGCTCTTACCAAAGTAATGTGTAAGTTCAGAGACTAGCCCCACTCAAATCCCCGCCCCCTTACTATTTTAGTGCAAACCTACCCAACATCAACCTGCCAGCACCTGCTTCCTTTTGCCTGAGGGCCTTCTCTGTCCCTACCACCAGTGTTTTGCCTGCCCATAAAAGGAGCAAAAATGCTGAAGAATTAACTCCATCTCCTCCCAGAGTCCCTCTGTAGATGTTGATGTGCTGGTTTACTCTGGTTCCCTGAAACTCTGAGGTATGTGTTTGACATGAGCTTCCAGAGTTTCTCCATGGGCTAAGCTCCAGTCACCCTCAATGGAATCTGGTACCCTTTCAACTGACATCCCTTCCTGTCCTTCTTTCCTAATGTTTGCTTTAACTCCCAAATAAATTATGTACACTCAGAGTCTGCTTGGGGTTTTGGTGCGGGGAGGAAGGAAATCTAAGTTAAGACACATAGTGGGCTAACCTACCGTGACTTGATAGCAATTCCCAGTTCCACTTTCCAATAACCCAAATATATTGAGATTGTTTCTGACAGTTTCAGGACACAAGCCTCCAGCACTTGGCTTCTCTGAGTCACTAAATAAATATGTCCTAAATAAATTAATTTCTCCAGAGGGCAATACCATAGATCTTTGCAAAGGAAAAAGCATGAACTCAGAGGACACCACTTTAAACCTTCCTATCTTATGGGAGCCTTGATGAACATACAGGTTGTGTCCTACCTGGTTTGCCGCTGCCTCCTTGATAGGTCTCTTTGTCTCTCCTGTAGCTCTTATCTCCAGTGATACAATGGGTCAACACTCTTTTCTTTCCTCTCCACACTTTGTTGAATACATAAGAAATTCCTGTTTCCTCTATGTCCTTACACTTCACCTTCAATAAATGAAGGAAAAAGAGCTCATTAAACCCAGTAATAATTCCATTTATTGAGAGCCTACTGTGATAGAATATATACATATAGTGATTTCATTAAATCTTCAAAGAAGTCATAAGTAAGTATTGTTTGTCCGTTTTGCAGATGAAGACATGGACTCAAGCAACTTAAGTAATTCTTCCCGAACTCGTACAGCTATTTAGGGGCCCAGCCAAGTTTCTTAATGAAGCATGTAGGATGCCAAAGTTCATCTCTTAATCTCAATAACACATTGCTTCCTCCAGTAGTTTAACTTTGTTTTTCTTTTTTGCATTTTAAATAACACTTAGTCATGTGCTTTTAATACAAAAAAGAATAAGTACAAAAATGACTCACATTTCTCCTTGCCCATAAAACCCCAATTTCCTTTTTATTTTATTTTTTTTAATTCAGGGTTTTTGAGGTATAATTACATACAGTAAAATCACCCCCTTTTAAGTATACTGCTAGGTGAGTTTTGATAAGTGGTTGAGATGTGGATTAGAAAAAAGCAGAAGTGGTTTCAAATATGAGGTCTGTCACTGACTTTGTGACTTTGGTGAAGTTCTAAAGTATTGTAAGCTGGTTTGCTTATCCGTAGAATGATGTAAATAATAATATCAATTCCGTAGTTGTGATTAAGCTTAGTTTCTAGTAAAGGGAATTAGAACACCAGAATAGTACTTCTGTAGACTGTGTGTGTGTGTGTGTGTGTGTGTGAAGAAAGAGTTAATACAAATTTACTGTTCCCATAAAGACAACTTCAGGTACTAGAAACCCTTAATGATTGATTACTACAGTCAAGGTAATTTTTAATCAAAGTGCTTGATGAATTTAGCTAATGAATTAGACAATGCTAGATGTCATGGAAAGTGAGATTCGTTAGGAAACTCGAGTTTTCAGTGTCCATAGTTCTGCTCCATACCAGCAGGATTTCCTATCCCTTCCTGTGTCAGACTTTACATAACTCCATCTCCTCTTTTATTTTCCTCATTTTTGGAAAGATGGAACTTTGTCAGGGTTAGTATTTTACCCATTGTTGCTATGAAAATAGTATTTCTCCACTCGACAACTACCTTTCTGCCCATCTCAATCCCTCTGTGTTTTTCAGACCTCCTTGACATACCACTGGAGATATATGTTAATCAAACCTTTGTTTTCAAAGTTTATGTTTTATTTTATAAAATAAAGAAGTATAAAAGGAAGAAATATATTAAAGATGAGGTCATAGAATCTTTTGAAATTGACCAAAAATTTGCCTACCTTTTTATTTTTCTGTGAAAAAGAATTAGAAATTTTATCAACTTCCCACTGCTCATACAGCTGAAAATAAAATAACACAAAATGAGGTTAAAAAAGGAGGTTTTTAATCATGATAAGCATTGTGTGTAAGAGTTCATAGAAAATGGAACTTTCTTACCTGGGTGGTGAGAGTAAGCTTGGTTTATTATTTCTGCAAAACCATTTGGCAATATGTATTGAAAGCTGTAAAACAGAGTATATGCTTTCACTCTATGATTTCTAGAAATTTATGTTAACAAAATATTAATTTATCTTGAGGGAATAGTTTCAAGGATTTTGAACATAGCAAAGTTTTGCAATAGTGCAAGTAAGAAGTTAGTTAAATAAAAAACTAGGTATTCATAAAATGGAAGGTGATTATCAGCCATTGAAATTAAAATGGAAAATGACATAGTTCTCCAGACAGCCTTATTAACCCAGACAGATATAAGGGGGTTATCAGAAACAAACAAACAAACAACAAAGAACTACAAAAGGAAAGTAATGATAGGTGAAGTTTAAGAATCTCTTTAACATTCTGAATTCCTAAAAGGTGAATTATCTCATTCCTTAGAAGAGAGGGGCATACAATATCCCATGTGGCCACTCTCCCAAGACCCAGGAAACATGCCTGAAACTTAAAATAACGCATTACAAAAGGCAGTGAGGGAGATCTTTTTCTATGATGAAAGTGCTCTTCTATGGATTATGCATCGGTCCTGGGAGAATGTACTCATGAGTAGTGGTGAAAGCAACCAGAAAATAGTGCAGAAATGAAATTATGTATAGCCAAAATATGCAAGTAACTTTGGGATAGCCTAAGGAATTCAGCCTTCAAGACTATACAGAGGGTGCCAAAAAAATGTATACACATTTTAAGAAAGGAAAAAACTGTATTAAAATTGTAATACAATGAATGTCGCTAGCATTCATTTGATTAACGCCATCTTTTGACCGAACATCATATTACACATTGCTACTGTAATTAAATTCAACTTTAAAAAGTAATACATAGATAGCATCTCTTAAAATGTGTACATTTTTTTGGCACCCCCAGGTTATATGCTTCAGAGACAGGGACTTAAGGAATAAAGAGAATATAGCTGGAGAGTCAGGTTGGGGAACTATCCCAGAGGACATTCAAAATTGGAAGTTTAATCCTCAAATGGATGCCTTTAAGCCAAAGTCATTCCCAGCCACTTATCTGGTTGTGGGAGACCTATCTAAAAGCATTAAATAATGCAAATGAGCTGTGATTGAGTCAGCATTTATATAAATAAAAATCCTCAAGTTGAAATTGTGTCTCTAAGGGAATAGGCAAGGAATGTTCCTAGTATGAGCACTTAAAATTGCCCAAACATAGTTATTTGGGAGCATGAACAAGATAATACCTACTCAGCTAGACTGCTATTTCTGTGGAAGTGAATTTTTATAGAATCTGATTCTGTCCTTCAACTCATGTCACACTCTTATGGAAGGAATTAAGGCACTGGGGTAGGAAATGAATTTTCTTGGCTGGATATAAATATTTACCAGGAATAGATATGACAAGGTATTAAATTGGGTTTGTACTTTTTACACACACACACACACACACACACACACACACACATTTTAAAAAGAAAGACAAATTTTGACCTCCACTGACTTAGGGAATATTTTTTGCAACGTGGACAGTGTATCCTTCATGGTTTTCAGTTGTTGTCCAGAGGGTGCTCTTAATTTTCAGAGTTTTGCAGATATAATTAAAGATATGGACCTTAATATGGACTATCTTATGGCTGCCAGCTGCAGAGATGTGTGGAAGAGGAAACGGAAATGATGAGGCAGAGGGGAAGATCAGAGATTCAAAGTATGAAAATAATTTGTCCCACAATTCTAGCTTTAAAGATGAACAGGAGTCCAGCCAGGGAATACAAAAACTTCTAGAAGCTTGAGTCAAGGGTGAATGTAGATTTAGAGCTCAGTAAGACCACAGGGGTAGGATAAAGACTTAGAGGTCATTATCTTAGAGGAGATGAGTGAAACTATGGGACTTCCGACAAGGAAGTAACACACTGAAAAGTGAATTCTTGGAGAAGTAAAAATGCCTGACTCAAAATGTAGAGAACAGAATATTTTGTAAAAGGCTTTAATGAATGTCAAGGAAAATGAGGATATATAGTTTGTTAAGTGACCTTTAAAGCAAATTGCTTTATTAAAGAAATGGAAATGAAGGGGATTCACAACATGTCAACCACAGCTTACTAAGGAAGAAACAGGTTATGTAAAAATAAATATCATTTTTATTTTTTCTTTGAGAATATGTCTGAAAGAGCTTAAATGATAGCTATAAACAGTAATGAGATTTTAATACAGCCAGTGTCTCAGAAACAATGAGACAATAATGATGCAAATCATTATACTTGAAATAAAACATATTAAAAAAACATATCAATAAGCTTTCTGAAGTCAAGTTAAATAACATAAACCACATATTTAAAGTGCTGTTGATTTTATTTCTCACCAGTATTTTTCTGTGTAAGATATATTCAATTGATAAAATGTTGGCATAACATTACATAACAATCACATTAAGTTTGAAAACAAATTTCAAGCAGAAAATAATTGTATTTTAATATGTTTATAATATTTTAATTATTTTATTATATTTATGTTGAATCATTTTGGTTCATATAAAATATATATATATATATATATATATATATATATATATATATATAGCTAAGAAAATAATTTTAAAGGTACATCTCTACCAGATTTTAATATATATAAGGTAAATCAAATATTTTAGGTCAATACTGTCTAATAGAAATATAATGTGAGGACCATGTGTGATTTTAGACTTCCTAGTAACCACATTTTTAACAGTGTGAAAAATAAGAGGTGAAATTAATTTTAATATGTATGTACTTAACCCAATATATCCAAAATACTATAATTTTAATGCTCAATCACTATAAAAAATGTTTAATGAGATGTTTCTCCTAGTTGTTTTCATGTAAGTCTTTGGAATCTAGTGTGTATTTTACACTTAGAAGATATCTCATTTCAGACCAGCCATAGTTCAACTGTTCAGTAACCACATGCGGTACTCTACTGGACAATATAAATTTAGATAATTGTTTATTTCCAATAGCATATTTTATTTCAAAATGACCATTCTATAATTTAAGATTTTGAAGCAATTTAGAAGAAGTCATAATTAATGACACAATTCAATATTAGGATGTTTTAGCTATAAGGATGCTCACCTTGTTTTCTACCTTTCTACCAGCCTCCAATTGAGTTGTTCTATTCCTTCAGACTCTCGATATTCAGATCATTCATATTTTCTTCTATAAACATAACTCTTCAACATTGTTTTTCTTAGTTTATATGTAAATAGATTCATGCTTACACCGTTCTTTACAAGCCAGTTCCTCCAGACCAACATCTTAACATTGACATCATTTTGCAGACTTGACCGTAGTCTCCCATCCTTAGCACCCATGAAGAAAGCCTTATAGGAGCTGCTGTCCTTGAGTTATTACATTCCTTCTAGTTGATAGATTATGGTAAGTATAAAATTTGGGTGCCACACTTTCCATAAAATATCAAGATATTGGTTCTCTGGCTTCTCCACTGAGTATCATTAGGCCTTTGATTGTAGCTTTGTCACTCTCTGTTAGTTGGATCTTATCAGCAAGTCAATTCTGAAGATTGTTTTCAAGTACAAATGCTCATCTGTTGTATTTATACAAAAATGCCAACTGATCTTGATAATATCATTAGGATGCTATTTTGACCCAGTCAGGAATGCTGTAGATAGACAGTTCTACTATCTGTAGACATTGCATGTTACCGTGTTAGAAGTGAGAGGCCAATCATATTTTCTTCCTCATTGAAGTTTATTAAATTATACTGCTTTCATTATTTTGTTCTTTCTTTTATGTTTAGTATTCAATAATGTAACAAGGACTAGCTTAATTTTTTTTTTTTTTCATTCAGGATCTTTTTATTTTTGTCAAAAACATGTTGGTGCTTTAAATATGTAGCTCTTATTCTTGGTTTCTCTCAGGAAACCATTTTTAAATCTTAAAATCTTTTTAATATTAATTTTTATTAATGATATTTCTGTTGGAACATTGAGGACATTTATATCTTTCAGTCATTTTACCATTACTTTAAGTGAATTTTTTTCTTTATTTAATAAATACCAATCCTTTCTTCTACAGAATAATCTTGATTTTCAATCATGAATTATCCATTTACATTGTCATTTATATCTTAGTTTTTAATTTATTTATTTGGTTCATTCTTTTTTTACTTCAATTATAACTCTATTAAATACCCCTTTTCGGCATAATTTCCTTAAGTATCTACTTTTGAATAGAATGAAGTATGGGCATCAAGTTCTATGCAGGTTTATCTTAATGAAGGTATCCTTATTCTGTTTTAGATTTAGAAAATTAGTAATGTTTTATCTTGTACATCTTGTTCAGGAATGTTGAAATCCTCCAAAGAAGACTGCTTAAAGCAGTTGGTAAAATGTGTTATACTGTGCACTTAGGTAGTATGTTATTTGCTTCTAGATTTTTCATCAAGCATGTGGCTTTGATCCATCTTCGAGTTGCTCTGCGTTCCTTTTGTAGGCAAGTTTTCATTTTCCTTCTTAAGCTTGCTATTTTTTTTCCAGTTTAATTATCCTCTTTTTTTGCATCCATACAATTCCTAAAGGCATAACCGTGTTCAAGTAGTACTTGCTGACTACTACTGTTTGCTTTTAAATTAAATGGTCTGGTTGGGGTACAACTGTTGTTGTTCTTCAAAAGATTTCTCGACTTTGAGTTTCATAGACTTTACATGGACACAAAAACCAAAAATGTTTGGAATAGCATCCATTTTAAGTCATCGAGTTTGTCCTGTTAGGTCAAAACAGGAGGCTTCAAAATGCTTTGAACAAAGAAAAGTGTATTTTCCTGGCACAAAATATTTGTACCTAACCAGGCAAACCCATTCTTTTCTTCTTTTAGGATCCAAAGGAAACCTATAGAAGCTGATGTTAATGTGCTTGTTGTAGGTAGTAACACAGCCTGCCCAGGCACAATTAGTCAGCATTTCCCTTTCCCCCTCATCCTGTGCTCTTTTAAGCCTGTTCTGAGGTGCTGGCTGCTCTGCTTCTTTTGGGCAGAGGCTGGGCCAAGTGAGGCAGGAGAAGGACCCACCAAAATGAGTCATGGGATGGGGTGAGAAGAAGGGTGTGTTTGTGGGTATGTGGGGTAGGGGGAGGTTGTTGTCAGCCTTCCCTCTCTTTTTATTAATATGGCAGACTTGAGCCTGCAGAACCCACAGTCCTGGAGCTCCAGGCGTCTTCTTTTGCCTTCACCAACATGGTAGAAACAACCTGACCCTCCCTGGTCCCCAAAAACTTTTGTTCATCAAATTTTTCCATTAGTTCTGCAATCTCCATTTTTATCTCTCTACTGTTTTGTCTTCAATTCTTTGAGAGCTTGTCATATTGAATTCATTTTCACAGTAAATTTTTCTATAGCAACTTCTTTATGTGTAAAAATTTAAATGTGGAGGATTTAATTTCTTTTTGTCTCTTTTTTTTACCTCTCTTCTGCATGTAAACTCTATTCCTTATATTATATGTTTTCCCTAGTTTTCTTCATCTACTGTCTATGTTAAAAAAGATTAAATGTAATCTGTTTTCCTTACTATAGTTTGTGGGAATCCTTCATCACAAATTTTACCTTACCTGAAGCTTGTTTGACTTCCTCACTGAACTACAGTCTAAGTGTTTCTGTTGTTGTTGTTTGTTTGTTTGTTTTTTTATGATTGATGTAACCAGGGAGAGGGAGAACTCAGTAAGAACTCTGTGAATACTTTATTGGAGGGAATAGTTCTGAGTTTTTTTTTTGGTTTTTTTTTCTATGAGATTTTGATAAATGTATTGTTAAATGTTGTCTATCAAATAGAAATTATATGTCCCACTATAATAGAGGGGTAATTTTAAAGTTTGCATTATAGTCTCCATTTAATTAGAGTGACTAGAACACCTGCTTTTCTAAGAAGCAGTCAGAACTGGATATGCCTTTTTTATTTTTTAATCCTGATAGTGGCTACAATCACCAAATGCCAAAAAGATATGAAAGAATTAAAAAAAATATATTTTATATGGATTAATTATTATTCCAACATATATCACCTAAGTCTGCAAAGTAAACTTTTACAGTTATTTTGTAAAACAATCATATGATCCTTGCCAAATATATTATATTGAAAGAAAACATAATAAGCATAAATTAATTCTTATTGCTTTCAACCTAAATTCAATTATTCTGTGTTATAAGGATAATAATACAAATAAAATTTAATTTTGTGATATAAATACACATATGTAATGAAGAAATATACATATTCAGGAAGAAATGTTGAAGAGACTCTATGATTCTGACATTGCTTATAAGTATTATCAATAAGAAAGTCACTGTTAAAATCTAGTTAGTATCATTTAGTTCAAAGAAGAAATAAGAACTATATATATATATATATATATATATATATATGCATTAATTCTTTTAAAAATATACCTATTGAGTGCCTATTATGAGTACAGTATTTTTCTAGATTCAAAATATACAGCAGAAAATAAGACATGTGTCTTAAACTCTAGAGGGAAAGGAAGACAATATATAAGTAGACAAATATGCAATATAATTACAGATTCCATGAAAAAGAATGAAGCAGGACAAAGAATAGAGGGATAGAATTAGCTAGTTGAGTGCATGGCTTTTCAAAGAGACCTAAATGAAATGATTTGTGCATCTAATATATTTGATGAGATAGTTTGGGGAATTTAGTTAGTGCAAAATATTTCTACTTTATTTCCTTGAGAATTTACATGTTTTGTGTCTCTTCATAGGCTATAGCACTTATACAACAAGAGAACATATTTCTGTGTATTTAGATAACTTTTCAATACACCATCACTAAGTGATAAAGATCATAAGACAATTGTGTTGATGGTATAAAAACAATGGCAGAAAATTAAATGAGTAATAGCTTATATTAAATGTGCTATTGAAATGTATTCAGACAGTCATGGGATGTTAAGTGAATAAACACTGGTAATTTAGGTGATGCCAATTGTTAATTTAAAAATGTTAATAATGACATATGAATGTGAATTCATCAAGTTTTTAAATAGCTGACATTCTGAATTTATATTTAATGAAACAGGAAGTGATGAATCCACTTTTATATTGAAATTCACTGGCTGTCCTGAGGGAAGGTACTGGTATCAAATTTTCTAATGAGACAAGAAATTACTTTTTTTTATGACAAAGAAAATCCATTATTCAAATACTTATCTGATACAACATGACTATACCAACTTATATACTTTGCTATTTTTTAGTAAGTTAAATAAACTTACTTGATGATTCAGTGTTGCAAAAATACCACGGTTGATGACAGATTCAGATTTCAATGAGAAAATTCAAAGTTTGGGCTCATTTAACAATTTCATTTTTACAGTTTTGAGTGAATTAATGTAAAAGATAAGCAAAGCAGTATCAGAGATATTTTAAATGATATTCTTGGGAATGTGAAAATGTTATGTGATATACTAGTAAAGGGATGCCTGACCCAAAAACTAAACTAAATTTGCTGAGAACCTACTCATCAACTCCCTCTAAATTGAAATTTTACTAATTCAAGAAAGTATTTCATACCTCAACTTTGAAAATAAAATTACATGTTATTTCTGTTTTCAAATTTCTGACTCACACAACTTGAGCACTACAAGTTTAGAAATTGCATAAGTATTGTATTCATAATGATTTATAGTTAGAATACATTTCATTATCCCATTTTACAAGAGAATACGATTCCCAATGACTGGCAATCAAGTTTTTTTGATAGTACATTTCCAAATTAAAGTGGAGAAATAAATTGATATAAACATGCAACTGTTATCTAGAACAGACAGTTTTAAAACATTATTAAAATCAAAATGATTTAAAAATAAATTAGTAACTGGTATTATAAGAAGAAAATGTTAGCATTTTATGATATATAAACATTTAACTACGTAAAACATGTCATTATTTAGTTATTATTAGAGTTTAGCATATGACTTAATATGGAATAAATAACTCTTCAGCTACAAAAGCTTGGAAGTTTCTTTTATTGTAAATATGGAATGAGTGGAGAGTTTTTGCTAAGGGCCATATTTGAATTTAGCTGGCTCCTTAAGGCTGCAGAGTGAAAATTGTAACAGAGTGAGTACAATGGGAAGCAGGCAAGATAATCAGAACTCTATTATAAACCTGCATCACATAACTGATGAAAATCTAAATTATGAGGGTAGTAATAGCGACCGAGAAGAGGAAAGTGACTCAGATAAATTCAGAATTATTTGGGGAATGAAATCAAGAGGTTTTTGTTGTTTTGGAAGTGAGGGACAAATATACATACGCTGTATAATGATAAGGCACCATTACTTCCAAGACTGATCATATGATTCACTACTGGAAGAACTGGGACTGGGAATGTATTCTTCCCACTGCACCAAACAACGCAGCTGTGTGTCTCATGCAAGTGGGGCAACAGTGCTAAGAGTGCTGTTAGTTAATATTCTCACCAACCTCAGGGAAGATTTTATTCTCACTTCAAAACCTCTTTCTACCTCATGGCAAACACAGAACCTATTCAACACCCCATTGAACTAGGAATGCATATAGACAAATCTATAGCAAGGTGGATCAAATGATCCTGGACCCTGAGAACTTATTGTGAGACAAGCGGAAGGAGTTAGACTAGCTGCATTGTCCTGACTGCATCATTAGATGGCCAACTGACTCTCATTATTGGAAGATGCACATCTAAGGCTAAATATCCTTTATATCATATTTGTTGGTGCCTCTAGTAATGAGGAATTTTCTGTTTCTCATGGCTACACAATTTAATTTGGAATAGTTTTAAATATCAGAATGCTCCCTATTGATTCAAACTGGAATTAGCCTCCCTCTTCATGATGCTGAATTTGCCTGTACTCTGGGACACACAGGAAAAAAAAAAAAAAAAAGATTGAATTCTAAATTCTAATGTATACTGCTTCCAAATATGCAGGCAATTTTCTTATCCCTGACTAATAATCACTTCTAGAGATTAAATATTCCCAAGTTTCTGCATTGATTTCTCAGGTTATATGACTTTAACCCTGGCTATTGTCCCTCAAATGTGCTACAAGGTGTCTGCAACTCCCTGAGTAGTTACAACAAATCCAGACTTCCATTTAACAGCCCCATTGTGCTGCTAAAATAAGAGATTGTCCTTGACTTTGCCTTGTGTTTATGCCATCTCACTTGCAGCAGCCGGGCATGGTTGTACACTACAATGTTGGAAGTCTCAGATGAAGACTGTAAGAAGAGGATGGGGGGAGTCACTCACAGTCTGCTTTCCTAGGGAGCTTCAGTAGAACCAACTAGAATGTTGTGCAATTGTGTAATGAAGGGTTAAGTGCCTCATCAGCTGCGGTTCTCCAGTTCATGTTGCATCAAGGAGGATACACCACCTTCCCCCGTTTACAACCCTCTTTTTATGCACAGCTATCCAAACCGTATGGGGAAAAGCTAGAATAAATAGCTAAAATGGTACATGTTTTTTTTTATAAACAAGGCACTCAAGCAGGGTTGGATATGCAACATTAACACTCATGCCAGGTTTCAAGACAACCAAGCCAACGAGCACTAGATCACAGAAAACTGACTGAGACAGGAATACAGGTGGAATTCTTGACTAGGTTATGACAACACATGCATTTCTTGATAATTAGTTTTTATTCAAATAGCACTAGGATAGTGCTTATCCTGAAAAAATGAGCATCAGAAACCAGACTTGGAAATTTCCTACATTATCTGTGCCCTAATTCAATCATTTCTAAAGTCTTTTTAGATCATGAAGTTGAGTTGAAAGCAAATGTGATGACAGTTGATAAACAGCTCATCTTGTTTGGGTCATTTCTGCCAGAAACAAAGAGTATAATTACATCAGATATAAAAACTACAGATGTCAAAACATTTCTAAACAAAAAAGTTTCAAAAAATAAAGAAACAAAATGTCATCATATATCTATTCTTAATGGGCTAAAGATTTAAGGGTGGTGAATATTTAACAAAAGCCTACTTTTTCTAGTATTCTGTTTCCCTTCCCTAAATACTACTGGTCTAGCTCTGTTTACAAAAGTGTTTTCATGTTTCTCTCTCTTTAGGTATAAATATTAGCTATTCCGAAGCCTGCTAGCATTATGTACAGAGAAGATTCTCAGCTCAATAATTTGCCTGCCTGTTGCCAATTTCATAATGAAATAGGAAAATATGTTTTCAAAGAGAAAGGGTGACAGATAAGGTTTGGGGGATGGCAAGAAGCACACAGACAATACCATGAGGTCTTCAAGCATTTCCTCTTCTCATTAAATATGAAAAATATGAGATGGTTCTCTTGAATATGTTGACAGCCGATTAATTCATTTATGGAAAGGCTTCTTATTATAAAAAATGTGTTTGCATAATTGTAAGGAGTTGAATGTCTGGACTGCAGCCACTCACATTTCTTTGAAATGCAGATTGGCCTTAGATTGTATAGTACACAGAATGCTAAAATTAGGCTACATCTCCTGGGGTGTGGAGTCTGGGAGTGGTGCGAGTTCTAACTCAGGAGGAACATTTGACTGCTGCAGTAGCTGTGTTCAAATGTTTCCACAAATGTCAGTTTATAAAACAAACAGAAACACTCTATTCAATAAATCTAATTAGCAATCTGTTAGTATTTTCCTTGAAGTAGCCTGACGAGCAATTAAAACATGTATTACTTGACCATTTCAATTCCATTAGGGATAAATTTTGGCACTTCGGTTATAATTATTTCCTGAAAGAGTATAAAGTACTCGATATGTAGATAATTATAGAAGCATGCATAGACAATGAACTCGCACTGTATGCTAATGCTATATATGTTGTCTCAGAAAGTTTCTTTCTACTTCTCTTTTTCAATCTTTCCTGAACAAATCAGGGCTTGTACATTAAGTTACATTTTGGTCCTTTTAACCTTGTATAACAAAATGGATCATTTATTCTAGAAGGTGATATTGCACAGTGATTAAAAGTAGGAGCAAGATAAACTTGGGTTCAACTCTATACATTCTGTACTCATTAGTTGTATCATCTTGGACTAGCTAGTTCATAATCTTTAACCTCAGATTCTATCTATAAACGATGAACCATAATAACTTACAAAGTTGCTGGGATAAATGATTAAGACTTGGCTTTACTATCTTAGTCATGCACATAGTCAATGAATACAGACCCCTTCCTGTTTACTTCCATTAAACTCAGAGTAACTGGCTTGAGTGCAAGTGTAATTCAGCAAGAACACAAGACACAAGGACACCAAAGGAAAAAAAAAAAAAAGGTTGAAACTGAAACTGGAACTATTTGATTTTCGAAGTCAATATCAAATGGTCACAGCAGTTACAAAAGTGTTTGTGAGCAAAAACCAGAAAGTAACCACCAAGGTCTTCACTTATAGGGGTGTCATTTCCTCATGCAAAATGAAGTAATGAGGCTCATTACTACTAACATCAGTGGTTCTGTTGCTCAGTGATACCATCAGAGACACCACGTTTTCTATTTTCAGTTTTACTATTTTGGGCTTTGAATTTTGCTCTCTTGCATTTAGTCTCCTGCTTGTACTATGACTGTTTCTGCTGAAAATTCTATATCCATATATAGGAAGATGTGTGTGTTGTATGTGGGGGACAAATAATCCTGTTCCTTTTCTTTGGAAAAGGAAATGATTTCCTATATCTCCATAAAAGACTTTCACTGATGCCTTATTGTCCATTTCTGGGTCAAACTGTTACTTCCTGCTGAGAAGAATAGCAAGTTTTTAGCTGGGAAAATTGCTACCTCCAACAAAATAAAGGTTTTGTTCACAGGAGAGATGGGAGAGAGTGAACATTGAGTGAACTATTTTAGTGTCTGCTGTAGTAGTTATGGAGGAAAACGTATCTTTCCTTCTAGCTTCTTTGGCTGGTCTGATAATTATATTGACATGAGACAGGTTAGCAGGAGAAAAAAGTTTGTGTTGTACATATGGGACCTCATAAAGCCGTGACCAAACCAGGCAACTTTTAGTCACAAGAAACAATGCATTTGAGAAGAATTGACAAGACAAAGAACTTTGACTTTGGGGAGTAAGTTAGTGAAGTAACGAGGTTTGTTTATATTGCTTTCTAGGCTCTAAATTCTCCATTTCTGGGGCTAAGGATGTCTCTCTGCTTCCTGGTATAGGGAGGGTATTTTCCACCTGGGATATTTATTTCCTGATTTCAGGGAGACAAAGGAGGGTCAGAGTGTCCTACTTGCACCAGCTGTTTCTTCAGTAACTTTAATTCAAAATAATTAATATGCAGAGTTGTATACTTTTGGGTGGCATAGTCTGTTCCCCCTTAGTCAACAACGGAAATGTCAGAATGGTGTCCGAGTTGTATATTCCACTCATTTTATGGTTTGGTCATTATTGAAAATGTCACAATGATGTTAGACTGTATTATGCTAATTTTACTCTTTGGTCAATATTGAAAATGGAGGAGTAAGAATTTTTTTGTCCCCCATAAAAGGAGCAAAGAACTAGCATGAATTGTCAGAATCAACTTCTTTGGAACTGCATAAATTAACCAAAGTCTTACCACAGCCAGAGGAGCACTTATAAAAAACAAACAAAAAGAAACCCAAACCTGATTCTATTTAAGAACAGCAAATTTTGTAACAGCAAATCATTGTAATTTACCCCAGTCCCATCTCCCACTCTACAGTTCAGTGTAGCCGTGAAAATAATAGGCCTCATTCCCAATATCATAGAGTTTAAAGCCAATCTCATCTGCAAAAAAAGTTGCAATCATTTGTCTGGACTGTCTGGTGGCTTCCTGAAACAGTGGCTTGGGAGGTTTGTCTTTTTTAATGAAGTCAGAGCTGACCATGTGCTAAAGTTGCTTGGGAGATAGGGGAATGTTTTAGGTACTATTGTCTGGGGCAATAGATAACACTTGGGGAAAACAACAGACCTACTAGACGAGGGAATTTTCAGGTACAGTTTATAATGCTCATTGAATTCTACTGTGAAGATAATATCAAGCCTGTTTAATGTAGTAGATACTAGTCAGCGTGTCTGAATCTCCCTCCACCGCCACTGACTGGAAAGCTTTCCAGGAGCCAGGGCTCCACTCCACTCCCGCTTCTAGCCATAGTAAAATAGATGAACTGAAGACACAGCTCACCCATAACCAAACATTAGGATAATCAACGACCTATTATAAATCTGGTGTGAAAACACAAACTATCAAATTGGATGATATTTCTTGGATATTTTCACTAAGAAACACTGAAGAAATTGTTCCATTTAGGAGTAAGAACGGAAGCAGAAGGGGCAGAGAAAAGAAAGACTAGGGAGAAAAACAAAACTAAGAAGTGGCAGAAACTATGAATAATAGCAACTCTGGTACAAAGATAACATGTAGACTAGTAGATGAAGGGGATTAACCAGATAAGAGAATAAGATGCAGGTTTACAGTTACTTATTTCCACATGTAGCATATCCTGAACAGAAGCTGCAAGAAACTACCACTGCTGAGGTACCTCTGACTGTCTTGGATACAGAAACAACCATCAACCTCTCCTCATCTAGACTCCTTGTTTTTCAGTTCAGGCTTCAATAAACCCAGCATGATTTGAATTGACTTGAGGATACCTACTCAAAATAGCTCAACAGTATCTGATTGTGGATGGAATTCAAATGATATTTAAACCATACAAAACTCAATGTGTATTTCTAAAGGATTAGTACATATATCTATGAGGTTCACAATTATTAGCTTCACTGTAGTGTTAGACATTTTTTTTTTTTTTCAGTTTACTTGCATGATTTTGGCTTAAACAAATCACCAAACCCATATAAAATCAAGTCAACAATATTTTAATCAGTAATTTCCCAAGATTTATACATCTTCAAGACATTTTTATAACTCCACCTTACAAAGTATATGTATTCAGTCATGTAAAGAGAAAAACAAGTAATTATTTTTGTTTTTTATTTCATTTCAAATTTCTATTTATGTTTACGAACATAAATAATATTGTTGAACTTCATAACATGTCTTATTTAGCAACTAAAACAATTAGCTGTTTTTCCAAATCAATCAGCTGTCTGTAAAGCATAAAATGTTCATTTCCTGAGTTTGTTTGAAGTAATCTGTTACAGGTTCCAATGGCATATGCTACTGAGGAACTCTAGAAATGTCTTGTGCATTATTGAAATAAGTCCCCAGCTATAGAGAGTGACTAAATTGAAGAACACCATTTGGATGATGTTAAAAAAAAAAAAAGTTCTAGCTGGAGCCTGTGTTTTTTATTTGATTGTATAAGGAATTCAGAAGACTAAGTGAAGATACTGCCTTCTCAAAAATCTGTAGTATTTTATTTAGAGTATTAACAATTAATTTTTACTAGTTTTAAAATTATTTTATTGTGTCAACCAAACAATTTGTTTTATGTTACTTGAATTTAACTCACAGATCCCTCCAAATATTAAAATAGTAAAAGCTAACACATATATGACACTTCATGTGTCAATTACCATTTTAAGCTCTTTAACAATTGAGATATCCTTACAACATGTACACATAATGGTAATGGACACATATATATAAAGCCTTAAGTAATTAATCCTGATCTACATACCAAGTAAAAGATGAAGCTGAGAAATTCATAGCTATCATTGCCTATATTAGAAAAGAAATTATCTAATATCAATAATCTAAGCTAATGTATCAGAAAGCAAGAAAAAAAAGAGCAAGTGAAACTCCAAGTGGGAAACTAATGACTATCAGAACAGAAATAAAAACTATAGAAAACAGGGAAATAAACCAATACAATTAAGAGTCAGTTATTTGAAAAGATCAATTACATTAATAAACCTTTAATTAGACTGACCAAGTTAAAAAGAATGTACAAGTTACTAAATTCAGCAATGAAGATAGGGCTTTACTAAAATACCAAAATTTAAAAGGCTTTAAGGGGATAGTATGAAAAACCTAAACCTAAAAACTGACACTACTTAGATAAAATGGACACATTCCTAGGAAAACATAACACTATTTCAAGAAGAAATGTTTTAGAAATGAATAGATATATATCAAGTATAGAAATTCAGTTTGTACTTTGAAATCTTCACACAAAGAAAAGTACAAGTGCAGATTGTGTCACTGGTGAATGTTAACAAATATTTAAGGATAAAGTAACACAAATCCTATATAATCTATTTCAAAAGATGCAAGAAGAATGATTTCTTAATTTATATTAAGAGAACAGACAAAAATTCACACATGAAAAATTAAACATATATTTCATGAACATACAGAAATCCTTAACAAAACCTTAGCAGATCAAGTCCAGTAATATATAGAAAGGATTAGATACTATGACCAAGTGAAGTTTATCCCAAGAACACAAGGTACTTTTGACATGCCGTATTAATAGAATAAAGGATAGAAACCACAGGAAAATTTCAATTGACCCAGAAAAAAATTGAAAAATCTCAACATCCATTCATGATAAATACTATCAACACATTAGAAATAAAAGGAAACTTTTTCAAACTAAGAAGGAACATCAACAGAAAACCTATAGCTAACATCATATTTAATAGTGAAAGACAAAATGTCTTTCCCTCTAAATTCAAGGACAAGGCAAGAATTTCTCTTTTCACAACTTCTGTTTAACATTAATACTAGATGGTTTACCCAAAAAAAGAAGGCCATCAAATTAAATAAAAGTCATGAAAATTAGAAAGAGAACACTAAAACATCTTGTATTCAAGGAAGACATGATTTAATAGGCAAAAAAAAGAAAAAAAAAAGAAAAATCCTTAGGATTCTGTTAAGAGTACTAATCTGTGAGTTTAGTGATATTACAGCATAAGAGATCAATGTATGAAAATCATTATATTGCTGTATAACTGGAATAATGCATTGCAAAAAATGAGATTAAGATCACATTTGCATTTTCTATAGCATTCAAACCAACACAATGCTTAAGAAAAAATTTAGCAAATGAAGTGCAAAACAAATACATAAAAAAATTATGAAACATTGCTGAAAGTAAACAAGATCTAATTAAACAGAGAGACACACCGTATTCATGGATTGTTTAGATTCATTGGATAGCAATTCTTCCAATTTGATGTATAAATAACGCAATCCCTATGAAAATCCGCAAAGCTTACTTTTTTATAAATTGACAAGTTGATCTTAAAATTAGCATATTATTACAGCAGGAGTATCGGTTAGATGAGTCAAATATATCGTGTTTCCTTGAAAATAAGACTTAGCCGGACCGTCAGGTCTAATACGTCTTTTGGAGCAAAAATTAATACAAGACCGGGTCTTATATTAAAATAAGACCTGGTATGATATAATATAATATAATATAATATAATATAATATAATATAATATAATATAATATAATATAATACTGGGTCTGGTATTAATTTTTGCTCCAAAAGACACATTAGAGCTGACAGTCTGGCTAGGTCTTATTTTCGGGGAAACACAGTATAATCCAGTGGTCTCAAGCAAGAGTGATTGTGACCGCATACTTGAGGAACATTTGGAAATGTCTGGAGACATTATTGGTTGTCATAACTGAGTAGAGGCCAGAAATGGTCCTAAGTATACTACAATGCACAGAGCCACCTCCCACAACAAAGAAGTGCTGAGCCCCAAATGTTAATAGGGCTGAGTGTTAGAAACCTTAATTTAACTGTCTCAAGACAAGATAGATTCATATACCCATCCTTTAGGTTGAGGGATACTAATCCATCAGAGCAAAAAGATTTAGTAATAGAGAAGAAAAGAAGCCCTTTCACGCTGAGAGTACCTTAATGGACACTGCCAACTCTTGTTAGACAAAAGCTCTCTTCTATATTATTGTGTGTCTTTAAAGCTTTTCTTTTCATGGCCTCTTTCTTCCAATATTCAGACAACTCACTATGGTCACATGCTGCCAGAATGATAGCCATTTGCCTTTGCTAATATTGGCTCTAAGGTATTAAGTACAATTTTTAAAAATCATATTCTCAGGTAAATGTCACATTTTTTCTTGTATTTTGAAGCAGTGGTATGTAGTTTCTGTATAGTAAAATCTCATATTAAGAGTGTTTTAAAATGGCTGATTTCCTGTGGCATTCTTAGCTATCAAAGTGGTGATTTATCATCTTTCTTCCTTTATGTTTATTAAACAACACAAAAGCCCCAAAGTCTCTAAGTGCTTTTTAATTCAAGTCTATAAGTTTCTGTGCTTCTGGGCTTCTCAGAGACCAGATTGCTTTGGGAAATTTGTGTCAATATGGAATAGTAAAATTGAGCAACTGCAACTAAACTAAAAAGTACAAATTTGATTTTCTCCTAAAAGGATATATGAGGTGAAAATATAACTCATATTTATAGGATGCAGTATGTATAATATGTCATTTACTATTCATATGATAGAAAATGACGCCTCTCAAATCTGGATGTTATGATGCTGACACCAACTACAACACGTGGGTTTCCCCCGATACCACCAAGCAATTCTCTGACACCAGCAGAATTTCCTACAATTCATGTCAGTTCTGATACTATCTACTCGGAGACAGTATCAGATCCTGCAGGTTAAGGGTTCAGTCTTACAAGACACCCCTCCCCCCACCCCCCACTTCTCACACCAATTCCAAGTCCGTATTGTTACCTGTTCTTCTGACTCAGTGGCTATCGATTGGAGGTTCTAAGGACCCCTTCCTTGGATATGATTAATTTGCTTGAACGATTCACAGAATGCAGGAAACCAGTTTACTTACTAGATTACCAGTTTATTACCAAAAAAAGCCCAACATTCTAATCACATGGTTGTTTCCCCTGGCAACAAACCCTCATCCTCAGGTGCTTTCTAAAAATCACCTCATTAATGTGAGCTCAGATGTAGTTAAAGGGGGTTATTATGAGTATCGAGACATATTTATCACTCTTATCACTTAGGAAATTGCAAGGGTTTTAGGAGCTATGTGCCAGGAATGCAAACAAAGAAAATATATATACAGAGGGTGTCAAAAAAAAGTATACACATTTTAAGAAAGGACTGTATTAAAATTGCAATACTGAATATGTACCAATAACAAAAGATGAATGCAAGCCATGTGTATACATTTCTTTGGCACCCCAGTATTTACTTTAAACCACAACATCACAGATATGAAAATAAAATTCCCATCTTAGCAGACCACTAGCAATTAAGGTCCTATAACAAAATTTTGTAGAGCACACAAAATAGTATGAGAAGTACTGCCATGGTCTTTTGCAACATGGATATTGGACCAAGTCTTGAATTCGTTAGCCACAACAAACTAAAGTATATACTGAGTATCGTAACAAATTTTAATTTATTTAATGATTATCAGATCTAATGAAAAATCATCATTTTCTTTCTATCTCAAGGAAGTACATTTTCTTCTTATTATGTGAACAGTAGTTATTTTCACTGTATTCTTTTCTTTATAAAAAAATAAATATTATAGCTAGTTAGAAATTATAAAACTAGCTGTGTCATTTACAAAACCTGTAAGATTCGTTGATTATTGCTCCCTACCTCATTCTATAGCTGGCTAAAAGTTACCTTCTCATTGATGAAAGTCTACCAGGAGGCATGACAAATAAGCTATTGACAACATGTCTAAAGAAGAAAAATATAATTGTTGTTTACTGTGAAATTCCACATGGGAATCTGTTTTAAGACTTCCCAGTTAAGAGGTAATTTTATTTGTTTTCTCCTGCTTATAAGCCAGTGTTTTAAACCTTAGGTGATTGCCGCAGGATGGTGCAATGACAGTTCCCAACTTTCTTTCCAGC
This sequence comes from Rhinolophus sinicus, assembly GCF_036562045.2. Taxonomy (NCBI): domain Eukaryota; kingdom Metazoa; phylum Chordata; class Mammalia; order Chiroptera; family Rhinolophidae; genus Rhinolophus; species Rhinolophus sinicus. The sequence goes on from NC_133756.1 coordinate 136,767,324, forward strand.
ATATATGATTGAAGGAATGTAGACTTTTTCCTGCTATTCCTTATCTTAACCAAAACCCCCCTTTCCCGAGGACCACATACATTCACATCTTTTCCCAGTGGTCTATAAGAATGGAAATAGTTGCCATTTGTTGAGGGGTAACTAGTATCCAGACTTCTCAGCATTTCATAGATATTACCTCTTTAACTAGAACAATAATCCCCTAATTTTGACATTTGAACCCCAATTTTATAGAATCTGAGATTCAGAAGACCTTAATAAGTTGTTTGGTGTTACAAACATAATATGTAGGGACATTTGAGTTGTAATACGTGCTCTTAGCTACTGAGTTTCCTTCTCCCTGCATATCATAATGCCATTAAGTGGAGGGACATCAGTATTCCCCAGACTATTAGTGGTGCTTCCTGTTCATTATATTTCTACCCTCTTGTATAAGAATTATTTTTTTAAAGAATCTCATGTCATTCTTCTAAGCTTCTGTCTATTGTTTTAGCCACTCAACTGCAAAACTGCTGGTTTATTCCACTGTCTATACTGAGGCTTTTCCCTGACCTTGGATGATGTAAATATTCATATTGACAATCTGCAACAGTAATTACAGTTTAAAAGATTAAAAATATTGCAGAAGCCACAAATACTTTTGCACAAACCTAATACTAACATCTCTTAATTGCTTGTCCAAAGCCCTGCACATCCAGTCCATCCAACGCTACCCAGGGATGTGACTAGACATGGCCATTAACCCCAAATGCTATACATATGAAATACTGAACTCCAGCATCCCACTCATAACACAACCAGTTGTTCTTCCATCTCTGTTACTTTTATTATTTTTTTCTTTGTCTCATTGTTATATTTCATGTGTTGACTTCTTTGCTTTTATCTCAATCTATTAATTCCCTTGATTTTTCAATTACTATCTCAACATAGTGAAACAATAGCATAAAAAATAATGCCATCTATTATTTTTAACAATCTGTACTAGGCCCTTTTTATGTTATCACAACTGAGGATAATAGAGGTGAAGCAAAGCACCCAATTTCACACAGGATGTAAATGATACAGTAAAGATAAGAAAACACGTCCTCCTGTGTGATTCTAAAGTCATGTTCTTCTCTCTATACTCAGCTGCCGCAATAGCAAAGATACAATTCTTAATTATCTTTCACCTTCATTGTGTCAGATCTATTCTCATCTGTCCTGCAGAGTTCAACCTCTGAATCATTATTCACTCCAATGAAAATTGGTTCTTGGGTAGTGGAGAGGATGAAAAAAATTAGATATAATGGTTTTCTGCCCTTCAAAAGGCATATAGTAGATAAAGAGCATTTCATCATATTAAAATTTTAGGGGGAAGGCAAGCAGAAAAAAATGTCTTAAAAAGCCACTTAAAGGGAGAAAAGATGTGGAGAAACACTACAATTAGGTCATGTTTTCAAACTAGAGCTGTGCCCCCCATCTGATCTCTCTGTATTATTTTAGTCAACTCCCATTCTCATTTATTTAAACTTTCACTTCAAACTTTATTATCCCTTAGGCTCCTCAGACTTCTCAGTCAACAAGTATGTGTAAAAACACATACATGGATGCACACACATAGCAAATGATCTTCCATCTTACCTCATGGAGAAAACTGAAGTATTCAGGTGGAGATTTCTCAATAGTCTTCCCTACTTACATGTCATCCTCATATAAACCTATACTCAATGCCCACAGTATTCGTCCTTTTCCAGTAGAAAATGTGTCTCTCTTCACTTGCATTCTGGGATTCTAACACCTCAGTATCTTGCTTTGTTTGTTTTTGGTTTTTTTACATAAAAAAATCTGAAAGTGTGCTGTCATTGGTTTTATAGCTTAGCAATGTTAAGGTCTGTATCTTAATTATTTTGGCCTTTGCCTCATGGTCAAAACTAGGAAACTAGGAAAGACACACAAGAAACTGCATCTTTGTGCATCAGCCCATTTGAGAAGCCTGACAGACATCAAATTTGGTCATGTTGACTAAAGTGTATTTGCCCGAATTTTTTCATGTGCCACCCCCTCCCCATGCTGCTTTAGAGGCTTAAAGGGTAAATATCTAGGTTTTTAAGTCACAGAGTAAAGGCAGAAAGAAAGAAGGAAGTTAGAAAGAGTATTGAGTTAGCTAACCCAGAGTATCTAAAACAGCATTTATGTTTAACGTCTTCTGTCTTTAAAAGAGGAGGGTTATGCAAAAGAGGACAAAATTTTGATTTTCCTTTTGTATTTAACTTCCTATCTTTCTCTCCCTTGTATGATATTCAGTCTTTAACTCTTAACCTTTGCAGAGTTTGGCTGAGCAATCCACTTTTTTATTTTCTGGATTTTTCTGTGTGAGCATTTCTAGATTTCTATTAGCATTCTGAAGATTCCAGAGAGGAATCCTTGATATAAAAATAATTAATTTTCCTTCCTGTTTTAACCACAAACAACAACAAAAAGGACTGTCTTGGAAGCTAAGTGATCCTTCATTGTTTTCTTTTCAATTATGAGTGTCTGCATATATTTTATCCTTTTAGTAACATTTTGATTTATTGTGTATAGAGAAGAAATAAAACTACCATATTTCCTCCGAAAATAAGACCGGGTCTTATATTAATTTTTGCTCCAAAAGACGCATTAGGACTTATGTTCAGGGGATGTCATCCTGAAAAATCATGCTAGGGCTTATTTTCCGGTTAGGTCTTATTTTCAGGGAAACGCAGTATGTGCACTAGAAAGGCAGTGTGATATTGCTGAAAGGATAAAGATTTTGGAGTTAGAAAATAAAATAAAATTTAAAAAAAAAAAAAAAAAGAAAGACTCCAGTTCAAGTCCAGGCAGTACGCACTCAAGAAGATTAGTTCATCTCTGAATTTTTAATCTTCAAAAGAGTGATTTTAAAAGATAAAATTTATAGAGAATCTATGAGAGGGCCTGATATATACTTTGCCTCCATATAGTAACTATATTATTGTTTTCTTTGTGACACAGACACCACATACTAAATACTAGGCAACTAAGCTCCTGCCTAAGAAACATGAAACTTGGAAAGACACACAAGTAATTCTGACAATGGTACTGTTGATGGGAAAAGTACTAGTGCTAGGAGAATTCAAAGGAGTATCATCCAGACATGTCAGAGTGTCATTCTAGGAGGAGGCAATGTCGCAGCTAAATGAAGAATGAAGAGTTAGGTGAAGGAGAAGACAGGGAAGCATTTTCATTCTAGAGGAACCGCAGGTGGCCCAGAGTCAAGATACGCATATACTGCAGTATCCGGTCTATTACAAGCCTCTAAGGGTAGATACTGGTAGGTGAGACACACTAATAATGATGGAAAGGAAAGCACAGGTCAAATTAATGAAGATTAGGATCAACCCAAAACTGATTCATCTTCTGCCTCCAACAGAGTTAGAAAAGAGCAGAAGGTAAGGTATCAATGGATCAGAAAGGTAGTTGCCTTACCACTGCAGGGTCCAGAGACACCCTGCTGGTCTAGGGATTAACCCTTAGTTGCTGGGTCATGGGAAGTTTTCCAGAAGTAGAACCAGGCCCAAGAGTGTCAAGGCTGTTGGGGGCTCAGCACAGTAGCTGTTTCAAATTGCTACAGAAAAATTTCAACATTTAAACAACCATCATAATCATGCTTTTCTGTACCAGCTATGTATCAGTTCTGGATGTAGGTTAGACTGGCACATTAAATCACAGCGGAAATTTATTTTTGCTTTGAACTTACTTTATGGTAATTTAACATGCTTCCTTTGTCATGTGTGCGTTCACACTTGTGTGTTCCACAGGATCTACACTCCAGCTAACAATAAATAGTCCAGTTTCAAAAAAGCACATTGCTTATTTATTGGAATCAAATTGTAAATTACATTTACAGTTTTAAATTAAATTTATGGTATGAAGTTGGTAATTCTGGCACCATCCAGACTGTGTCATCCAGTTAAATTGAGCTACAAATCAGAGACAATTCTATTTGTATAGAACCTTGTCAGTTTCAAGGCACTTTCACATTATCAAATGTAATCTTCACAACAATATGGTGAGGAAAATGGATCTGATATTCAATTATTTACAAACACTCTTCAACCTATCTTTTATTGCCGCAATATCATGGGGAGCAAAAAAGTAGCAAGTATTATCATCTCTACTTTGTAAATGAGGAACTTGAGACCGGAGAGACAAATGTATCTTGACAGTTAAAATGAGTTTGGTATCTCTAGACTGAAATATATGAAGAAATATATGTGGGCATAACATTTTTAAAATTAAAGAAATTTCACAAGTGTTTTTATTTTGATCTTTTAGGTAAAAAACAAACAAAAAAAACAAACCTAGAGATTGTTTCCCTCCAAGGTCTCTAAAGCACACAGATTACAAATTTTGAAACAAGAGTCTCATCTCAATAGCTTCTTTCCAGTACACCATTTTTATAAATAGTTAAAGACATTAGAATTTGGTTTTAGCATCAGTAACTAAAATGTCTTTTTAGTGAAACCCTAAAGCTGGAATTCATAAAATTACCTTGGTGAGACAGAGGATAACAAGGATTCCAAATGCAAACAACAAAAGAATATGGGTAATATAATGCTCACTTTTAGTAAAATTGCTTCAAAATATTGTTACAGTCTTTGTAAAAGTTATTACTAATATTGATTGCACTAAAAAATTATTGAGGTGTTCTGAAGATACAGAATATAAGACCGCTGTACTCAGACCTATCAGTCTGGTATAGCACGTACATATAAAGGAGCGTAGTGGAAATTATTTTAATTCAGATTAGAGAAAAATACTTGAAAAAGTCAAAACTAAGAAATCATGGTCAAACATTTCAGTCATACAAAAAATGTAAAGAGGCTTAATATACCCACTGAGAGATATTTTTATACCTGACTTATAAATTCAGGCCCAACTGTGCACTATACATAAGAGGTGAATCTTAAACAAAATGAATTGGAAAGGCTAATCCAAAAGGAACCAGCAAAGTGAGTTGAAAAAAATGAGAAAGAACTAGTAGTAATCTTGATATCAGATCAATTAGAAAGTAGCATAAACAATGTAATTGTGATAGCTCTTGTGGATATGTCAAACTTTATGCCCCAATAACAGAGAATTTAACCTCTTTTTGTGTCCTCATACAACATTCATAGAAAATAATCATGTAATTGGCCATAAAGGAAATACTGATTAATTCTATCAAATAGATGAATTATGAACAAAATTTAAATGTGAAAAAGTAAATTTAAATTTACTCCTGAAAGTACTCTACTTACCTAAAGTGGACTTTAATAAGTAGTAAAATATCCTTTGTTCTCAGTAAGAATGACTCACATTAAGATGTCAGTTCTCATTAAGTTGATTTATAGATATGATATATATTTTTAAAAAATACAAAGATTATATGTGCAATTAGATTAGTTGGTTCAAAGTTTCACATAAACAAATTGACAAGATTAGCCAGTAAACACTGCAAAAGGAAAACTAAAAATGAGGTATTAAAATTGATAAAGCAGATATTAGAACATACCACAGAGACTCTGTAATAAGAACATTGTAGTATTTCTCCATGAATAGGAAAATAAGCTAGTTTTAATTGTATAAGATATGGATCTAATTTTATCTTTTTATAAATTGATAACCAATTGTCTGGCATTACTTATTTTAAAACTCCAACTTTGCTTCTGTGATCTGAATTGCTACCTTTAGTACTCGTATATCATATTAAGAAAAAATTCAAAATGTGCCAGAGATCTAAATGTTAGAAATTGAAATAATACAAGACCTAAAAAATATACATGAGTTGAGCAAGGCTTTCTAAACTTGATTTAAAATCCAGAGGCAATAAAATTTTGATAAATATGAATATATAATTTGTTTAATTACATGGCAAAAAAAGAAACACTATAAACTGTAAATTAAATCCAAAAACAATTGACTAAGGGAGGAAACTCTTGAAAAATATTTCATAAAAATTGAGGAATAAAGGACAAAGCATGATGGAAAAATTGGAAAAGTCTTGAAAAGATAATTCATAAAAAAGGAAACAAAATGTATTTTGAAGCATTTGAAAAGACAGAAGACTCACAATTAAAGAAATACAAATAAGAAAATTATTGAGACACCATTTTTTACATATCTGCTTGGCAAAAACTAAAAAGTAACAACATTTTGTTGGAATACTATGGGGAATCAGCATTCTTATACATTACTGGTGGGAATGCAACTTGTTATAATCCTTCTGGTAGTAAATTTGGAAACTACATATACACTCGCCACTTAACCCAGCAATCCCACTTTAGGAGTTGTACCCTGAAGATTAAATCATCAAAACATATATGTGTATTTTGGTTTGCAAACAGGCCCCTACACATGAAGGGCAAGACGAGACCAGGAAAGAAGTAGACCACTCCAGATTGGTAGATGGCAGATTTAATAAGCAAGGGAACTAACATAGGTGGTTTGTCTTGACCATCTGCATGCAAGTAGATCTCCACACCTCCCCGCCATAATCTTAAAAGTTTATAGAGCATTCTTACCTGGGTTTAGTCATGTATTCAGTCCAGATGGTCTCAGCAACACCTTACTCTCTCAAGGTTGCGTCCTTGAAAACAGTTCCCATTGTGGGAAAGTTGAACAAAATATACATTTCAAAGACAGGGCAAGAGGTGAGGAGCCTTTAATTGCCTAGGTCAGTCTTGTGGGTCAACTGGTAGTCACATCCTCTTGATAACCTCCTTCCACAGTGTATGATCATTTATTGTAATGCTTGTAATTGCAAAACATTGGAAATAGCCTAAATGTCCTACATTGGAGAGTTGTTTAGTAAACTATGATACATTTACACATTGGAGTATTATGTAGCTATAAAAATTAAAGAGAAAGATTTCTATGATTTTATATGAGTGATTTTTAGCATAGACTGTTAATGAAAAAATCAAAGTGCAAAATAGTATCTATAAGGTGTTTCCTTTCATGTTAATAACTATACACAAATACTGTACTCTAGTTGGTAAATTTGTTTTTCACAGGAATATAGGTTAATAGTTCTGAAACTATGTGTATTTAATAAAAACATAAATATATTGTATATAACTTACTACCCAATAAAAAAAAAATTACAAATAAGAAACAGAAAAAGTTTAGTGTTGGATTAGAATTAGAAATATGAGAATGACATAGGTATAGATACAAATATAGAAATGGTAAAAATATGTGTATAAATAGTATACATGTATGCATGTCTCTGTGGATGGTGCATATATTATTTACCTATGTCCTTTGACAGGGTGTGGAAACAATGACATCACACTAGCAATGAGCACCCTTAGAGTTTTGGTTTCTAAATATCACTCTTACATAAAAGAAGGAAGAACTTCTTGGAAAAAATTATTAGATTCCAGGACCAGCAGGGAAAGTACAATATGAGTCTAGATATCTGGTGCCAGAAAGTAAGTAAGTGCTTAAAAAATGGTGGGACCATATTGAGATTACCCAGAACCCAGTCATCAAATATGGAATTATTTGAGCAAAATAAAAAAGTACAGTAACAGATTAAAACCCATTGAATAAAATAAATATCAGTGAGTATATACTTATATAAATAATTAAATAAATAAAGGAGGTAAAGGGACAGTATAATATTAATAAATGTAGAAGGACTAATGGAAATTTTCATTTGGCAAACCTAAGAATAATGTTTACGGTAGTAAGGTTCATCAACGAATGTCAAAAGTAGTGAGCAAACATATGATGAGAATAAGTATGTTTGTATAATTTCAAGGTATCTTCTCCCATATACTTGTTGACCATAAAGGGAAAAATTGTAACTTTACAGTGGGGAAACCTGATTAAGACCACCTATCTTAATTCAGTGATCAAAAAGTTAACATCATGAAAAGGAAATTTCAACATAATGTATCCCTAACATTAGGCATGCAGAAGGGTATAACATCACTCCTATGGTAATCTAGCTGAAAATGCATTATCTGAATTGAAACGTAAGACAATATCAGGCAAGTCCAAATAGGCAAAATGATTTTGTACAAAATAACTAGCTAGTACCTTTCCAAGGTATCAAAGCTGTCAATGCAAACAAAGTCTGAGGACTGAGAAAGACTGAAAGAGACCAAAGGAATACAACAAACTAAATACAGTCTGGGTCTTAAATTGGATCTTAAAAAGGAAAAAGGACATTTATGGGATTATTGATAAGTTTGAGTAGGTCTGTACGTCACTTAATCAAAATGTATCAGTGTAAGTTTCCTGATTTTGATATTTATACTCTGGTTGTATAAGTAATAACACCTGGGGAACCTGGGCTAAGGGTATATGAAACACTTTGCTATGTTTGCAAACATTTCCTAAGTCCAAAATTATTTTTAAAAGAATAAGTGAAAAACAAAACAAAAACTAGAAAGAGGACTCAGAAATTTACTCATCCTTTATTCTGTTATTTATTCAACAAAGAATTATCAAGGCTTATTATGTGCTAGGAAGTGGTCTTTATGCTGGGAGTAGAGACATACAAATAATAAATAAAACCACTCCTTTCTTGGAGATTCTGTACCATTTGAAAGGAGAAATTGGAAAGAAGGGAAGTACACAATAATTTTATACAGTAAGTACAAGTTCCTTTTAGATTTATAAAGATAAAAAATGATACACTGATGATGTGATTGTTATTAACACAACAGTGACAGGGAAAAGAGACAACTTTATAGTGAGTTATTCATTATGGCACCTCTGGGAATTAAATCAAAGCAGACCACAGGAGGATCTGACAGAAAAGGAAAGATATGCCTCAATGAAGAAAACTAAAGCAACAGAACCCACTGGTTGGGTTTTTCATCCTTAAAAGAATGTTTAACCTACATTATAAGCCTTAAATTAAAAAAACAAAACAAAACTGGCTTTGCTGTAAGAGTCATAAAACATCCCTGATGGGCTGTTTATACACAGAAAATAAAACATTGAAAAATGCTTCTGAAGGAAAATGGATTAGTTAATAAGGGATATGCTCATCTCATTGGGATTTTTTTTTCCAACACAAAATATTAAGTCCAATACTCACCTAGCTATAGATGTTTTGCAGACCATTGATTCCATTTGAAAGGAGGATGAAACCATCCCATTCACACACACACACACACACACACACACACACACACACACACACACACACAGAGGTTTCCAAACCAAGTAGAGATCTACATAGTAAATTATTTTTCAGAATGGGAACTCTAGTGCCAATAGATTCACTTCAATGTAACATGGTTACATTAGAAACTAAAGTTAGGTTATATTTAATAGAAAAGTAGCATGAAAACCTGATTTCACAGTGACAATAAGAGTGGATTTAAAGTCAGAAATTTGAAGTCATTTTCCAAATAAATGAAGCTCAGGAAATTCTATAATTTTGTTATTTTCACAGGTGTTCCAAAACTGAAATTACTAGCCTCCATGAAAACGTGTTTCTCCCCTTGGATTTCTGTCTTTGCTCTGTCTTTGGCTTCTGCTTCTATAATTTCTCTAAATCAGAAACATTCTCATTTTCCTTTCTCTTGTGCCTTGATATAAAACCAATTATCACATCTGATATACTATATCTTTATTAAGTCTTTAATTTCTTCTCTTTTTTCTATTCCTATGACCATTCCCATAGCTCAAACTCTCATCCTCCTTGCCTTAGACTATTCTTATTTTTTTTCCAAGTTTATTTCTCTTCCTCAACTATCTTCACTATCTGAGTCAACTCCCCATAGAATGATCTTTTGAAAACAAATGTTACTTTATGCAATCATCAATGACCCAATATTTTCACAAATCTAAATATCCGAGTATCAGCATCACTCAGTATCGCCTAAGACTTTTATATCCTTCATCGCCTATGATTATCTTAACATTACAACCATGCCTAATTATTTGTCATTTCCCTCTCCTTTCAAATGGTACGTAGCGTGTTCCTCAGGAGAGTCAGTACATTTAATGATTAAGAGCGTGGGCTCTCTAGGGAGAGACATGTTGGTTTAAATTCTGCTTTGCCACGTATTAACTGTGTAACTTAGGATCCTCTTTCTGTGTCTTCATTTTTTTCAGTTGTAAAATAGTAATCAACATGGTAGCTATATCTTTGGCTGCTGTAAAGAGTTAAAGGGTTAATCCTCCTCAAGAATTTAGAGACTGACATGGAATATCCTGATGGCTCAATAAATGTTAGGTATGATGGTGATATTGATGGTACTGATGCTGATGCAGAAGCAAACTTCAATATTTTTGTAAATGTTTGTTTGCTTTTCCAGAAACACCTTCTTTTCCACTCTAGTTCTCTGCTTAGCAAACTCTGAGTCACATTTCATGACATAGGTAAAGTTTCACATGATGAACAAGTCTTGCCTGAGCTCACAAATATCTATTACAGACCATATTCTATTATATTGTGCATACTTACTTGGCCTGTTAATGCATATAATATTTATGTTGTATAAATCTGTGTGTATTTGTAAAATGGTCATAATAATACTTCCTTCCATAAAATTTTATGAAAATTAACGGGATAGCTATCTAAATATCTTCCAAAAGTACTCGGTACATCAGGATCCATGCAAGTGTTATTTGTTCCATTTGAGTTCCTTGGAGTGGAGACTGTGCCCTATTTATTATCACATCTCCACTGCCCAGCATGCTTATGGCACTTAATAAGCATGATCATACTTATAAGTAGAATCTAAAAGAAGGCAAACTCAGACAAACAGAGAGTAGAATGTGGTTACCAGGGACAAGGGGGTGGGGGAAATTGGGAGATGTTGGTAAAAGGGTACAAAATGTCAGTTATAAGATAAATAAGTTCTAGAGATCTAATGTATGTCATGGTTTCTATAGTTAATAAGGTATATTATATGTGAAATTTGTTAAGAGGGTAGATGCTGTGTTCCCACCAGACATCTACACCCCCACCTACACAAACTATGTGAGGTGATGAGTATGTTAAGTAACTTGAGTGTAGTAATCATTTCACAATGTATGCATATATGAAAATATCATGTTATACACCTTGAATATATACAAGTTTTTGTCAATCATACCCCAATAAAATTAGGAGGGAGTAAGTTCAATAACTTATTATCCAAGTTAGCAAAATATAGGAAATTGAAACAAATCAAGAACTTTCATTTATAGCCCCCCAAAATAAGATTTATAGACATTGGAAACATTGTAGGTCAAATAAGGAATACTGTTAAATTACAGACCATGAAACATAAGAAAATATTGCCCCCAAAAGTGTTCATTAGTCCACATCTCAATGTGCTCTCAAAAAATTAGTCTTCTGGTGTAGCTCTTCAAAATACTCTAAAATTCTAGACACTTAAAAGCTCTGACTATAAGAAGGCTCTGGTTCAGCCCTGAACTAACAGCAACCAACTTGAAAATTATAAGCAGAATCACTGAATTCTGTGACCCTATGAATAACCTTTATTGACTACACTAAATAAATGTTTACATACACAAAAAGGATGCCTAGCAGCATTCTGTCACTAAGTAAATGTTTATTGTAAGTCCTCTCTGTCTGTGCCAAGCATTGTGCTAGGCATTGGGACAGTGTCTCACAGAAAGAATCTATTTTCTCACAAGGAGATCTGAGTCTATAGGGAGGATAGGCATTAAATAAGAATAGCTCTTACCTCTAAAGTGTTTCTCAAAGAGAGACATTAAAAATCAAGATAATCACAGAAAGTATAAGTTATTGCCTGTCCTTTATTACCTTTAGTTTCTATTCCAATTCTATTTAGTCAAGTTCAGAATCTTCACAGAAAGCCATGCAGACAACCATTTAAAGATGTCCTATTTTAGTTCCTGGAAATGGACTGTTAGGTGCCTTAGTGATGCTGTTGGTATATAAAATTCTTGATGACCTCCTACTGAACTTAGAGCAATGGGACAAATTTTAAAATGGAGTTCTAGCTCTCCAAACACTAAAGACTAATCAGTGGCCCTTTAGTAACTTGTCACTGTGCAAAGACATGGCATTCAATAAACTCAAGTCACTCTCTGTAGTCTTAAAAGTGCCCAAACTAAATTTCCCAGGTGTCAGTTTCCCGGTACGTGATGGCATTGCTGCAGAGAGGATTTTTCTTCACTTCATTTACTCAAGCTGTCTGTGGGAAGTCTCTCACTGCAAGGAAAGATAGTGTGTTCTTCTCCAGAATTCAAGGTCCTGAAACTGAGACCTTGAGAGCCAGTCTAGCATCTTAAATGATCTGAGATGTCCTACCTGTCAACCTGTAGCATGGTTCACAGCAAACATTTGAGATATTGTCTTCATAGGCAGGAGGGAAGGGTCCTCTCTCACACACTTGGTGTTGTCCAGAGTTGACCACAGTGCCAAATCCAACCCTAAATTCAGAAAAGTGACACCCACTCCCTGTATGAATTCATTTGTTTTCCTTATCTCATCATTAAAAATTTCTCAGTTTTGGGTTTATAGACAACCACTGTTAAAATGTTATAGCACACATTAAGTACCAGATGGAGAGAGAGATTCCTCTGGAGTTTTCAAACAACACTAAGACAGGCAAGCAAATAGCAAAGCCATATGTTTGTTGGGCAGCCCTCATAGATGAGTCAATTCAAGGACAATGTTTAATACTTTCCTGTGTATTTCATCCCCTAGGGTATATATAGCTTATATTTAATCCAGCGCATCCTAGTCTAGGATGTTTTAACCTGACCCAGCTTGAATTCCCTAGTGCTCTGTGCTCATTTGGCTCCTCTGGATTTTATTCCAGGAGTAGGTGATGGGACAGGAAAAGGGAGAGAGGAAGAGATGGTGGGCTTGGAACATCCATCCATATAAAACATTGAATAAGGTTAGCTAGCTGTTACCTTAAATAGTCAAGTGGTTTTTATCTCAGAAAATTATCACAAATGTGACTCCATCAAATCCTCCCAATAACAAAAAATACTTATTAGGGACTATTTTACAGAGAAAGAAAAACTTTCAAGGAGGTTAAGTGAGTATAGAAATTGCACCTAAATTTGGGCTTTATTCCACATCTCATGTTCTTGGCACCGTATCTCAACTACTAATAGTTGAAGTTCTGAACAGTTTGAATTTTTTTCTAAGCAATAAAGTATTATATTGATTTTAATCTACATATTTCTAAAGTGCAATTACAGCATGTGCGTACATTAACCTTCATCATAAGGTGAATATATTTTATCAAAAAAATAAGTATATCTCTCATTATTAGACAATTAAAGCATATGGAAATAAATCCTTATAAGTGTGTGTGTGTGTGTGTGTGTGTGTGTGTGTGTGTGTGAGAGAGAGAGAGAGAGAGAGAGAGAGAGAAATTATGCATTTTTTATTAGGTTTTACAATATAAAAACTCAGAGATGTAGTTCAACTCCTTATTTGGTAGATGAAGACAGTGAGATTCAGGTTAAATGATTTATAGTTTATTCATCTAATGTGCATAATTGTCACCTAAACCTGGTCTCCATATTCTATTTCTCTTCCTACCATATTTAAGCCTTTTTATAATCCAATGAAGTATTCAGGGAGCGTCTTATCAACATTTTACATATAGGGAAACATACCTAGAGTAAGAGCTAGGGAAGGACTAGGGATGCATCTTCACAGCTAAGTAACTTTTGTGTCATATGGCTGGTTACTGGCAAGAATAGAACTGAAACCTGGGTCTTCTCTGTCCTTCTCAGGTGTTTTCCCAGTAGACCTTGCTGGTACCGTATCTTCACCTTTCATGAGTCCACATATTACTTCAACTCTCTGGAATTAGGAACAAAGGAAAAGATAGCTACATATCATAAGAACTAATGTCAACACATGGAATTAAAGTAGAGCTCCTCAATGCAAAAGGGTTTGGGGGGAAAAATCTTCTTGTGAAAGTAAGTTATATGTCTTGGTTTTGTTTGTATGCATGTGGCTGGGTGACAGGATGTGTTTTGGTTGGTTCACATGTATTTTTTTTGCCACACAGTAGCATTACTAGAAAGAAATAAAATACATGGAAATAGCTAGTCAACCCATGTAAGGTACTTACAGAGTAATTATCTAATAACAACTACTTATTAGACTACCACCTATGTTTTTATTTGATGATAAGGAAAAAAGGAAACAATGGATTCACCTCTTAGAACAATCTAAGGAGGGCAATTCTTCATTTGGCATGACAAAGGAGGAAGTCTGCCATTTGGCTCTGGGAAGCCAAATGTCAGCTGGAGAAAAGAGAATTTGTGAGGCAGAGTGAGCAGAAACGGTGAGATAAAGTATTGATTTCCTGCCATCATATTTTTATTGATATCAAGTTTAAATAATTAGGAGGATTTCAGAGCTGTGACTAATTATCACCCTTAAACATGAACGACAAAATCATAAATAAAGATCATTTGAAAAATAATAATAATGACCACAATGCTAGAATGTTCCAATAAGTAAAGGCCCACAGTGTCTAAAAGTCTTCTTCTGCTAGGGTAGAGGCACAATGTTTACCAGGGTTTGTTTGTATGTATCCAGATCTTTCATCCCAGCATTATTGTCAGGATCAGAAACTGACAGATCTGGCTAAGACACAAGGAAACAATTATAGGACCACTGGGATTTGCTAGGATGAAATACAGTTCTAGTTTAGTGTTGTGCTCACATTAATCGTTTTTTTGTGTGTGTGTGTGTGTGTTTTTTTCTTTTTCTTACTTTTATGAGCATTTATTTGATGCTGAATTTACTCCCGGGCCTTAAGTTTTTGTTTCTTCATTTTCTTCTGGGAGATCTTTTTTTTCACCTTGGGAGCTTTGTTCACCTTGATGTGTTCAATGGCCAGAGAGTCCACATCTAAACCCTTAAGTTCAGCATTCCTCTCTGCATTTGTAAGCATGTGCAGTAAAAATGGTGCACTATTTTTGTGCCAACAACCCTGCATCCAATGCCACTGTTTGGCCTAGGCACACCTATCACTTCCACCATTGTAAAGACAGAATGGCATACATTGCTTTTGTAACGTGACATCCATTAGATACTTGGTGGCTCTTCGGATATGCATACCCTTGATGGCCTGGGCAGTTTGACAAGTATTCTTCAAATGAACGTGTAGATTTGAACCTCTCGATTTACATGATTTTGTGGGGTTCCCTGGGTCAAGTGAATAGCGAACCATTTTCAGAGGTTACCTCAAGCTGCTTACAGGAAGAGGAAGCCCTGTATTAATCTTTAAAACATCATTTGCACCTTTAAGATCAAAGAGGTTAGTTGACTATCTAGGACTGAAAGTCTGGCATGGATCCACTGATAAATTCTTAACTGTGGTGATGATATTAATAAAGATGTGAATCTTTAACACTGGTGTTTCTTCGCGGTTCAACTCTAGCTTGGCCTTTTGTTGACAATGTGTGAATGCTTTTCTTTCTACCTAATTGCCTCAAAGATACAGGGATGATTGTCTTAATATCCTCATTGCTTTTATGAGGGATAAAAAAAAAATCATGTATGTCTTAAATGAGGCTGATAGACCATAGTTGATATCCCAAACAGTATAAAACCAAGACAATTCTGGTCAGAAGCTATCTACCTAGATATCCTATCTAGAAGAAAAATTCCAAAGACCACAATCTGGCTTAGATGAAAGAAAACCTATTTGTATAGACTTTGAATTTTCACTGTAATTACTATGCCAACTTTTTATTTGTTTCCTGACTTTTTGTATTGGCAACAAGCCTATCTTTGGGATTGCTTCTCTGGAGGCAGAAATTTCGCCCATGCTGCCAATAGCTGCAGCTTTCCCATATCCCATGAAGTTTAATTTTAGATGGGCAAAACCATCTAAATTTTTGCAAAGCTCTTTTTCAGAAGACAGCATAGTTACCTGCTTGCGAGTCACCTTTTAAAAAGTTAACTGTGGCTATACCAAAGCTAATTTTCAGGGTTAACATGGCAGTATATACTTTATACCTCATTAATAAATGAGGTATATGTACCTTCAACTTCTAGTCTCCACCCATCCTTCTTCTCAACCCTACCCATGTACATATCTTCTTCATCTGAATTATTCCAAAACCTACTAAAATATGTTACTCAAGCGTCATCTTCCTAGAAGTCATTTATGCCACACTCTGCTTTTCCTTTACTTCTTGGGAGCCCTCCTGTGGGTTTTCATAAATCACTGGGGATAATGGGCTCTTACTATAATCACTGCAATCATCAATTCACTATTCTCTTACAAGACTGCTGCTGCGAGGCAGGACCTTTGATTTTTCTCATTTTATTTTCACTATCTGGCCCAATACTCCTCTCCTTACAAGATAGCATAGGGACTCGATGAATGTTTGTTAGCCAGGCATCCAATGAATTCATACCATTTGTTACAGTCTTAACTACTCTCTGAAGTAAAAGCAGTGTGTGTGGGGGGAGGGGCTGTGCAAGTTGATAGTGCAAGAAAAATGCTATTATTTTGCTGTATACAACTAGGACACCCTGCCACGAAGCCTAGCCAGTACTAGAGCTCACGTAGAGTCTGCTGCTTTGATTAGATAGGTACTTTTCATCAACCAAAGAACTCCCTTTAGAGGCACATCATGTCTCATCTTTTTGAGTCAGTTACTATTTACATCCTTAAATATCCTAGACTTAAAGATCTTCAAAGCCATACCATCCAGCATACTATACATAGAGTCAGAGAGCTTGACACCTTTGAATATATCCCGACCCAGAAATCTGATTATAGAAAATTAAATGCTTTTTCTATTATACCTGGAGGTATTTTGAGTAAAGTCATTCTGTGACAGGCATGTGGAAAACTATGCAAGATATTCCCTTTGTGCAGTAAATGCAGCCCTAGTCTAATGAATCACAACGAAGTATAATAAAATATTTGAAGAACATTTTCATTAATTACAGATTATAAAACATAATAAATTATCTCTCACACTTCACCTAATGTCTCCCCATGATGAATCTTCAGTAGTGGATGTTTGTCTGCTTTTGAGAGCCTCTATTTTTTTCTTTTTATAGCCCTCTCATTTATTTTATCGCAACTAGATTTTCACTACTGAAAGAAGTTTTCAGACAGATTGTAAATAGTGGTTACATCTTCCCAAATACAAGCCTAGCAATGAGACCAATTAGATGCCCCTTTCTCAAAATTTGACAGTTCAGTAGAAAATGGTTTGGTTTCTGTTTATTCAGAGCAGAAGTATCTTAACTGTATTGTCCCTGCTGTGAAATTTCTGTTTTGGTCTCTTTCCCTAACACCTGCATCCCGATGATTCCGAAGCCTGCTTTTCTAGCTTTTTGACCTTTCTTTAGGATATTTTTTTTTCATTTTGGTCTCCTCTTTCTGGTCTCTGAAGCAACTTTGTTATTTTCAACAAAACAAATGAAGACAAATATAAACACAATAAAATATAAAATTCTACCAAACAAAAGAAGAATTGATGACATTAAGATAAAAATATTCCCTTTTTTATTTATTCAATAACTTACATGGTTTTCATTAAATGCAATGTACTCTTGGAGGTAGAGATACAGAGCTGACAAAACCACAAATTGAATCTTGACCTCAGGGAGATTATGTGATATATAGAATGACATATCAGGCCTAGTGGGAGATATAAGACATCCACATAGGTGGTTCAATGCATAGCAGAGGCTATGACAAAACACTGTATGAAAGATCCAGCTACATTACTGTGGGAGTTGCGAAGGAAGTAAAATTAGTTATGGCTTAAGGCGCGGAAGTAATCAGAGTAATTGTTAAAGGGGAAATAACACACAGTACACAAGGGAACAGAAAAGTCAAAACTTCATCAGTGCCATGGAAAAATGTGAGAAAAAGGGTGGAAGTCGGAAAGCATGGAGATGATTCAATCAGTATATCATTCAGACTGGAAAGTTAGCTAAGTGTAGGGGAGCAGTGGGAAGAAGTCATAACCAACTAGGGAAGAGATCATATAGGCCATTTCTTTGAAAACCACTGGAAATCAACAAGCTGTAGGAAGCTTAGCGTAAGGGACCTGTGGGGGATGGAAGGGAAGCAAGACAGAGCTGAGTGTCCTACAGGGAGAACATCATCACTGTCCCCCTGAGCTCTACTGAGTGTGAGCTGGTCTTTAAAATTCTGAACACGTTCAGCCTTATCAACAGGGATCACTCTGAGTCTCATCCTTTTAATTTGTTTTCTCAAGCAAGAAAAACAGACTCTTTGGTAAATCATTCTATTTTAGAGTAACATTCAGATCTTACAGAGAAAATGTTAAAAGTCCATTTGAGTAACAGAAAACTGAAAGAATAGGCATTGTTTGAATTTTTTGCATTGTTGATCTCTATCTCCAGTGGATTCTATTCTTAAAAGTACAAAGAATTCTGAAAGACTGGTATTTTTCCTCTCTAATTTATCTCTTTCTCTACCTCTATTACTTGGCCCTGATTTTTAAAAGAAATATTTCCCCTCTTTACAGATGAGGTAATAACTTGACCACCAACATACTTAGAAGGTCATTTATATTATGCTTTCTATTTCAATCCAAAGAATGACACCCAGATAAAGACACTCTTCCATCATATTAACCCTAAATATTGGCTATATTTTCAATAAACCTCCTCAAATCATTTAGCATTCAGTAGAACATGTTCAGGCACCAAGTCTGGCTGGGAGAAAGACGTCCAGACACTATAATTTTAAAAGCCATATGTAGAAAGCCATATCTAGACAATGATAGCTGAGGTATTTTTAAAATTAAAGACATACCATAAAATATGCTAGCTTCCTTATCAGGCACACATCATGCTTTTGCACACATTGTTTTATTCTTCTCTTAATAAACAATTGCATTAACAAATATCCTAATGTTGACAGTAGTTTTCCTACAAGTGTGGTGAAAAATCAAAATGTCAAATTAAATGTGAAAAGGCCCTACAGGTATTACTAGGAGCCAAGACAATAATAGATCTGTTTAAATGTAACACTAAGAGATTTATAGCATCATATATATTTGGCTTATACTGCTATCAGGCAGAGTGTAATCAAAAATTCTGGCAAAATCCCAATTAAAATGCTTCATGTTTGCTCAGAGCAAGGTTTATAAAATCTGAGTGAGAAGTGCTGTTGGCTGAATGGTAACTGTGCACAGAATGTGCCCTGGTGGGGTTTTCTATTTCCTGCCAGCGTGGTACAGGGCTTTTTCCCAATAGCTCGTTAATCTGCAAGGGACTCAATAGGTCTATTACAGTACAGTAATTATTTGCTAAAATGGATTTTAATGAAAACTGGCAAGTATTTGTTTTTACTTAAAGGCCAGTATGTCCTAGACAATAGATGCCCAAATCTATTTAGAGAGTACCTGGGAAATAAATATTACTTTAATGCTATTCTTGCTGTTAACTTTTACTGCAAGTGATTTTTGACTTCCCCTAAAATACAGCCTGCTTTGTGGATGTTACTACATTCATCTTCACAGCATGGTGAACAGCTGTCCACTATGACTATCCTGGTTTTGTAGATGGCAAAACAGAGACTCTGAGAGCTGACATGACTTGCTCAAGGTCATGAAATGACCTGAAACTGCAGCTGTCCTGAACCTGTTAGGTTTCTAAATGAGGGGAACCAGTTAAGTAGAAAACAGCAGGGGAAAGAGTGTTTTTTAAATAACTACTTACTATAATTCTAGTTTGTGTATTATCATTTGGTCTTAACAACACTGAAGATGTGAAAAATTAAGCTTTTAGAGGTAGCCAATGTTGTCCAAGTTTATGGAGCAAATTAAGAGGCAGAGCCAGAATATGAACAAAGACGATCCCTATGATTCTTCCTAATGCATTTTGAAGGTTTTCTTTAACTACTATGGCAGCTTGTCTTTACTGACATGGATACTGTATAGAAACAACCATTATGATCTTGCTACCTGAGCTTAAAAAGGTGAGGAAAGTATTATAGGAGGCAATTGAATCCATCAATATCCAAATCTATCGATTAGCCCAGAAAAGCTAGCTTGCTTTAATCATTCTAAATATTTTCCTGTGGACTTTCTACTATTGAATGTCATACCCAGCATTTTTAAGTTGACAGGGTATCTTGTCCCCCAACCCAGATATATCAGATGGGGAATCCATTGAAATGTTTCTCTGAGGACCAAATGTCTAGAAAATAAATTTCTCTATCCAGATTCCTTTTTTTCTTGCAAGAAAAGACTCCAGAAATAAAAGTTTGATAGATAGAAATTATTGAAAAACTTACTACCCACTTCTCATATACACAATTCCTGATTAACACCACCTATGGCTCTCTCTTTTCACATTTTGTTTTTGTAATTCCAAACGTTAGACTCATAAGGCAGTGTGTATTTGAGCTTAAGCAGAGATCCCAGACAGGTCCTAATTAAATAGCATAAAGCTCGTAAGTTCTCATGCATTTGCTACTCATTTTGATCCAAACTTTTCCAAGAAAACTGTTGTGAATAAGAATCTTGTATAAATCATAGGTTTATGGTCAGTGTGTGTGTGTGTGTGTGTGTGTGTGTGTGTGTGTAATGATGGTAAGTAAAATCCTTTAAGTTTCAAAAAGTTTTATTTGAGACAGACAAAAAAAATAAAGTCATATAATCCATACTGTCAAAACGGGGAAAATAGATATATTTTAATAACTCAAAACTGATGTCATTTGTTTTATACACAGTGAACTGAAATTGATTCAGATCATTCTCTGATGTAAAAGTAAAAAAATAGAAAAAGAACACAACATAGCTGCCCCAAACATCTTAATTGTATTATATCACTTGCAGGGTCATTTTCTATAATAAACACTAATCATTCCCTGGAAATTTCACCCATTTTAATCCCAACACTAAGTGGATCATATCTGGTCAGCCCATTGTTTTTCCACCTAATTTAATATGAGAATATTAATTAGTGAAAATAGGTCAACCATGAAAATTAATGACTTTTAATGATTATTGCTTTTTTGGAATTAAGGTCACAAAAATCAAGATGTGATACTTTCTAAATTAGGGAACGGGGTTGGTCTAAATACTCGAGAGAGAGAGAGAGACAGACAGAAGCAGAGAATGAAAGACAGTGAAAGAGAAACAGAAGATTCTTGCTCAGTCTAGAAGATGATATAAGTTTTAAGATTTATTTATGAAAAAGGAAACTACTTAGGCATATGCCTGAAGAGAAAGCAAATATTCTGTTAAAATTTGGAAATAAAACCTTCCTAAATAAGAATCACAGAAGCCCATCAGCTTCAGAAGCAAGAGGCAGAGTTGAAAAGAGTAGTGTAATTTTTATTTATAGTCCAAAATAAGAAACAAATCATAAATTTAGTGCCTCTTCATAATATGGTTGACTAGATCTGGATTTAGTGACTGGTTTTCCCAGTTCTAAAGAATGAGGGGATGAATAACTTTCAAAGCAATGGCTTCCTTCTAATGTCATTTTTGTTTTTTCTTTTAGTCACTCATTTGACTCTTCATGAAGTTACCATTTTATCTCTGTAAGTGTTGTAGTCTTCTGAGAAAGAAGATAAGATTAGATGTGTACGAGATTATTGGGGAAATCGTACCTGAGAAAAATGGAAAGGAAGTCAGAGAATGCAGGGAGTGGCATTGGTTTACATATGAAGGAGAGGGAGAAGCAAGGATGGCTGGGTAGGAAGGCTCTCAGCTGCAATACAGTCTGAGAAATGTCCACCAAACCTGTGGTGGGTAGTAGGGGGTCCTGGAGCCAAAGCTAGCCCTAGAGGGGTCCAAGTGTCATAGTTTGAAATTCTTTATTGTATGTGTATGTGTGGTGGGGGGGCTGTCCTGTACTGTGCATCATAGGATGTTTAGCAGCATCCTTGAACTCTATACACTAGAGGCCAGTGACAGCCTTCTCATTGTGACAACAAAAATGTCTCTAGACATCACCCAATGTCACCTGGGGGTAAAACTGCTTCTAGCTGAGAACTAGTGCTTCACACATGTGGGTTTTTTTCTGTCCTTTGATGACAGTTAGTATCTCTGAGTTCACCCCTTGAACATATGCAGTTTCCCCTAAAGTTGTCTTTTCTTCTGTGATGCACTGGGATTTCTTGCTCAAATCTCACATACACTCCCTGGGCACAGGTTTTCTCTATAGCAAGTGTGTCCTCTGGTGTCTAATAAGGAGTGATTTCAACCTAAAGCCTTCCTCACACTTACTGCAGATATAAGGCTTTGCCCCTGAGTGTGTCCTCTGATGTGTGCTTAGGGTTGACTTGTCACTAAAGCCCCGCTCACACTCCCTGCATACATAAGGCTTCTCTCCAGAATGTGTCCTCTAATGTCTTATGAGAGCAGACTTCTAGCTAAAGCCTTGCCCACACTCCCTGCACACAAAGGGCTTTTCCCTTGAGTGGGCCATCTTGTGCCTGACGAGATTTGCTTTCTGGCTGAAGCCTTGTCCACACTCGGTACAAATGTAAGCCTTCTCCCCAGAGTGTGTCCTCTGATGACTGATGAGGTGTGACTTCTGTCTAAAGCCTCGTCCACATTCCCTACACACAAAAGGCTTCTCTCCTGAGTGTGTCCTCTGGTGTGCAATGAGAGTCGACTTATGTCTAAAGCCTCGCCCACATTCTTTGCACACGTAAGGCTTCTCTCCTGAGTGTGTCCTCTGGTGTGTAATGAGAGCTGACTTAACACTAAACCCTCGTCCACACTCTGCACACACATAGGGGTTCTCCCCTGAGTGTATCCTCTGATGTGTGGTGAGGTTTGACTTATCACTAAAGCCTCGCCCACACTCCCGACATACAAAAGGCTTCTCTCCTGAATGTGTCCTCTTGTGTTTAACAAGGTGTGACTTCTGACTAAAGCTCCGGCCACATTCATTGCACAAATGAGGATTCTCCCCTGAATGAATCCTCTGGTGTTTGCTGAGAGTTGATTTGTCTCTAAAAAGCCTCCCACAGTCTCTGCATACATAAGGCTTCTCCCACGAGTGGGTCCTCTGGTGTGTGTTAAGGTTTGACTTATCCCTAAAGCCTCTTCCGCACTCCTGGCACACAAAGGGCTTCTCCCCCGAGTGTGTCCTCAGGTGTCTGAGGAGAGTTGACTTCTGGCTAAAGCTTCGCCCACATTCCTCACATGAGAAAGGCTTCTCCCCAGAGTGTGCCATCTTATGTGTGACTAGGTTTGACTTCTGGCTAAAGGCTTGCCCACATTCTGTGCAGAGATAAGGCTTCTCCCCAGTGTGTGTTCTCTTGTGTGTGATGAGAGCTGATTTATAGCTAAAGCTTCGGCCACACTCACTGCAAAAATAAGGCTTTCCTCCTGAGTAGGCCCTCTGATGAATGAAAAGGGCTGACCTCTGGTTAAAACCTAGCCCACAATTTCCACTACTGACTAATTCAAATCCTGAAATTTCTACCCACTTCAATACTTTGCCTGTCTCTGAAGGGTTTGCCATCTCAGCTGAACTGAACTTTATTTCTACCACTGTCTTGCCTTCCCTTGAGCTTATGAGCTGTCCTCCAGGTGGGCCGGAGAAAGCTCTTGAAGTAAACCTCTCCATTGTCCTTCCATACAATGATTTAGAGCCCCCTTCACTGTCTTCACCTTCCACTCTGTCACTACAGAATCTTTCATAAGAGAGTGGCTGTCGCTGCTGTTTCCGATATGCGGGGCAGAGATCCGCTATTCGGAGAGTTCCTGCAAACATGCCTGGGCTGCTTGGAAGGCGATGGTCATGTAGCACCTGCTGACATAACGGCTGACCGCAGAAGTCCAGAGGACAGGAGGAATAAGGTCGAGTTTCTGGCTTTGGATCTGCTGAACAGCAGCTGGGTAGATGTTCTCTCTCCTCTCTCCAGGGCTCTTCCCCCTGCTCTAGCAGAAAGACAAGTGTTGGTTTGGAAAATGGAATTCCCAAGGAGAACAGGTTGCTGTAGTTTTCCAGCATCACATCCCTGTACAGGGTCCTATCAGCATGGCTCAACAGCTGCCACTCTTCCTGGGTGAAGTCCACAGCCACGTCAGGAAATGACACAAATGACTCTTCTCTACTGGTTCTCAAGAGCCCCAAGGCCATTTTTCTGGTCTCCTGAAGGGTCTCCCTGTGGGTTCTCCTCCTTACCCAGCCCTGGCTGCTGCACAGGAGTAACCCTTGGGCTTGAGTCCATCTATGCAGCTTCGAGACGCATGGGCTTGTTAGTCGCAGAGGTGCTGAAGCTGGTGGAAAAACAGTAATGTCTGTCCCATGACAAATATGACTGTAAGGAATGATGGGTTACAGGCAGCCTGCTACATCATCTATCTTTCTTCTAGAAGTTATATCATTATAACTTTTACATTAATACTATGATCTATTTCAAATTCTGTTTTTGTGTTTGGTGTATGCTAGAGGCCAGCTTGTATTTATCCAAATGGATATCAAGTTGTTCCAAAGTTTCTTAAAGAGACTTTTCTTTCTTCCCTTGAATTACTTTGGAACTTTTGTTGAAACCAGTAGATTGTATAAGTATTGTGCCTATTTCTTGACTCTATTATGATCTCTGCTCTGTTCTACTAGCTTTTGATGGTGTTTGTATTTGACCTGGAAGGCTTGGCTGAAGTTTCAGATTGGTTTGCTTCACTACTGGTTTCAAATTCCACAAAGTCCTGAAATGCTGTCATTTGCCTGAGACTAGGTGACTTCTCTTTTACTCACCAGGCCTTTAGCCACTGATTTTCAGTTAAAGGAGAGTTGGGTGGAGGGGAAAGGTATAATTGCTTAGCTGAGTAGGGGTTCTTCCAATCTACAGTCCTCTCCACCATCCCTCACTGTCCTCAGTTCTGGCATGGCAGTTTGAATTCAAACCTGGAAATGGCCCCCAGACGAAAACAGCTGCTACTCTCTCCTCTTCTCCAAAGCATCTGTTTCTTTCTGGAATTCAGTTCATTTAGCTTCTTTATGTCCAAAACTCTTCTCTACCTTCATAGAAGAGTATTCTTTTTATTTTGTTTTGTCTTTTTTTCTTGTTGTTACCATTGGAAAAAGGTTTTTCTGTTCTTCTATATTTTAACTGACAGCAGAAGTATTCCTGGTGGGGGGAAAAATGAAGGGAAAGTTTAGAACAGTTTATTTAAAAAAACAAAACAAAAAAAACAAAAAACACTTGCATTTTGAATCTTTTGTTCTACTAATTACTCTATTTTCCCTTTATCATGGTTATCAAATATTGTCTAGTTTTTGTCTTCAGCCGTTAAAATTTACTCAAGTTTTTGGAACCATTGTTAAGTTTAGCAACATCATTCTAGAATAAAATGGCAAAGTTGACATTCCTTTTGTGAACAGAAAAAAAAAAGGAACAATATAGGTCCATATGACAGTGAAAAAAAAAGGAGTCACTTTAACAATTTTTCTGCTCTTATTTTTATTTGATCATTGATTATGTTATCCAAAAAGCTTTCTCAATGACCCTTGAGAAAATCCTCTTCAGCAGAGACTGAGGAATGCAAAAGATCAGAAGTTTGTTCATTATTTCTCAATTTAAAAGGCGCAGGATATATACTATTTAAATAGAAAAAAGTAGTGAATAGAAAATATTATGAATCTTAGAAATAAGATACATTTTTTAAAGTAAGCTAGAGAAATTGTCACAGTTGGTTTAAGGGATGCAGTGAAACTTAAAATGATGACTCAAGAAGCTAACAGCAATAACATTTAATTTGGACCTGACACTAGCTATTGATTTACAAGTAAGTCTCAGTCTTGGATTCTAGCTGATAGCAATTGGATAAGCCCTGTCAAACATAGCTTTACTGGATGTACACATTGTTTGAAATCGTTGTTTGTTTAAAGATAGCATTCACTGAGGTGCTCCGACTGTCTTTCAAGACATAAAGTCAAGTGAACAGACAATCTGAAGGAAGAAAAGAGTCTCACTTTGCCTGTTTTTTATCTACACATGGTTACACTCCCTTTGCAATGTTTCAGCATTCAGACTACACAGGGCAGGGTATTTAAGTAACGGCACTTGTCATACAGAAGGGCTGATTAAATAATAATAATAATAAATAATAATAATAATAATAATAATAATAATAGAAATGTCTTATGTTTCATGTAGGAGCCAGTAGTAGGTATTACTAGTACCAAATACAAGATATCATTCAAGACTCTATATGCCCACACTAGGATACTTTATGGGTAATATCAAATAATAAAATATGTATTCTCCACATTTGATCTTCATAGAATCAATATAAATTAAACCTAATGTAAGATGATTGCCAAAATATGAGTTGCTCATGCTACAGATAGTGGGGAGAGGGATAAAAGGAGTTCTATGGTCCAATATGTTGGGAAGTCAGATATTTCAATATGACTAAATATACTCTCAAGATCCAAGATGGGGTCAAGATGTGATGTAGTGTTTCTGAAACTTATTTGATCAAAAAATTATTCTCCTATTCCAAAAACACATATGGGTTAATTACACTGGGAAAAAAAGAAACACACAAAAAAAACAAAAAACTATGTTTCAGAAAAATCTAGCCTAATTTTAGTAAGCCTCATATGCTTTGCTTTTTTTTCCAAAGTTCTGCAAGATCTGGAGTTCCTTTTATCGAAAACTACAATAAACTTTTCCAACAGGAAGTGCTTTGTTGCATTCATAGCTCTTTAAAATTTTTTGATGGTAATTGGAACATTTATTTAATAAGAAGTAACCAGAGGAACTCCAGATATATGGAGAAAAGTGTATAGTAGAGCATTCATAAGAGTTTGGTGTTTGTCCTTGCTTAGTGCTCATTGTAGGTAAGTTATTAACAGTGGCATTTTCTTCCCCCATTTCCTAAGTGCAGCATGCTTCATGCCCTTCTCAGAATGTTTTGTGTTAGTGCTATGATGTGTGCGTTAGTGATATAGATGTATGCATATGTGTGTATTTGTGTGCTCTGAGTTGTAGAATCTTTGATGAATCTAAGCAGTGAGTTCCACAAGGGAAAAGACCAACTGTTATCATTTTTGTTTTCCACACCTATAACTGTGCCTATAATAAAGAAGAGCTTCAAAATAAACAGTATTTAAACCACTTCATCTAGATCATTTTCATATGAGTATGTTTTGCATTCTACAGTTTGCCAGATCATTTACATATGGCATGTAATATAACTCAGTAAATATTTATTAAGTGCCTAATATGATCAGGCAATAAGCTAAATGCCAAGGCATCTTTTATTACCACTGCCCATTTATCAAGGAGCTCAGAAAATTGGAGCACAATTTACTTCCCAGTATAGAGGGAGTTTGAGTGTAGTAACTTCAATGAAGAAACCTAAACAACTGTGGAAAAGCTACTACTGCAACAGCACTTAGGTTACTGGATGATCCTGCTTGGTCAAGAGAAATTGATACACACATTCACCCTTCACCCCCTAGAGAGCAATACATAAGAGGTATAATCACTGAATGGATAGAGACTTGTGGTCTTCTTTTCCGGTGAACAATAATAAATTAATGTCAATTTCTGCACAAGGCTTAGGGATTAAATATAAATAGCAGCCAACAAATATTTCAGGTACTGGACGACATATGGATGTCGCATCAGAATGGCAGCTATAGGACTGGGGTGGTCAGTGATGAGGCTGCAAATAAAAATACGGCCATATTGAGAGAAGAAGTTATGGATGGAGGTGGAAGTAGGTTAAGGTAGATCAAATTGCAAATGACTAAAAGTGAAAGAAAATGAAAGTAAAGAGTGAAATTAGGGTTCACATTCTAATAACAGTGCATCAGCAACGGAATGAAGTTCAATAATATTTAAGAATGAGCCATAAGGATCCTGGACAAAGATCCTTGCAACACTAATACACAGAACTTCCTATGTGAAATCTGCTATTCTAAATTTTCTATATAAAATAATATTACACAGACTCATATAGGTATATATGCATATGTGTGTATACACACATACGTGTGTGTATATTTATAATACGAGATAGATACTATCATTTTCTCCATCTGAGGGATGAAGAACTGAAGCATAGTGAGGTTAAGTCACTTCTCAGAGTCTTAGAGCAAAACACAGAACTAAGGATTCAAACAAAGCAATCTGGTTACAGCGTCTGAGCCCTAATCAAATGATGTACTATTTCTCTTAATATAACACCTCTAATATGGTCCCAGATCATTGTATAAGAAGAAACTGAGCCCAGATGCAGAGCCGAAGAATAAGGAGACAGAGTAAGCCATTTCCTAATAATTAGCTAAGAAATTATAGCTTGTTCAATTATGTGTCTGTTTTAATTTTGAATTGATGTAGTAATAGCCCTGTATCTATAGGACCAAATAGTCTAGACACAGTCAGTGTCTTTTAAGGAAGTTTTGCTTAAATTTTATTCTGCCAGTTGTGAAGGAAGGCTCGTAAGCAAGGATGGACGATGGCCAAGTGTTGACCACTGAGGATTACAAGAAAACACACTCAGCACCCTCCTTCACACCATTATTGCCCTACAGTCCTTAGTCAAATCTGAGAAATGACTGCTAGTGGTCAGCTTTCTCAAATGCTCTCACCTCCTCAACAAACATCAACTATAAACCTGTGGGAAAGATTTGGACTTGTTTCTCATATTCCTTTTCCACTGCCTCATGATTGAAGAAATAGATGGTCTTCATATCACTATCTTGTAAACTGACTTATAAATGATAAGGACATTAATAAAATGTACACACCTTAATATAACAACAGAGTCAGAACCAGAACTCTGGACTGAGAGATTATCAATCTCTTACTTGAATGAAAAAACAGATTTTTGCTAGAACTATGTTATGTATATTCTTGAATTTAATATGAAACACAGTGTCGACCACATGTATCATTTTGGATATCATCAGCAAAGTTTCAGAGGAAGGCATGAGGAAACATGTACTGAGTTCTTATTATTTACAAGAGTGTAATAAACCTTTAGAAGTAAGTCAAACAGTTTTGTTTTGTTTTCTTTTTTTTTTTTTTTTTTTAATCTACATAAGTGAAGGAAAATCAGATTGATGAAAATGGAAAAAGACTTTTGGTTCTATAGTCCTAATTCTTGAAAATTCTAAAGCTGAGTTTATAATAAAATATTAGCTATATCTCCCTATATACTATAGCTTTATTTTATTTGTAGTTTCATCTTTCTAATCATTCCCCTTACAGAAATAAACAGCATTAAAGGGAGTAAAAATCACATTGACAATTGTGTGGTTTGCCAACCTTAGTCTCCTTTAGAAAAATCTTCCTGAAAAATAATTTTAAAACTTTCAAATGCGCTATAGTTAGAGCCTGTGAGACAACCAACATTTTTTAAGTTAGAAAACTCTTAATGATTACTACATGATTATTTTATATATGTTAGAGAAACACACACTTGATGTCCCCTGAATTAAAGCCATCAAAAATAAAATAGCGGCTTCAACTCAGTAGAATGTGCTCCTGGCATGAATTACAAAGGGTAGCAAGACGTGACTCCTTGCTCTCTACTAAACTGCTTGCGCACTGTGTGGGCAAGTTACTTCACCCCTCTGACCATCAGTTCTTCACCAATGAAATGGAGAAAATACTGTAGAACACAGTACCTGCAGTTAACAATACAGGACTGTGCACTTTTAAAAATTTTAGTAGGATAGATCTCAGACTAAGTATTCTTACCACAAACAAAAACAAAGAACAGAAAATCCCCAATAAAACCACAAAAGAATACAACACAGTTTTGAAGGTGATGGATATGTTAGTCCCTTTATTGTGGCGATAGTTTCTCAGGTGTACGGATATGTCCAAACTCATCAAGTTGTTATACATTAAATGTGTGCAATGTTTTATATTAATTATACCTCAAAAAAGCTTTAAAAAATGGAGAAAATAATATCCCTACTTCATAGCTTTGCTTCTTGGAAGGAAAAAGTAAGAAAATGCATATAATAAAGGCCCAAGTAGAGTTACTAATTTCTTTTTGTTGTCCTTAGTGTTATCAGTGAAACCTCTTACCACTTTTATGCAACCTGTGCTTTAAAAATTACAAAACACAAGTCCACTTGGATTTAAAAATAAAATGAGCAACTTTCCTAGTATTGTGTTCCAGAGACCATGCACTTAACCTTTCCACAAGAACTCCTCTCACTAATGCAAAGTGAGCTAGTCTTCCTAATAGGGTCCCCAAGCTATCACAAGAAACTAAATGCCAAAATAAATATAAAACAAATTAGAGTATTATAGGATTGGGTTAGGGTTAAGTACACTTAATTGCCCTTCTTTGGAACAGAGCAGGAAATTCGTTCAAATTTAGCTGAACTAAATGGATAAACTTTGGCATTTGCTTACTGCCCTTCTTAAGCCATCTCCACTTTCCCAGGTGTGTCTTCTTTCTTGAGAACTTCTCTGAGTTCCTGCTCGTAATTATCAGTACCTGATTCACCATAGATCTATGTTCTACACCAGGATAGACTATGATATTAACTGTTACTAGTTGACCTTTTAATAGTCAATTTAGAAATAGCAACCAGCACAGAGATATAGCCACCAATGGGGGATTAACATATATTGAAGTATTGTGCTTTGACATAGCATCTCTTAGATACTTATTCTTCCTCAACCCTTTAGCTCTAGAATTCTCTTACTATGCCTTGCTGAAAATCGGTATTATCCCAAAAGAAAAAGCAGAAAATACAAAAAAAAAAAAAAACAAAGAAGAAGAAGAAGAAAGTAAGTAGACACCTCAAATTCTTCTTACCTAGAGGCATCCATTGTCAACTACTTGGTGTATTGCTTTCTAGATCCTTTGATGTGAGATTACATCTCTACTTTTGAGGCATGACAGTTCTTTACACACTCAAACACAGTTATTAGATCTTGTCTTTATTTTTTCTCCAAGAAAAAAAAGGTAAAAAAACACACCTTTTTTTCTTAGTATAAAATAGTTAGATCCATCCAGATCCATTCCAATGTCATTTTGCCAGTAAAAGGCATAAGAGATGCTTTCTGTCCTTGTGAAAAAAATTGTGTTGAAACAAGGTTTTGTATATCCAGCAGTCTCTCTTAACTGAACTTTGCCTGAGCCAGAAGCTTAAAAGTGAGGCATACTTAAATAGCTTAGTGTTGACATATATTTAAAATTGGGCTCTATGTAATTATTTGACACGTAGCTTTTGGGTAAAAGCATAACCAAACTAAGGAGATGTCCACTTATATTTTGCTTACCTTATATAGGGCAGTAGAATGAATTAGTTAAAAAATATTATCAATGGAAGGAATTCTATGACAAAAGCTACAATAAGAATTCCTAACAAATAAGTATTTTATCTTGTCTCATTTGCAAGATATAATAAATTGGTGAATATTTTTCCTAATGAACACTCTTCAATAAAAACAACTTGGAATAAAATAATGCAAGATGATATAAAAGTAAAATTAGGGAGGCTTGTTAAAATCTGTACATCTTCCAAGGAAATACAACATTGAATAGTTCATTCACTGTTTAGCACATTTACACACTCTTAAAAATCATGCAAACTGTTTTTATTACTGGGTTTGCTTTTTTTTAATTTTGAAAAGGGATTATATATATTTTTCATCTGTGAGACTCCAAAAATTTAAGTGCAAAATAATTACCATTGAGTTCTTGCTAATTAAATCAGCAGAGGATTTTAGCTGACACTATGCTAGGTACTCACATTAAGAGACTGTCTCATTGCATTAAACCGAGCGCATTTATCACAGATAAGCTCTTAGCCTATTTATTTGATATAGCAGTAAACGGGTAAGGGAAATGAATCTTCCCAATATTGTAGGCAACAGATGCACAGCTGCCTTGCTTCTAATTATCTGATCTAGAAGTGTTGAAGCAGAGAGGATATAAACACTATTGTCCTTAAACTGATCCAGAATATAATAAAACGTAAAGTAAGTTTCATTTCAATAAGTTGACTCGTCTTATCATCAAACTAAATTAAAAGAAGAATTTTCAAGATGTGTGCATAAACGTATGCTGTATTCAAACATGATTAAACATCAGGGCTATAGGGCAGCTTAAATCATAAAATACACGTAAATTGAAACAATGAGGCTATCCTGTGGCTTTTTCAAAACATCATGAAATCTGTCTATTCAGAAAGTCTGTCACCAATGTTTTAATATATTCATTTGTTAATTTACTCATATTTATCAAATTCCTATAATATGCCAGCCACCATGCTAAATGCTGTAAACACAACTGTGAGGAGCAGCACGTTCATCTTGCCTCAAATCCTTTCTTGTAATGTATCTGATAGAAAATTTCTGTGAATGTTGGGTATGAATAGGGCAGACATGAACTTACAGATATAACTTAGTATCTGTCTGTGAAGAGATAAGTCTATTGACTGATAGAGAAATTGTGCTTAAATATCAGTGGCTAAATAAATACTGCTAATAGATTTCTAATTTTTAACATGTATTTTAGAGGTTTCTTGGGATTTTTTTTTTAGAATAAAAATTAGTTTTAGAATTAACCACATTCACTGAAGTATTTTCTTCATATTTTTTAAAAGTACAATAAATTGGTTTTTGAAATTTCGATATTCCTAACATACATGCAGTTTTCTTAAAAATATAAGTAATTTTCTTTTTAATGTATTTATCTGCAGTTAGGATATATTCAGTTAACTTAATTCCACATGACTTTTATTTGCTACTGAGTATACTATATTGATATATCATTTAAATACCTTGATTTTCAAGCAAGGGCCACAATAAAACAAATAATCCCTAATGATCCTGTCATGTTTTCAACACCACCATAATTTAGAGTTGATCATAGTCAGGAATATGGATTTGCAGGTCAAAGGAATCAAATGATAAAATATTAGAAGCAATTTGAGCATTTGTAATAACTTTGTTCCTATAAGTCTGCAGAAATATGCTTTCATGCCCTACAAAAATGGGGAATGGAAATAGCAATAAATCACCATTGCTGCATTGGCCTTAGACTTCAGGCAAGCATCTAAAATAAATTGCATCTGATACCTAAAGAGCATATTTCTCTCATTCTTGACATTTTACAAGCTTCTGTGACAGTTAAACTAGTTCAGTTAAGTAAGTTCAGCATGGCAAGTAGAACGTATTTTACAAGATTTCAATTATCTGGAGAATAAACTAGAAAAGAAACAAGCCCTTCACATATCCTTTATGAGCCACCATATTTATGTAGCTTTCCTTAACTGGTCCACCCCCTATTGATATATTTGTGACCTTTACAGGTTCACAAAATACTGATTTACTGATTTCTATTATATTCTATTATAAAACGTCTGAGTTTTTTCATGTGTCTGACACCAGGACAACTAAAGGATGTTCTGTAATGTTGTGATTATCTGCCCTGGGTTTGATATTAGAAAATCCAACATCAAAACCCTACTCTGCTCCTTTATAAATACAGATTTCTGGTTGTTACAAAATACATTCTTCCTTTTCCTTTTTACTAGATCCTGATTTGCTGAAGTAGAAAAGCACTCAGATAAAAAATTGTATTTCCCAGCCTTCTTTGCAATTATGTGTGACTCTGTGATATATTTCTGGTTGTTGATTCTTAAGTGGGAGTTTTTAGATGAGGCTTTAGAAAGCAAGTATAAAACGGGACAGGGACTCAGCTGACAAGAAAAAGATGTTTCTCTATCTGAAAGGAAAATTAGATTCTAGAGTTTAAGCAAACTTTTTGACAATGAAACATGGACACAGTAGTCATGGATGGGTTTCTAGAAATATCAAAGTCCAAAAATCCTGATTTGATCATGGAGTCATCACACTAGCCCTGAAATGCCTACTTTTCACACTTCTCTTTATGTGATTAAAAAATGAAATCCTTATTGTATTTAAGCTACTGTTTAACTTTGTTTATTCTTTTTAGCTAAATATGATTGCTAAGTAATACATTATAATATTAAATACTTCTTAATGTTAATATAATATTAATACTTTATCATATTAAATCCAGTCTGAATTTCAGTTCAGTGTTGAAAAAGCTTTATTCATAAAATGGGCATATCAATAAGATTTTAATAAGTGAGAAAATTGAATAAGAACATAGTGGTAAAGGGCTTATCACAATGTCTGCTACAGTATTTGCAGTCTATCAATCACAATAATTATTGTTATGTGCTGTTTGAGAGGTAGTGACTTTTTTTTTCTGTTTTAATTTTTCCACTTGATATGTTACACCTGAGAAACAAATTAGGCAAGCACATATTTAACGACTTCATTTTAAGATAAGTCTAATTATGTGTCTTTACATGTTTTTTATTCTTAAATCTAACAATATAAATAACTATTAATTATAGGAATTAAAAATTATTTTTCTGGACACATTGGCAGGCCTATATGAAGCATTGCTTTTAAAGTTTGTTTTTCTAAAACTTTATCTGAATTGAAACATTTGAGAAATCCTAAGTTCCCCTTTCTGTTTATCTCAAAATACTGAAGGAAAAAAAAATAGTGCATTAAAACTGGATAAGATGAAGCTATCATGAAAGCAAAAGAAAAGGAAAGGAAGGATAGAAAGAAGGAAGGAAGGAAGGAAGAAGGAAGGAAGGAAGGAAGGAAGGAAGGAAGGAGGGAGAGGAAGGAGGGAGGGAGGAAGGGGAGAGCAGGAGGAAGGAAAGAAGGGAGGGAGAAAAAAAGAGACTATAAATTTAATTTGAGTCCCATGCCTTTTAAATGAATGTTTGGGTTTTGCAAGGCTCTAGTAAGGCACAAGTAGGTTAATTTAGATAGCATCTGAATTGTTTCAGATAAACAAATAATTTAAAAAGAACTACTGTAGTAAATTTATTAATGATTTGAAGAGACTCTTTTCAGGAAACAAGTCAGTCAAAATGAAAGAAAAAAAAAAAAAAGCCCAAATATGAATCTCACATGTCACCACTTAAATTCCTTCAGTGGAGCCCTCTTGCTTTCAGGATGAGTCATTACATATCTTGCATTTGTCATTATATAACCCTTGTTTACCTCTCCAGATGTCACCATGTACACACTTCATAACATTTGCTTAAAAACAGAACTTGATACAACACTTCAACCGTTCCTGTTGCCTCATTTCAATTGGCTTCTTCATAATCGTTCCGTTTATCTAGTATGTTCTCATCTCCTCTCATCCTCTAAGTGATTCTTATCTCTGGATCTCAGTACAGATATTCATATCTCTGCGAAATCTTTTTGATTTTAGAGTTGTCCTTTAAAGTACAGGATACCAAGTTCAATTTGAGTTTTCAATAAACAATAAACAATTTTTAACATATGCAGTATGTCTCATGTAATTATATACATATTTATACAAAAGAAAAAAAAAGAGCAGTGTTTATCTGTGAAGCAAATTGAACTGGGTGTCCTATATTTTTCTTTGTTAAATCTGACAACCATTCTTCCTTCTGTATCATCACTCACTAGACGCCACCATCCCCCACTAGGCTAAATGTCCATCTTTAGTACCCCAATAGCACTGGCTGCATACAGTGTTCTGGGCTGCTTCCCCACTAGACAACTATCTTGAAGGCATGAGTTGTGCCTCCTTCCTTTTGTATCCCCAACACCTGTACAGTGATTCACATACAGTGGAAGCTTAACATTAATTCCTTCTTGGTCCGAAGGCATGCCACTTCTCACACTAAACATCAACCCTTATCTACCACGTATTAACACAGATTTGTCTTTATTCTCCTTGAGAAATTTTGAACTTTCCTCATGTATTTTTTCAGGAGTAGAAAAACCCTGGGCCTATTACATGCTTTCTGGTCTCTTATTTCATCCTATCCCACTAATATCAGGATTCCATCTTTAGGATCTATGAACAGTTTGAAATAAAAAGGCTTTTATTACCTCCTTGCAACTCAGCATTTAAAGAATCCTAGTTCATGTTAGAATAGAACTGCTTTATACCTAAAATGTCTGTCATGAAACTTGTTATATTTCCTAAGTAGGCAAAGAAAAAGACAAAGATTATGGCCAAGTTTAGTGTCTGCAAATCCCTTGCTATTATATAAAAAAATTATGCTAGCTTCTTATTCACTTGTGAAGGAAAGGTCCTTTCTGACAGCTAGTTTTAAGGAACCATTCCTGCTTTTCATGGTGACTATCAATTCTCACCCTATTGTTCTCTAGTCATAACAGTCTTCCAGGATTATACACTAAATTTTATAGCACAAACAGCTTAAAAATATGCTTAGAACAAATAATTTTTCTGCTTATCTAGAAACAGTTTTCTCACACATTAAGATTATTGTGAAATGTCATAAAGCTTACAATTCTATATATTTTGGTTTAAACTGTGGTCAACCTTTAGACTTTTTGTTGTTATTTGTTTGCTTTTCTGCTGTATTTATTTCTAGTTTTATTCCTAGGCAATTATTATAAATCATACACACACACACACACACACACACACACACACACACACTCACATTCTCACCCACACTTTTGTTTTTAAGCATGCTATTGTGACTGTATTCCCACCAGAATTCATCCTCCATGTATGGAACTACTTCTCTCATTTGCCAAATTTCTCTTGATTTTTTTACCTACCTTTCAGAATAATAGTAACTACATCTAATACCATATTATCATAAACTGATGATCATTCTCTCAAAATCTGTTGAAATCTTTCAAATTAAACTAGGTCTGTCCATAGATATACCAACTTAGGCATAACTGTATAAAACATTTGTTTTAAAGGCAAAGAACATGGTACATCAAGAGAAATAGAGTGAGGGCTTTTTCTATCTGAAGTCTAAGAGCTGTCCTGTGTGCAAGGTCACCAAGGGCCCTTGTGCCCCCTGGCTTGAGCTACCAAGATCTATATCAACTCAAGCCAGGCGCAGTCGAGTGGGGACCAACACGAGAACTCACGGGGTTCGTAGAGGTGGGCACAGCCCCCCACCTTACCCACCTTACCCAGGGTAAGGAAAGCCTCTGCCTCTGTGGCTGCACTCTTTCCCAAAACCTGCAAGGGAAGTGATTCAATGATGTGCTCTCCATCTATTCATATGCATATAGGTTTTGTCCCTTAGGGAACTACAAACATCCTGAGACTTATGGTTCTTCTGCCTGCAGGCAATTGTGATTGGCTTCAATCAGTTTCCTATTATGATGTATAGGATTCACAGATCTTGATTGACAAGCTTTATCTCCTTTATTTCCCCACCTAACTAATAAAAACTAATGATAGGCCCTATTGGGGGTCCAGTCTTTGAGACTGGGTCCGTTTGGCCCGGTTTACAATCTATTCATGGCTACTGTCTTTTCTTAACCCTGCGCCGTTCTCCTCGCTCCCCACAACTCTCATTGCATGGGACTCGACAAGAAACTAAAGAATTTGGCCCAGAGGGTCTTGAGGGAGTTTCCAATTTTAAACAGTACATCTTAAATTTAACTGTCCTTATCTTGGTTAAGAGTAAAAATACCAGATATCCAGGCAGCTGTCTTCACTAGACTCTGCTATCAGCAACTCCTCTGCCGGTGCTTCTCTTCTTAAATAAACCTTCTATCTTCTAAAAAAAAAAAGCAAAACAGAAAACACCAGACATCCAGCTATCCCCAGAGATAAAGGTAGAGCTTCCTTGCTTCTTTCAGCTTAGCTATATATCAACTATCTCCACAACATAACATATATATTTATTTTTACCAATGTTTAAAAACAAAACTAAAAATGTAAATATAAAATAGAAACATTGTCTTCTAAATGGAAAAATCAGTTAACATGCTTATTTAAAATTTCACCAATCAATATCAGGCATTAGTCATGCCACTCAAATTGACATAACCATTATTATAAAATATGTTCTATTTTTTTTCTCAGTTGTACAATTGATATTCTCTTTTTTGTCAATGTCTTGGACTTTTAGTATACTTTATTTGGCAAAAAATATGGAAGAAAATATTTTTCTTTTACTGTATTGCTATTAATCTCTTTATCTCACATTTTAAACTCACTACTTGCTTCTATTTGAGTGAATTCCAAAGAGAAATTGTCTCACAAACTAGTGCTCAGTGTCTAATTAAGATGGTGTTTCAGCTGCCCCAATCTACTCAAGGCCTTTAGCCATGCTATCCTTATGCCGCTGGCTTGTGTAGTCCATAATTACACTCTACTAATCCTCAATACATTTAGATGCTAATGAATCTAGTACTCATATGCTTACACATTCACTGAACCACAAATAACTGCTGGGCACATACTCCTTGGCAACCACAGTGCTAAGTAATGAAAAAACAAGAGCAATAGGGCTTCTGCTCTCACGCGTGTATAGGCTAATAGAAAATACAGACAGGAAAACAGTAACTTACACAGAGTGTGTTAAATGCTGTAGTGGAATTCCTGATAGGTTGAAGCCCACAAGAGGTACCTAAGGTGAGATGTCAGTGAAGACTTTCTGAAGTAAGTGGTAGCTACAACATAGAGAATAAAGATAGACTGAAATAGACTGATGGGATATAGAACATTCCAGCAGAAGGATCAGAAAGAGCTTAGCAGATTTGAGAAAGTGAAATTAATACCCTATGTCCTGAGTCATTGAGAAAATGAGAGAATACATGAGAGTTAGAGCAAGAGAGTGAGTGAGAGAGAGGAGATTGGTTATGATTGTGTAAAGTAAGCACCAGACAGA
Source organism: Rhinolophus sinicus (assembly GCF_036562045.2). Taxonomy (NCBI): domain Eukaryota; kingdom Metazoa; phylum Chordata; class Mammalia; order Chiroptera; family Rhinolophidae; genus Rhinolophus; species Rhinolophus sinicus. Next base: position 136,805,938 of record NC_133756.1, read on the forward strand.
GGCTCTAAGAAAAGAGACAATATAAAACCTTAGAGGTCCTTGTAAACAATGTCAGTAAGAGAGAGAAATGTGACTTAAGAGAGGGGTTTGATAAAGGCCCCTAATTTTCCAGATTTCCACAAGTCAGCCATAGGAGAATGGTTGATATAACATAAAAATGGTTCTCCACATCGGTGCTGTTTTTCTTAGACTCTTAACTCTTCATCTCTCTCTAGATTTCCCACCCTCTTTGATGTGGTGATCATGTCTCCTCCCTCATGAAATTTTCCATTGAATTAACTGAATAAATACATTTTTCTCCTTTCTCTAAAGCTACATAACTTTGCTTAGTTCCCCCCCACCCCATATATAATATCCTGAACACATTTTCTTGAACTGTATATGTTTTAAACTTATTTTCCCCTTCCACTAGACTAGCTTCTTGAGTATGTCTTAACCATTTTAGAATCTCCTATAATATGGTCATTGATGAGTTATAAATTAAACAAGACTGATTAATTAGGCACAGGGCAAACATTAAGAAACAGAAGTTATGGTTTTTCATAAGACTTACACATTATAGCAGAACATTATTTCATCAAATGTGTAACCCTGTTTGGGGCAGGGTAGTTGGAAATTCACACATTTTTTTTTTTTTTTACAGTTATCTGATTCTTATTGTCAGTTTAGCTGATGCTACTGCTCTAATTTAGAATGTACTTTTCTCAGTTGAAAGAACACCAGCCACCATGGATTAAAAAACAAGAAAACACTAACTTGTAGGTAGATTGACTAGAAGGTCAAACTCAAAGAAAAGTAATTATGTTTACTTTTAAACAGCATTGCCTTCTCATGAAAATGAGATTAGCCAGGTATCTGAATGCATTTCTTTAATCAGAATTCTTTGGTTTAAAATAATTTGTAAAAAACCATTGAACATTATTTTGGGAACATGAGAAGTGCTGTTCTATTTTCTATTTAAATCAAATTATTCCTTTAGGCAATGATTATTCCTTGCTGATTAGCAGAGGATCAAGTTCCCTTACCAGCAGGAAAAAAAAACACACACAGAAAAACATAGAATTCCACTCTCTACATACACTAAAATTTATAGCTATTGATATGATCTCTCTCTCTCTCTCTCTCTCTCTCTCCCCCCCCCCACCATGTGAATAGTATATTTGTATCATTGAAGTTGAGAATTTATTGGTGTAGAAGTAAGTGTACTTCATGTATAGGCATACTATTGTGATAATAAGCCCTTATGTGTATTATCTCATTTTTTTCATATAACCATACAGAGTTACGTATTCTTGCTGTTTCAGTTTTGCAGATGAGCAAAAACCAAGGCAAAGACTGCTGAGATATTAATAAATTGTTTAAAGACACTCAGCTAGAAAAAGGGCAAAGCTAGAGTGTGAACTCCTATCAGTCTGACTTCAGAATCTAAGTTCTTACCCAAATAGGATGTAGTCTTAGGCTCAACGACACCTGTAGTGAAGAGCATCACCACTCTTCCTAAGCCCGTGTTCTTGAAAGGCTGCACCGCCCCTTCATGGTTCTTTTTTTTCACCCTTCACTTTATCACAAAAACAGTTTTTGGAAAGAAATTAGAGTTTTAAAAATCAAAATCCACTCAGATTTTCATTCCTTCTAAATGATGATGGCCTATTTAGTGTCTTCCGGCCACCTTCATGAAAGTAGTATACGTGTAAAACCTGAAGAATAGAGGCCTGTGACTTTGTGCAGAAATAAATGTTTTTCACTTTTGCCTTTTTGTGTGTGAACAAATTTATAGATTACAGACTCTGTGAATTTGAAAGGACCTTACAGGATCTGATTTAGCTGACAGTCCCTCAGTTCTCTTGAACATATCCCTGTCAAAAGATGATCTAATAGTGACGGGAAATTTATTATCTGTCAAAGCCTACAATTTTCGTTCATCGCCTCCGATTGAGCGCACTCATCTCCTTAAACGCCTGCCATTTGATCCTGATTATACATTATCATCATGAAGCCAAAGAGAAGAGTGTCTAAGTTTTTTTATTATGTGTTATCTTTCAAATATAGAGGGTGCCAATATATATATTTCCAACATTTTAAGAAAGGAAAACTGTATTAAAATTGTGATACTCAATATATACCAATAACAAAAGATGAATACAAGTCACGTTTGACTTCTGCAATTACTAGAGGTGCTCAAAGTGTTACCATCAGCTCCAGACACTTCTGATTACAGCAAACTACTGATTGAGCAATGTTGACCAAAGTATCCACTTGTATACATTTTTTGGAACCCCAGGTATTTGAGACTAAGGCAACAACATTTTCCCTGTCAATTACTCTTTCCAAGGTAGGCATAGCCAGCTCCTTCATCTGCTTTTCAAAATGCCCTCACTGTCCTGAATAGATTCAGCTTTGGTTTTATTTTTCTTAAAACTCAGCAGCCAAAACTGAAGAAGAGGATACTCAAGATGTATTTTGGCTAATGAAGCAGGAGTCCCAGTTTCCTTTCTGAGGCACCATTTTCTATTAATTTCCAGTTGGATTATATTAATTTTGTTGACAACTCACACTGATGTGTAATTAAAATGTTTTCAACATGTGCTATATGCAGAGCCACTATCTTCTACCTTCACTATTATTGGTCATTTTCTGACAAGATACAAGAAAAGGTAAATACTAGCCTATTGACAGACATCGTTTTAGATTCTGAACCTAATAGTCCTTGATTAAAAGCAATGAACAGCCAAGGCTGAGTTTTATAAGCATTTTGGTATACAAAACCAGATATCCCACCAGGCATTCATAAAATCAATAACAAGTGATGAGTTAATTAATTAAATATTTTAAAGAAGCAAACTTTAAAGATTTTTTTGGCAGTTCAGTGAAAACAATAGGGATCAAATTTTATTTTCAAAGAACTTAAGAATATGCTGAATTGAAATGGAAGGGAAACACTTAAAAAGAAAAAAAATTTCTTAATAAATGCCAAATTACTATTTTAAAGTTATTTGCACAGTATAGAGTATAACATTTCTTCACAAAACAATTTCACATTTTATCATTTAATGTTAAGTATACACTTTATAAAATAAGGTGGGTTTTTTTTTTAAGTTTTCAAAAAAAGTCCGGCATTTCAAAATAAGAAAAATTATTTAACGTGCTGCAATATCATAACCAAACAAATCAGACTGTTCATTTTCTTGTTTTCTCTTAGTTTGGATCCAAATACAGGAATAATATAAATGTGTATTTTAAAACATTTCCTTTAATTCTACATTTTAACAAGGTATATCTGACACTGTATCATATACATATTTTGAGAACGTTGGGGAAGTAAAGCAATCATGTAGAAATTAAAGCTTTGCCTCCCCAAATGATTTCAGTTTTCTGAAGTTGCAATTCTTTTTTATTTTATTTTATTTATTTTGATGCTCTTCATGTGCATACATTTTCAGAGTTGTTATAGCCTCTTAGATAATTGACTCCTTTATCATTATGTAATGTCATTCTTTAATTATTATTAGTTTCAGGTGTACAAAACAATGTACTAGTTAGACATTTATATCCCTAACAAAGTCATGATCCCCCTCCCCCAATATACTACCCCTCTGACATAGTATATAGCTGTTACAGTTCTGAAGTTGCGATTCTCAGTTTAGCGTTTCATGCTCTCCCTGTTGGCACTTCAGATTGGATACAGAAGCTAAACCCCAGCCATCAGCACTGTAGCGTCATATTTACAAAGAAAAGCAAACATTAAACTTCAAGTCTTCAATGCACTAAAAAGCAAATATGCCAGGAAGAAAATCAGCTCCCTGTGTGGTCTGCACAAAATCTTTGTTCTTCAGAACCGTAGAGAGAAATACTTTCAAGGTCTTTTCAGCCCCAAAAGAGCTAAAGGACATTCATGACTGTGGCAGTTTTGCTCATTTTTTCTAATATAGAGAGAAATTGCCACTAAGGGAAATAGCCTTCTTCAATAACTGAAATGTGAAAATGGATTTGTAGCACTTAAAATCTAAAGGTGGGGGAATGTACAAAAATTGGCATGGGCATGGATATACTGTAGCCCAGCTCACAACTGACATTTTCACTTATGTCTCTGGGTATCTAAAATAATATACACGGAATGGTAAATAAAACTCTAAAAAAAAAAAAAAAAAGAGAGAGAGAAGACTGCCTTTAAACAAAAGGATTTTTGAAAAAAGATTTCTGCTAGAAAACACATCTGGAATTATAGGGAGAATATGCATAGTAACCCAGAGTTGTAAATGGTTGAATTCTCCTAAAGGCCTTAGTGTAAAACCAGGCCCCTATTAAAGATTTTCTATGAGTAACTTGATTCTTACAAGAATTTAAGAAATTAGAGATTTACATCAGACACTGAGACATAAATGAAAAAAGGCAAACTTTCAATCTGATGATGATGAAACGTATATATTTACTATTTTGTCTTTTATATGATTCATTCTAATAATGGAGGTAATAAGCATCTTTATTAAATGTGTACTATGAACAAAGCACTTTCTATAGAATTTATCATTCATTCCTAATTATAAGTATTACATGTATAAATATTCCCATTAGGAATTCAGGCTGTTTGAAACAGGTCAAGTAACTTGATCAAAATCAAATAGCTGATAAGCTTTACAGCTGAAATTTTAATTCAGATACTTTAACACTCAAAACAATTTTGTCTTTGATATATAAAAACGAAATATACACATGTGCACACATACACATACACAAACACACTCCTTAAAGATTAAAACAGGGTTGGCAAACATTTTCTGTAAAGGGCCAGATAGTAAATATTTTAGGCTTTCCTAGATGTATGAGCTATGTCACAGCTACTCAGTGTTGCCATTGTAATATGAAGGCTGCCATGAGCAATATGTAAACAAACGAGCATGGCTGTTCCAATAAAATTTGATTTATAAAAACAGGTTGAAAGCCAGATTTGGCCCCTAGGTAGTAATCTGCCTACCCCTGGCTTAAAATAATAACATTTTTTGTTATTTTGCCACAGTAACGAAAAAATAATTGAAATGTTAACATAATGTAACAAGAAATAACTGTGATAGAATTCAAAGTTAGAAAGCAGGAGAAAAACAACAGCAGCAGTTTAGAGGGAAAGAATAACCAACTATGTAAAGTCAAGTCTTCCTAATATTTTACCTATGGATTATGGAGTGGCTGTTGCAGACTGAATTAAAAAGTAACAGGAACTGAGGAGAGATACATCATGACTTAAAACCAGAAGAAGTTAGAGACATGTGAACAATAAGCAGAAAGGAAATATCAAAAGCTCCTGTGATAAAAATGCAATTATCTAGAATCTAAAGAACCAAGTAATTTCAATAAATGATTGCTTCATAATATGGTAGGATCAAAGGAGAAAATTTCAATTCACTAACTATTAAAATACCTTCTTTCCCATTCAAGATGAAGTAAAAGGGACTATATTTACATTCCCACCTGAAGCAGTTGAAAACAAATGAAAATATAAAACAATGGTTTTTAGATATTGAACATCATGCGGAGAATGATCCCAAAGCAACAAATGAGGTAGGCCACACAACTGTCCTGGTTTGTTGGCTGGAATAATTACCAGGCTGCAACAGTGGTAGAGGAAACCTAGATAGAGCCTAGTGGTATTGCTGAGTTGAGGAAGGAAATCTGGGTGTATGAGGAAGTCAAGTTGGTAAGAGTTTTCTGTGCAAGATTCCACATAAGAGAGGGCTGGCTACACACAAAGAACTCGAGATCTGCAAAAAACTCACCTGAGAGCCATGGGCTGAGAAATGATCACCATGTAAAAACAAAACAAAACAAAAAAAGACCTCATGATTCATAGGACATCAAGTAGAGTATTCAGAAAAGTTTTAGCTCAATAGTATGGCAATGGCAAAATTAGTCCTAAACTCCTAACTGATCTGGTCTCATTTAACAGATTTTAGAAATAAGCCTCCAAAGGATCAAACACTTTCTTGTGCCTCAGAACAAGATTGAGGATGTGTATAGGGATATACAAATATCTAATACCTGAGAAAACAAAACTCACAATGGCTATCATCCAATAAACACGTATCTGCATACAAAGAAGCAGGCAATCCATAATTTAATCAATAGAAGCAGACCCAGAATGATAGAGATGATAGAATTAATCACCAAGAACATAAAAGTAATCATCATAACTATATAACTTGAATTATGTATAGTTCAAGAAGGCAAAGGAAAGATTGACCAGGTTGAATAGAAAATATAGAAAACACAAAAATATATTTTTTTTGTGTGTGAGCTTGATCTTCCCTTTTCAATTAGAAACATTTAAAAATACACACAATTGCATATTTGAATCCAACAGGCAATATTTTTAACCTTTGGATTCATCCTCCAGGAAAGTGACATAAAATGCCATCAAGTTAACAGGTCAACATTTTAGCTTTATCATTATCACCAGTTCTATTTTTTTTTAATAAGTTTTTCAATAAAAAACATGTTTATCACTGTTCTTTACAAGAATTATCTTTATTTACAATATCATAAATGTAGATACAATTTATCATTTTCAAAAGTGTTGTCTTACTTTGAGCCTAAAAGTCCCAATTTACCTTCTGGTACTGTGACAATTGCCACAGCCACTCATGTACACTTCAGATTTCTCTGACTTAAAGTGGGGAGAGACCCAAAGTCAGCCAATCTCAGTAGTTGTGTGACATCACCTGTCAAGTAAGTCACTCCTAGAATAAATACAACTGTTAACAAAAATAAAATTGAATTTTCCTGTGTATATATTTTTAGAAGCAATGGAGGTGCGGCCATATATTGGTAATACAACTGAGGAGCTAGTCTTAGAATTCCATGTGAAAAGAGCAATTGAGGACAATCTTGCCCTTGTATTTTAAACTTGTTCCACATATGACTCTTCGGTATCAATTATAAAATAAGAAAAAAACTAAAATTGCAATATTGGAAGTAGACTTTCCAAGGACAATTATATTCAAAAACTCAAGAGTCAATGACGTGATAGGAAACTTCAATTTATTGTTCAGCTTTTTTTCCACTAGGTGATAACCAAATGATCTCTGAGTTTTAAGTATTAATGAATACTTAAATTTCTTTGGGGCTGCTATAAAGAAGAAAAAAAACAATGTATGTACCAGTTAAGAATACATACTTTAAAAAGTCACATGGGAAGTAAGGTAGTATTTGTCTTGCTCTAGAAGACAAAATTAAAATAAATTAGTGAAAGGTATAGGAGGGTTTGTTGTAGCTGATTAAACACTCAATTTACTATTTTAGAACTCTCCAGAAGTTTTAGATAGAGGCTTAGTGGACGTTTGGATACCATACAGATGGCTCAATAATGGGTAGGAAGTTGGACAACAATGAATTCAAACAGTTTCGTATCTAAATACTTTGCTCTAATTAAGTAGTTTCCACTACTTAATTTTATCTATTTAGTAAAATTAGTTCTCTAATAATTCTGTTAATCTAATTCCAAAAGAATATGAATAATGGATTTTTTAGCTCAATGTTTGTAGCTCAAGGTAAAATGTTTTAAAATAACATAAAATGAAACCCCAAAAGTATTCTTCAATGAAACAGCCTAAGAATAATTTTGATTTATATTTTAAAAACAGAATGTATGCAGCTTCTATTTTTAAATTATTTCCTCCAGAGTGATTTTTATAGGATTTTTTAACAGGAGATATACCACATGTGAGTCAGTGTAATGAGACTGATGTATTGCACATCAAAGCAATAAAATTGATTCATAAGTATCCATAAACCCATTGGAAAGATTTCATATAATAGTTTGAATGTTAAAAAAGTCACACAGACACAATTTTAGAAGTTCAGTCATTCAGAATAGTAATTCATAGGATTTTCTGAACCAATGCTAAGATTTCTTCTAATATCTCTTTTCTGAGTAGGTGCAATTTTGTTTCTTTATATTATTCTGAACTTCCTAACTGATACACATAAAACTACTATTAATGGCAATGTGAACAGTTAGATACTATAGCCAAAATTTTTAGAAACAGTCCTATAATTGGTGTCATTCAAAGTCTGCTTTGATATAAGATAGAAAAGGCTCACAGAAATACTGCTATTTCTGTTGTGTCTATGCCTGGGTCTGTTTTCCAAATAAAATGGTGAACCACCTTCTCATGCTTCCAACTACACTTAGGGTGATCCTCAAGGGTCTGGAACATCTGTTACCAGAAGACATGTATAGTTAGACACAGTCATTCCAATTTGAGAATAAAACAAAGGTATATTTAGTCTTTAGCAAACACTTTCACAGTCTGGAGTTACAACGTAATTTCATGCTTACCAATGTAAGGATAAGCTTTCCATGTATTTACACTTTTGGCACTATTTGATAGATTGGTTCTTTGGTGTTAGGCCTATCTATGGTAGTAATAAATGTAATAACTTTTCTGAGAGGGGAAATACTGTGAACTTGTTTTGTATTCTTTTAGGTGTTCCAGATATTAGAATGTTTTATATAAATTCTCTTTCATGAACATATTCATATGGAATAAATTGCAAAAGTAGAATTATTATAGTATTTCCCTTCTCTATGTATGTGAGTTTCCTTGTGACCACTTAATGGGTCAGTACTATTTTTTGTTTTTTAATTAGCAAGTTGTTTTTTTTTTTTATATGAGAAAATAAGTACTATTGTTTTTATTTGTACTTCATGCATTATCAGGAGGGTTAAGAATGTTTTTAAATATTTAATTTCTTTTCATTATAGTCTTCTATGAATTTTCTATTCATATCTTTGACCAATTCTTCTATAAGAATACATAAAATATATAATAATTTTAAAGCATGATGGAAATGTGGAAGACCATTTGCTACATTTTATGGAAGAATTGTGAAGAAATAAACAACAAAAAATATATTAGCATATTTGTGATAAGTACAAATAATTTACTCTTGAGGAAAACAAGCACATAGGTAGCTCAACATGATATTTCCTTTATCTAACACAACTTGGCTTATTTAAAATGAAACTAGGCAGCAAAATAAAGTTTCAAAGTGTTAACTAAAAAGTGAGGTTGATTCTACCTATATAAGGAAGAAACTTATTTGGTGAGGTGCCTTAGAAAATATGCTGACTCAATTAGGAGAGAAGCATTCCTTAAGGAAAAAAAAATGATCTCTATTTTTAATACCCACCCTCTCCTTATCAATATAAATATATCTGTAATTTCAATATATACATGTTTGATTCAAACAAAACATATGCCTAATAAAATAGCTATCTTGGGACCAACCCACTATAAGAGTTTAGACATGTTTTAAAATCACATTCCAAAAAATAAGTAAAACACTCAATTTAAATTTATGATAAAAAGGTTTTTACATATATATGCAAAGGTCTTTTCGAGAAATACTCAATATTTTTATTTTAGAAAGTAGTTTGTATTTGTCAATAGCATTCATTAACTACATTATTGTAAGGCCAACAATTTGATTGTATCCAAACTTGTAACACTGAGACAGTCAACACATTGACTTGTTTCTGAGCTTAGCACAAACATATTGAAGAGCCAAGGTCAATCTTCATGTAATAAAGATTTATGTGGTGGGAAATGTCTAAAGGGAAGTTTAGAAATTCAGTTGATCAGACTTCCAATGGTCTACATGACCTAAGGTTATCCAAAGAAATAGTCACTTCCATATTTAACTCTTTCCTGATGACATTACCCAACATGTTGCTCAACACTGACTACAGACAGACATACAAAATAAATGTTTTACAATTTAAAGCCGTGCAAAACATCTTTTCTCTGTATAAATCAATATGCCTTGTTTGATAATTATACTAAATTATTTATTAGCCTACTGAATATTTCTGTCTACAAAAATTTTCAGAAATAAATTTAATATTTAATCACTTTAGCCTTCAAGAATATTTCTCTCTCCTTCTTTTTGTGATCCTTATTTTCTATTGCTATTTTTCCAAATTATAAATATGCATACATGTACATATGTACATATGTGCATGTTTATTTAATTTGTATATTAAATGGACTGAGTAATTGAAAAGAAAAGTAAAACCCAAATATCAAAAGGGTAACTAAATGTGAAACAATAAAGGCAACAGATCAATGTGTGTGTATATGTGTGCGTGTGTCTGTGTGATGTTTGAGTGCTTGAAAATCAAAAAGGAAAACCCAGCGGGGGGTGGGGGGGTAGTGATGAGTGAGAAAGGTGAAGGGATTATGATGTACAAATTGGTAGTTACAAAATAGTCACAAGGATGTGAAATACAGTATGGGAAATATAGTCAATAATATTGTAAAAACTATATATAGTGCCAGATGACTACTAGGTTTATCATGGGACTACTTCATAAATTATATAAATACCTAACCACCACTGTGCTGTACCCCTGAAACTAATATAAAATAATAATACTGCATGTCAACTATAATTAATATATATGTATATTATACTCACACACTATATATACATACATATATACGTGTATATATATATATACACACACACATATATATACATTCTGTGACTCTATATATGTATAGAGTCACAGAATGTAAACTACAGTATAGGGAATATAGTCAATATTGTTATAATAGCTACGTATGGTGTCAGATGGGTAGTAGACTTAGAGGGATTATTACTTTGTGAGGTATGTAAATCTCTAATCACTATGTTGTTTTGTATACCTGAAACTAAGAAAAAAAGAGAAAAGAAAAGCCAAACTCAACCTTAAGATACTATTGTAATATTCACTAAACTTTCCACATTAAAATAGCTCTGGATTTTAAATTTAAAAGCCCACATTATACGTATAGCACCATATTTTAAGGAAAGTGATTCTAAAGTTTATCAATAGGACAATAACAATTTTAGGTGCATGAGAGTTGGAATTATATAATTGGAAAGGTTTTTGTCTTTGTAGGGTCCCCGTAATTTTTAAACACAATTTTATGAACTACATCTAGCAACTTTATCCACCTATCCATCTATCTATCACCTACCTATGCCTTTGTTTTTTCATCTACTACAGAAGTCATCTGCTATAATATTATAAAGCATATAATTTTAATGACTAGGTAAAGTACAAAGAAATGAAAGTATTTTTTGAATTACTCTATGGAGAATGAACATCGTCTAGGTGGTGAAGAATGGAGGGGATGTCCTTGCTGGTAATTGCAGCTGCCGTTAATCTGTATGAGCTCATTAATTTTTATGGTTCCTTCAAATTCAACATTTATTTAAGATAAGTTAGGGAATGACATCATCATAATTGCCTCTTTCAAATCAAGGGTGAGTTTGATTTAACAAGACTTTTGGACTCTTTTCCTGAAATAGAGATTATTATTCATTGGTGGCTTCACATAAAATTCTTGAAAGTGAAAAGATGGATTTTTTCCACTTTAGCAAAGACAAGGAGAAGATTCTGCAGTTTTTTTCAAGGTCTCCTTAATTGTCCTTGTCCCATGACTTATAACTGATTCCATAAGCTTTATAAACTATAGTTTATTTAGATTCAAATGCTTAAAACTGAATAATCTATGTGACAATAACATTGGAACAACATAAAAGGGTGAAATGTGTCCTTTTTGGTTCTGCAAATTAACAAAGAATATATTTATATGAAATAACCGAGGCCAAGACTTTCATATTCTTTTCAAAAGCCTAACCTGTTGCTACTTATCATTTGAATCTGAAAATTTGCTTTTTGATAGTTCATAATTAAGATGGTGGATTGATTTAATTTTAGAACCGTGGTATCAGTTGAAAGTTTGTTTCCTCTCTGGATGCTGAACTAATGAACATGAAGCAGTTAATGGAATAAAGTATAAACTATGCTATTTTCTGTTCAATAAAGGTGCCATTACTACTGTGTATAGTGGATCTCAGGAAAAGCATTAATTATCATTTCGTCTTTAGTTACTTAGTCTATATAAATGATTCAACCTCTGAATTAAAATGAACAAATAGAAAAAACTATTAAACTTTTAACTAGACGTTACAATAGTGCATAAGGTAGAATCTTTCTATAAAAGAGGTCTTGTTTATACAGGGAAGCTCTGCTGCCAGCCTATTTCAAGGAAGCTTGAATTCTCAACAGGACAATACATCATCCTTCAAGTTCGGCCATACCTGTAATTCAGTCTTATTGCATTCCATTGTGTGGTCAGTGTAAGAGGCCAACAGTTAACGATTTGAATTACAATGTGCAGCCTATGAAAACTATCTTTTTATTTTAAAATATTCTTTATTATATTTGTTTTCCTAAAAAAAAAAATGTAGCAATTAAAATTCTCTATCCCTTGGCAGAAAACGATGTAACTAGCCAACTAAACTCCTGAAGCACTTTCAGGATGTTACATGATTGTACTAAGTTATATCCTTTGACTCATTTACTTGACCCATCTAATTGCCAGGATCCTTAATTGAAACTAAATAAGCAATCTAAATGTGCTAATGTGTTAGGTTAAATAATATTACCAAAATCTGCATTGTAATGGATTGTTAAATGTGAACTACACAATTTAGAAACTAACAGAACAGTTTTTAGAATTAATCTAAATTCAGAGCTTGATTTATATCGAGGCATTGTGGGAAACAAAAAATAAAGAAAACCTCATTTAAAATGGAGTCAGGAAGCCCTGAAGAGGGAGCTCTCACTCACCACTCAGTTACAGCTGACATTACCAGTAGGAAGAAGGAAGATAAGAGTTATTTCGACAAGGAGGACATTTTTTAGGTAGGAATTTTATCTCTTATTCTTAAGAAAAGGAAGGAAGATCCCGCCCTCCTCAGCAACAAAGCACTAACTACAGCTTGGAGCCAATGAAAAACCTCCACAACCTCAAACTCTTGTTCTCCAATTATTATTTCTTCAAAACAACCCTTCCTAGTTTCCTCCTAAGACCTCATAAAATCTAACCTTCCTCTGGTTTTCTTTTGGACTTGTCTATGGTTTGCCATAGCTTGTTTGTTCTGAATTGCAATTCTATACTATTGACAAATGAACTCATTTTGCTGGTAAAATAAATGGCTATTTTATTTTTGAGGATGACAGCATTTACAGCTTAAGTGAACTGATCCAATCAAAAATCATTTATCATATATTGATCCCATTATTATGAATAGGTTCAAACAAAATGACAATAGCGTTAAAGTTCCGGGATTAACCGGCGGTTTTAATTTTTGTCTTTGTTCTTTTCTGTGTTTTCAAAAAAATGTCAAGTGAGGATATATAACTTGGTATTCTGGAAACAAAATATTTCTTTTAAAAGAAAGAACTAATTGCCTAGAGGCCTATATTTAAGGGGGCTAAATAATATAAAGTGTAGTTTACTGGAATATATAGTATAGACTAGAATTCTATTTCTTAAACTGAAGAGCAAATATAAGAATAAATAGAAGGCAATACATATGCAAACATATGATAAATTCACTCTACAACTGATGCTGACTGAAAGCTGGTCAGGAAAAGACTTCTTAGATACAATATGATGATCTGACTTGAAAGAAAGATATAAATTGGGTAGAGAAGGGCAGGAAGGATGCTTCAGGTTAAAATTATTATATGAAAAAAATAAGGTAGAAATAATAGTCTGAACTTGAACGTGGATGAGAATGTGTGTGTGTGTGTGTGTGTGTGTGTGTGTGTGTCTGTGTGTTTGACATGGAAAGAAATAGAGATAGAAAGATTAGATAGAATATGGTGAAGATAAATGAAGTGATTCTTACGCGATAATTATCAGTAGGCAGAGGACTTTTGAAAAATGTCTTTGTTTACTTCTTGAGGTCAGAAATCTAGAATAGATATACTATGTAAAATTTGTTTGAAAATTAATTATGTGCATAAGACTAAAACTAGAAGTACAATGAAAAACTCAATGGGCTTCTTATTGTCAAAAGTATAACCATAGGTCTAAAGGGAGTCTATTTATTGCACTGATCACCTTCTCTCAACGTATTACATAAACACCAAAAGACACAGCATCCTAAAGGTAAGGAATATGTTCAGAGGTAATCTGAGAATACAGAAAATCTGATTGCTTTCTCAAATAGATACGTATTTAGCCCATGTGCTAGACTCTTGAAAATGATTCATGGTGGGCATTAAGAATCCTGAGACTTAGACCCTAACCTCAAAGACTTGCTGCCTAATTGAGGAACTTCCACTTACTCCACATATCTGAGATTTGCTTATAGATACAATTAACATCATCTGGAGTTACATGTATAACTTCAGGTCACATGATTGGGTGAATGTATCTGATTTTTGTTTCAGAAAAATGGAAAAACACTCAATTTAACATAAACACGGGATAAAGAGTTAGTTTCTAGAATTAACTTCATAAAATATATTAACAGCCATGCCAAAGTCCATATTTTCTGACATAAGATGATATATGTCACAATATCATGATATGATATTTGACACACCTTAAAGACAGAGAAACTGATGATGAAATGATGTCATCAATGACGTCAGGGAAAGCAAGGTATTTCTATGTTTTTCTCCCACTACATATTCTACTATGTCAGATTTTTCCAGGAAAATTAAAAACCATTTATTAAAACCTGATATTTTCATCCATTGAAAGACAAAAACAAAACAAAGCACTGGACTAACTACTAGCTACTCAAAGCAAGTTATTATCTGAAACCTAATTTGCTTCTATTTTTCTTCTTAAGACAACACAAAACAAAATAATATTTCCTACATTTCAGTAGTCAGAGATGACAGATTAGAGGCAAAGAGAAAATGCGTATTCCTAGGAACATTTTAAACATTCTTTTCCAGAAAAGTAAACAAAACAAAGCAAAAAACCTTACTGGCATAATATCATCTAAATATGGGAAAAATACATTTCTATAATCTGACTCTTCAGAATGGTATAAAACTGATCATAAATAATGACTGTGTAGAGAGGCATATGAAGTGGGTGTGGAAGCCTTACTTTGTGAACGGACATAGGGAAAACTAGCTCAAATTTCCCAGAGAGTATTTCAGAGACGTTAAATTGGAATGATTTCCAACATCACAATTTACTTGCGGACACTAAGATTAGATTAATAGCCAGAAAAAGAGGAGTCTGGGGCATCACCATCATATAACACTTCCTTACAATGTAATACAAATTAACATGTGGTATGAGTGCTAAAGATCAGAGGTCCCAGGACAGACAAATAAATTGACTCCTGTTAGGAAGACTCTACCCAAACATCTGCTTACAATACTCATATATGGTTGATGCAGAAAATCACCAAAATTGGTAGACTTTCACTCCTTCCCTGTGATGTCTCTCCCCTTACCACATCATTTAAAACTTAATTCAAAGGAACCAATAGTAGAACAAGGCTTAAAGGAACAAAAAGTTTACTAGAATAAAACCCAAGCCTTCTCAAGCACCCCATGGATCATTTTTCATCAGGAACCAAAGAACACTTCATGTAACACTTTTTCTTTTAATATCGAAACTCTTTCCTTCTGAAATAAATTATTGGCTGCTTTGTCATAGCGACCTAATACTTCTACAGAATGAAGTTATTTAAAAAGTACAGTCATTCTACGCTGCATCAATTAAACTGAGCCCTGTTTACTTTCTTTGAGGTATGCACAGTTATTTGTGCATACCTTAAACGAGTTTCTATATTGGTTACATTACTCATGTCATTAAACTGCATTTTACTCAGTTTACCTGCTGTCTCCTGAGGGGAAGAGCCAATTGTCAAAATCAAATAGCTTTCTTTATCTCTGTGGCATTTGCCAGTTTATAAAAGCAAAATGCTTGGCTTTTGCTGAAGGCTGAATAGTAAGCTTTCCTGCAGGACAACAAAGAAATTGTAATGGGGGCCCTAATGCATGTTCACTACAGAGAAAATGATGGACAAATCAGTGCAATAGTGCATCAGCTACTATAGTTGCTATGGGAAAGGTCAGAATGGGCAAAACCAGAAAATTATGTCAAATTTCATAAATTAAGAGCTTTAATCCCTATAGTTACAATATTATTATAAAAGGACCATATTTTTTTCTAATTGCAGTAAACACATTTTTTAAAAAAACAATGCTAAACTTTTGATCTACCAAATGAAAAATATGAAATAATTTTTAATTAATATTTTTGACATGCAATAGTATTTTATATCAATGTCAGGTGTAGAGCATAGTAGTTAGACATTTATATAATTTAAGAAGTAATCCGGGGTGCCCAGATGGCTCGGTTGGTTAGAGCGCGAGCTCTGAACAACACGGTTGCTGGTTTGATTCTCACATGGGCCAGTGAGCTGCACCCTCCACAACTAAATTGAAGACATCGAGCTGCCACTGAGCACTTCGTGGGGTGGCCGGATGGCTCAGTTGGTTCAAGCGTGAGTTCTCAACAAGGTTGCGGTCCACATGGGATGGTGGGCTGCACCCCCTGAAACTAAAAGATTGAAAATAGCAACTGGACTTGGAGCTGACTGTGCCCTCCACAACTAGATTGAAGGCCAATGACTTATTGCTCATGGGTACTGGAGAAACACACTGTTCCCCATTATTCCCCAGTAAAATTTAAAAAAAAAAAAAATTGAGGAAAAAAACCAAAAAGTCATCCCCCTAACTAATCCAGCACCCAACTGGCACTATGCATAGTTATTACCAGAAAAATATCAGATATTGAGTAATATATCAAGAACCTCAACCTCTCATCCTCCAAATTTGTAAAGAATCATGGTAATCATAGACACTGCTTTACGGAGACCTTAGGTTAAAAGTCTTGAGCTAGAAAATCTCCTGCTGGTGAGCTAAGCAGTTTTTACAAGCAGGACAATGCATTGTCATTACCGCTACAACAGTTCTTGTAAACAGTTCTTTCTTATTAACTATTATGCCCAGTAACTGGCCTGCGTATTTGCTATATGCACACAAGAACTGTAGAAGGAAAGGGAGAACAGAAGAACGAATAGGAGGAAGAGAAAGAGGAGGAGGAGGGACAGCTGAGGAAGAAGCAAAAAAAAGAGAGAAGGAGGAGGAAGGGGACAAGAAAAGAGTGGACTGCTGTTAGAGCCAATCCCAGAGATGTGGAAACCAGGTCCTAAAGAGGAAATGGGATCTGTCCACAAAGTACAGAAGATAGTGCAAGGTTCTGACACCAAATTCAAGTTGTCTGACTTCACATCCATAGCAGGGGTTCTCCTGATACTGCGCTTCATTAAGGAGTCCCAATTCAAAGATGCATATGAGTACACACCGCATACTCTGATATACTCTTACAAGAAACAAGAAATAGGAGGGAATCTGGAAGGTCCTGGGTGCTCTTTGGTAGAAATTGTTCCCTATATAACGATTATTATATTTCTCTTAATTTAGTTTATTTTTAATGTATATCTGTTAGCACGAGATAATTATGGGCTTATAAAAAATATCTTGCTCAAATTTGTTTTAAAACATTCATAACAGAAAAAATGCTAATGGATGCTCTAAAAATTGTTGAGGCATAAACTGTAGCCACAAAAATGTCAATGACAGAACATTGTTAAGGCATTAGCAAAAAATAGTTTTTAGTGAGTAACACTAGGTACAAAGTGGCTAGAGTTATATCTTCTGATTGAAAGAAACTATCCACATGAGTCAGATTTGTGACCCTTTCTTAGCTAGAAAAGTCAAAATTCCTCTAGAAAAAGTTCAGATGTCCTATCTAGAAAAAAACCACATACCTACAAAACCTTTGATATTGCAAACAATTTCAAAGGGCTCATGCCAGCCCCTGTCTTCTGACTTTTAGATCCCTGAGGTACTGGTTAAGAACCTCTCCATCCTACCTCAGTGCCTCTACTAACCAAGTCTACAGGATAAGTGTTGAGTCAAAAGTGCATTATGCAACTTGTTTTCTGTTTAATACCTAGAGATGATTGGAATAAATACATAGTAAGTATTTATCAAAAGGAAGCATTGCCTCTGCCCTAATAATATTATTAAAAGAAACTGAAAATAAAGTGTTATTGATTTGAAGAAAAAGAAGCAAGCTGGGCAGGCTATATTAACGTCACAAGAAGTAGACGTCAAAAAGAAGGAATACTACCAGAGATAATGGAAGTTTCATAATGATAAAATGTCAATTAATGAAGAAGATAAAACTTACCCTTCAACAAGGACAAGGTCTTCAATAAAAACTTCAAAAAACATGAAGAAAAAATTGACACTACTAAATCTTCAATCCATAGTTGGGGATTTTTCTAAGAATATGGAAGCTTTGAATAATACTATTACAGAAATTAATGTAATTACATTTATGGATTACTTAACACATCAAATGCAAACATACATACACACATTCTTTTCAGGCATACATGGAATATTCTCCAAGATAGAGCATATGTTATACAATAAAATATGTCTCAATACATTTTACATCATTAAAGTCAAAGAGAGTATATTCTCTGGAAAAAAATGAATAAACTAGAAATCAGTAACAAAAATATATCGGAAAATTTCAAAATGATTGGAAATTAAGAATGCTTCTAAATAATCATGGATCAAAGAAGAAACCACAAGAAAAACTAGGCAATATTTCAGTCTGAATTAAAACAACAATAACAAAAAAACAAAATTTATGAACGAAAGTTAAAGCAATGTTTAGGGTAAAATTTATACTTAAGTTTAATACTTAGAAAAATATTTAAAAGATTACACCTTAAGAAGCTAGAAAATAAAGAGCAAAAGAAACTGAAACCCAAAGGAAGTAGAAGAAAGAAAATAAAGACAAGAGTGAGAGTAAGTTAACTGAAAAACAACAAACAAGAAAGAAAATGAACATAGCTAATATCAGCTTTGGGGAAAAAAAACAGTAAAGTTAAAAACCCCTAGTAAGATTGAGCAAGAAAATAAAATTACCAAAATTATGAATGAGCGAATATGGATATGGTTTCTACAAATATTATAATTTTAAAAGGAAACATTATGAACATCATTATGCTACAAAAATCAATAACTTATTTGTAATGTATAGTTTTCTTGGATGAGCACAACTTATTAAAATAAATACAACAAAAAGTAGCAGATCTATTCCTATGTCTATTAAAAAGTGATTTTTTGTAAGTCTTTTTTCTCAAGGAAAACACTAGGCCCAAATTGGTTAACTTCTATATTCTATCAAGCATTTAGGAATAAAATAATACCAATCTTACAAAAATTCTTTCAGAAAATAGGAAAGAACACATCACTTTTCAATTTATTTTCTGAGACCAATAGAATACTGAAATAAAACCCTGAAAGGAATATTACAACAAAAGAAAACTACAAACCAATACCACTCATGAATATAACACACATATTGTCAACAGGACATTAAAAATAAAGGTTAGCAATACATAAAATGGCAAGGTATTATGAGCAAATTGAGTTAATCCAAGGAATAAAAGGTTGTTTCAATACTCAAATATGAATTTATATAATTCACCACAATAGCAGTATAAATAAGAAATGGCATATGACTATGAGAATGGATGCAATAAATGACAAAATTTAACATCCATTCATTAAAAACACTCAGCAAAAATTGGAAACGAAGAAACAATGTCAATCTGGTGAAGGGGATTTATAGATAAGACACCCTTAATGGTAAAATATTAAATGATTTCTCTCTAAGATTATGTAAAAGGAAAGAGCATCTATGTTCCTCACATTTATGCAGCATTGTACTAGTGAACCTGGTCAGTGAAATAAGGCAAGAAAAAAAAAAAAAAGGAACTCCATATTAATTGAAAAACAAACAACTATATTTATTCCCAGACAAAATGGTTGTGTACATAGACATTTTTAACAATTCAACAACAAAATATGTAGAAATAATATGCAAATGTAGCAAGGTTGAAGTATACAAAGTAAATATTAAAATTTTTATCATAGCTTTATAAATTGGCAACAAATTGGAAAATAAAATTTAAAACGTGTCATTTTCAATAGTATCAAAATAGATCAAATGGTTTGGATTAAATTTAACCAAAGATGTACAAATTTGTCACACAAAACATTATAAAATATTGAAGAGCGAAATTAAAGAAGATCTATATAAATGGAAAGATATAGCAGGCTCATTGCTTGGAGGATTTAAATGTTAGGGTGTCAGTTCTCCCCAAACTTTTCTGGAAATGCAAAGCTATCTGTATCAAGTTTTAATAGACTTTTTGTAGGAGATACAAAGGAGTTAGAAAAACCAAAACATTTTGAGAGACAATAACAAATTTTAGAATTTACACCACCTAATTCCAAAAATGTCTACAAAACTATATTAAAAGATATAACCTAAAGGATTATTATAAGGATATACAAATAATAGATTAATGAAACAAAATCTTAATTTCAGACATAGACCACCAACACAATTATGGTCCAATGTTTTTCAACAAAGACTCCAATCCAATCCAATGGAAAAATAATTGATTTTAGCAAATAATGTTGACATTATTTCTTGGATATTGACATGGAAAAATAAAACAAACAAACCAATAAAAAATATGACTCCTATTCCATGCGGAACACAAAAAAATAATCTGAGTTGAATCACAGACCTAAAGATCAAGATTAAACCAATAATGTTTCTACAAGAGAATATACAAAATAGATTTATGATCTTGTGTAATGCAAGCATTTGTTAGATAAGGAAAAAAGAACACTAACAATTAAAAAGGATGTATCGGTGGGTCACATGACCCAGCAATCCCTCTCCTAGGTATCTACCCAAAAAAATCTGAAAACGTTTATCCATAAAGATATATGTGCTCCAGTGTTCATTGCAGCTTTATTTACAGTGGCTAAAACATGGAAACAACCAAAGTGTCCTTTGACAGATGAATGGAAAAAGAAGTGGTGGTATATATACATAATGAAATACTATTCTGCCATAAGAAAAGGTGAAATAGTGCTATTTGCAACAACATAGATGGATCTTGAATTATTATGCTAAATAAGTCAGACAGAAAAAGTGGAGAACCATATGATTTCACTGATATGTGGGATATAAAACTGAAAACAACAAAGGAACAAGACTCAAAAATAAAGAAAAAAAACTCATAGACACAGACAATAGTTTAGTTTTTACCAGATGGTAAGGGGGTGATAGATGAGGATAAAAGGAATCAAACATATGGTGATGGAAGGAGAACTGACTCTGGGTGGTAAATACACAATGTGATATATAGATGCTGTATTACAGAATTGTACACCTGAAACCTACCAACTTGACTAACAATTGTCACCTCAATAAGCTTGAATTAAAATAAATAAATAAATAAATAAATAAATAAATAAATAATAATAAATAAAAGGGGGGAAGGATATATTGGACTCCAAAATGAAAAAAAAAATTTTTTTTGCAAAGGACATAATAAAATTTAAAGCTAAACCACAGACTAGAGATGCTAAAATTAAAAAGACTGAAATACTTGAACAGCAAAGGAAATCATCAACAAAAAGAAAATACAACCTACTGAATGGGAGAAGATATTCACCAATGATACATTCGATACGGGGTTATATCTAAAATTTATGAAGAACTCATACAATTCAACACTAAAAACAAACAAATGAACAATCCAATTGAAAAAAGGGGCAGAGGACCTAAATAGACATTTCTCCAAAGAAGACATACAGATGGTCAATAGGCACATGAAAAGATGCTTAATGTCAGTAACCATCAGAGAAATTCAAATTAAAACCACAATGAGCTATCACTTCACACCTGTTAGAATGGCCATCATCAATAAATCCACAAAAAACAAGTGCTGGTGAGGAAGCAGGGAAAAGGGAACCCTCATGTACTATTAGTGGGATTGTAAATTGGTGTAGCCACTATGAACAACAGTTTGGAGGTTTTGCAAAAAATTGAAAAGAGAACTACCCTATGACTCAGCAATTGCACTTCTGGGTATTTATCCAAAGAAATCCAAAACACTAATTTTAAAAGCTATATGTACCCTTACATTCACTACAGAGCTATTATCAATCGCCAAGATATGGAAGCAACCTAACTGCCCATCAATAGATGACTGCATAAAGAAACTGTAATACATTTATATATTTGAGTATTACTCAGCCTTAAAAAAAAAAAAAAAAAAAAAAGAAAGAAAATGAAATCTTACCATTTGCAACAACATGGATGGACCCAGAGGCTACTATGCTAAGTGAAAGAAGTCAGACCATAAAAGACAAATACCATATGACCTCACTTATACGTGGAATCTAAAGAATGAAATAAATGAACAAACAAAACAGAAACAGATACAGAGAACAAATTGATGTTTGCTAGAAGGGAGGGAGTTTGAAGGGATGGGTGAAAAAGGGGGAGGGATTAAGAAGTACAAATTGGTAGTTACAAAATAGTCGCTGCGATACAGTAAATACAGCATAGAACAAATAATCAATAATAATTGTTATAATTATATATGGTTCCAGGTGGGTACTAGATTTATCAGGGGGATTACTTCATAAATTATATGAATGTCTAACAAAATTATAAAATAATATTGACTGACGACTGTAATTGAAAAAAAAAAAAAAAACAGATTGAAATACCAAGCATTATCGAAGATGTGCAGCAGTTTGGTCGCTCATACCTTGCTGGTCAGAGTAAAAAAGGGTTCAAACACTTTCAAAAACAGGAGGCCAGTGTTTCATAATGTTAAACTATGCTTATTTTATAATGCAGCAATTCCAATTATATATGTACAAGAATGCACTTGACAATTTTATTTTGTAAAAGGCAATGACAGGAAACAATTCAAATGCCCATGAACAAGTAAAACAAAACGAATGGTGGTTTATTCACACAATGGAATATCACTCAGCACTAAAAGGAGCAAAAAACATGGATGACTCTGAGAGTTTTTATTAAATGAAAGAAGCTGGACATGAAGGGGAATATAGTGCATGATTCCATTTATAAAAATTTAAAGAACACACAATCTATGGTGTTAGAAATAAGTTGTTACTTTTGTGGGGGTGTTGCCTGAAATGGGGCACTCTGTGAATTTCTGGGGTGTGTAAATATTTTGTATCTTAATTCACATAGAGTTGCCCAAACTCATTGGGCTGTATACTTAAAATGTGTGTGTGTGTGTGTGTATGTGTATATATGTGTGTGTGTATGTATACATACATATATACACACACACACATATATATACACATATATACACACACATATATACATATATACACACATATACATACATATACATATATATATATACATACATATATGTACACATATATATGTGTGTGTGTGTGTGTGTATATATATATATAAAACCTTTAAAAAGTCCCATCTGGAATCAGTGAGAGAACATCAGTACTGAATGTGTTTCTAACTATAAGTGGCCTTGTTTGCTATTTGTTTAGCTCAGGTCAGAGGACACACAAATAAAAATGTATGCAGTCTCTCACCAACCACTTAGCCTCCCCCAAAAGTTAAAACAGGTCTTCTCAGGGATCCAGGGACTTTTCTGTTTTCTTTTTTTTCTTTGTTTCTTTTTTCTTTCTTTCTTTTTTTATTTTCTTTTTTGTACAAGTTTTCAGGTATTCTAGAACCTACCTGCTTCCCCAGGCTCCCTATACCCTAAAATCAGAAACTTGCGTTGGAAGGCCATTGTAGGGACTTTCCCTGGCAACGATTTCTTCCTTGTATCTAGATTCTATTCACTTCTTTGGTCTATTTCCCGTGGACTGCATGCTTGCTATTAGGGCTGTATTGAAGCATGTTGTCTACGGTAAGAAAAATCCTTTGTTTCTGCACAGGAAGCAGTACTGAAACTTCCTCCAAAAGGACTTGGCTGCAGCAGTAGACCAGAATCCTAATCGTAGAAGCCCTCTAACGAAGGGAGGTGATGCATACAGCTGAACTGTGTGTCCTTGGCCCCCACTGGTCGGGGCGCCTTCAGTAGGACCAACCTCTCACCTGCCCTGCTCCTTTCCTCGGTGCCTCAAGCTCCTGGACTCACCTGGTGCTGAGGACCAGCGCGGGCAGGAGAGACAGCAAGTAGTGCGCTGGGCTGAATTTCACACTGTAACCTGTTAGGTTCCTCTTTCCCTCGCTGCCTTCACTCTCCCTTCTCCGCGGGTCCTGTCGCTCCTCGGTGACCGGGGCCTGTACCCAGCTGGCGATGAGCCCTTTCTAGCGGTGGACAAACGGATTAACCCACCAACGCTTCTTCAAACCAGGAACGGGGAGCCGGGAATCAGCTTCGCGAGTGATGTCATCGGTGGCCTAGGAGAGAGCTGACAAGATTATTCCGCTCAGCGGCTCCGGAGCTGCGAGAGCGACATGTCTCTGGCGCTGGAGAGGGAGGGGTCCCCGGCGATGGCCCCCACCCTGAACTGATCGTCTATTCCTACGGCTAACGAGGATGGGAAGGGCCGCAGGCGGGCAAGGAGAAATATAATCTGCTAGTAGCTGACCCTGAGTACTCCCAGGCAGTGAGAAAATTCACTGGGAAAGTATCAGCTGCTTAGAGTCTCAGGCAGGTGACTCTCACCTGATTAAATGGAGTTTGAATGAACAGTGTTCTAGAGAGGATGTTTAAAACATTATTTTGATTAAAATGCCTGAGGCAGGTCCTAGAGGGGGTGAGGGGAACTGGAGTACACAGCATCCAGAAATGTACCCTGAGGACAAATGGCATTTGCTAACTCCATAACTTGGGTTCCTTTCCTCAAGTGAGACTCACCACACAGAAATAAGTGAATAAAATACATCAGAAGATAACTCAGAGAGGTGTGATTGCAGCACTGGGGTTATTATGTTTTGTATTTTTTAAAACTCTGTTCCAAATTTCTTATAAGAATGCCGCACTTGATGACATTTATTTTGAAAAAATAGATCTCATCCTTTTTTTTTTTTTTAATTTCTAAGTTGTTATTTGTTGGAGCAAATGTACATGCTCTCCTTTTCAAAGCTTTATTTTGAAGAGGAACAGTTTTGTTAACCCATTGTTTTCTCTCTTTTAATGAGCATTAAATTGAAAACAAAATGCAGAGCACACATGTCTTTAAGTAGCCCAGACCATTAAAATACATGAGTAGTATTGCAAACTAGATACCTGCCCTTGGGTAACAGTAGAATCCACAACAGATATAACTAGGCATGTAGAAATGAGCTCACATGTGAATTGCATGTTGTTTGGGAGGAAAAATGGCAGCACACTTTGTTAAAAACAGACTCTGGTGACTTCTACTTCCTGGAAGATGGACACTTTCATGTTCATTTACATTTAAATTTAAAATTACATTTAGAGGTATTTTTTTTCTATTCTTCTCATACTAAATAGAAATAAAGCCCCTGGACATTTAAAGCCCCTGACATTACATATATATATATGAAACATAAAGAGACCCTTAAAGGCAAGACTATAAAGGTTTCATTAGTTGCCTCTTCCAGTTTCCATAGCCATCAGCATTCCTGAGCTTGTGATCACATCCCTTTTGCTTCTTTTCACCACTGCCTTCTCCACTATATTTGTGGATAATCACCCACAGCCTCTCTCTTTGACTGTGGTATCATTTAGGACCTGGGTAATCCCACATAAACTTCAAGATCCTTAATTTTATCACATCTTTTCATTGTAAATTAATATTCCACTCTTTTGCTAAAATACTTTTTTTTTTTTTCTTTCACCTGGCCGATCTCCATTATCTTACTTCTAAAATAAACATTGATTTTCCTTTAAGGAAAAATAGTCTTCATCTTTCTTAGTCCTGTGTTTTTTCGTTTGTTTGTTCTCACAGCTTTATTGAAGCATGATTAAAAAATTGTATATATTTAAGTTGTAAAATGTGATTCTTTACAGGTGTACAATGTGATGATTTAACACACGCATACATTGTGAAATGATTACCACAATCAGGTTAATTAATGCATCCACTACCTCATATAATTACCATTTTTGTGTGTATAGCGAGAATATTTAAGATCTACTCTCAGAAAATTTCAAATATACAGTACAGTATTAACTATAATCTTCATGCTGTAGTTTGATCCTCTTGTTTTTTAAATGGAGTTAAAAACACTGCCAAGTTTTAGAGGTACATGTGTGTCTCAAGCCTGACTGGTGTATTCTTTCTCAAGCCGCAAAATAGGATGATGAAGGGATTTGATTAGGATAGAGATATCCTATGAATAGATTTATAGTATATAAGCCCACATAAAATATCCTATCAGCCTTTGAAGACTTTCTAGTCCACATTTGAAATTCCATTTTACTCTGTTTTTTCTGGCTTCTATGAACTTTGAAAGTGAAAGCAGCTGTCTAGTCTATTTCACTTTTCCTCCACTCTTTATAACTTGTGATTTCACCTGTATGGCATACTTTGTGTTCATTCAATTAAATGAATCCTCAAAGTTTAATTACCATACTAAGTCTTATCTTGCAGTTTAGTTTTGGTTTTTATATTCTTAAGTTTGAAACTACTATAAATACTGTGATTTCTTAGCTTTTCATGCATTGCCTCTATAGATTAACAAAGGTACATTTCCCTTTATTTTATTTTAGCCCGCCAAGTGATTGTAAAATCCATGCCACATTTAAGTTTGTATGTAAATCAGGTCTTTATTTTTTATTTGATTATATTTCTTACACTTATATCCCCTATAATTCAGTCCCTGCTGTCTAAGGAAATCAGGCTGCCAATAAACAGCTAGCAGGAGTTATATTGCCACCTCAACCATTCATGGAAAAATCAGAAGATTGAAATAGGGTATGTGCCTATTTGAAAAGAACAGACTGAACAAGCTTTTGATTAAAATTGAATACAAACATAATTGACAATAAAATTTGGTCTTCATAACACTTTGACATTCTCAAAACATGCAGGGCATAAAAGCAAGTAGTTTTATACTGTGTGCAAAATGAAACTCAGGAAATTAAAGTAATATCTCCAAAGTCATTCTGAATGATGATCAGTAAGTTGGGATTGTGATACAGAACAATGGAATTCCATTCACTGCTCTAACTGCTGTACCACCTCTGCAAGCATCCTTTTGACTGAGTATTCCTATGTGTTAAGCATTGTGGTAGGTGTTGGGGGCTACCAGGATTAATAAAACATAGCAACTCACAACATACCGTATTTCCCCCCCAAAAAAGACTGGGTCTTATATTAATTTTTGCTCCAAAAGATGCATTAAGGCTTATTTTCAGGGAATTCTTATTTTTTCATGTACAAAAAAATACATTTATTCAAAGTCATGTCATTTTCTTCTGGAACATCGTCATAACTCTCCAAACCCGGAATTCTGTCTTGCATTTCTTGTGACTCCATTTCCTGTAGAACCATTGGCCCCAATCTCTCATATGCAGAGCTCTCCTTAAATGAGCATTTCTCGTCTATGTAGCTTGCTCGTAGTGCATTGGCAACACAGCTGTCAGTGATTTTATCCCATGAATTCTTCACCCAAGTCACAACCTCTTGCAGGCTAGGCTTCACAAAGTTTAAACACTGATTTCTCTCCATTCTACTTTCAATGTAGTCATTGATTCCCATGTAGGCAGTCATTCCTGAGGGAATCACTATTTGATCTATTCTTCTCTCTGTAAGGAAGTTCTTCGTGTCTTTATCATGGTGAGTGCTGGCTAAATCCCAGACTAACAGACCTCTGGCCACCTCACAAACCAAGTGGCAGCATTAAATTGACCTACTTCCTTATAACTGCTTGTGTGCACCAGGCTTTTTCGGTTTCAAGAACATAAATGCCTGAAACATGTTCAACCTTATCTTTCTTGCCCTTAGTGATGATTAGAGGTGGGGCTTTCTTTCCATCCAGACAAATTACCAAAATACAGGTAACACGCGCATTTTTGTAACCAGTGGAGGGAATGTAGATTGACGAGGCACCCCTCTGATCAATTGTCATTTGAGATCCTTGGCCCATAGACACTGCAGTTTCATCCATAGCAATCATGTTGGAGAGTTTGTATTTAGAAAAGTTGATGCCATCAACAAAGGACTTGAATGCAAGTGCACGTTTAATAACTTCAGTATCTTCCAGCTTGAACAGTGTTGTCGATCTTAGAGACAGTTCATATCACTGAAGGAAGGCTTCCAGCCAGTGTTGTAATGCTTTGAATTCTTCTGGGGATATTTCTAACCTGTGGTGCCATTGCAAGGGCAAATGCTTGAATATGAGCCCTGCGCACAACCAAAGTGTTTGCTCTCCTGTCACCAATCTATTCACAAATGATGTCTTCCAGTTCAGGAAATAATGGTTGCAAACCTGATCCACACTTATACTTCTTAGCATTTCCCTCATCCACCTGTTGACTGAGGTTATCGTACTCTCCTCACCATTTTCAGACCATTCAGAGATCCAACTTCTCTTTGCAGAAAGCCGTCAGATTCTTGCCCCGGGAGTCCTCCATGATTCCTTTCTTATACTCGATGGGATAGCTCTTTTTTTTTCACTCATCTTATCTGGGGGTCAAAATAGTATTCCTTTTAAATCAAACATTAAATCAAGTGTTAACTGAACATTCAAGACATGAGTGGCAACAAAAATGATGATAGTTAAGAATGATGATCCACATAAAAGCAAAGAAAAATTGCAGGCACCAAAATTCAGAAAACGTTTATTTATTTCATACAAGTGCATTAAGTATGTCCATTACAACACACAACGTATTGAATTATGAAGATTCATATTAGACACAACCATGTCCATTCATTATCAAGTGCACACATTATTCGTGCGTTGTGTCTGTACTCCAGTTGGTCATTTGGTAATTAGTTTCAAGTTCATCTTTTTACGTAGGCGTTTACCTCTTGTCCAAAGGCGCCCGCTTGGGTATTTACAAATACTTAATTATAATTTATATTATCATTTATTTTAAGTATTAATGTCAATAATATTATTTATTTATATTTAATTATATGTTAATATTATTTTATAATTGAATACGTCCGTCGTGTGTTGCAATGGACTTATTAAATGCATCCATCTCGCCTAAGATCTTAACTGGGGCTTATTTTGGGGGTAGGGCTTATATTACGAGCATTCTGAAAAAATCATGCTGGAAAAAAAAAATCATGCTGGGGCTTATTTTCTGATTAGGTCTTATTTTCGGGGAAATACAGTAGTGGCTACCTGGAATATTTTGCTTTCCCCCTTCTTATTTGAGCATGAGCTAATTATTTTTTAAGAGCTATAAATGAATTTAAATCATGAGGCTCCAGTTTCCTCCACATCCTCTTTCTATTTCAGAAATGCTACAATCTTTTTCACAGATGACTTCAAAACAGTCTGCTAGTGATATAGATAGGTCTTTGTGAAAGCAGCTACAAACGCTCTAGAGAGTGAAGAGGGAGTAGAATTGGGTTCTGGGTCACAGTCCCAACAGGCTCAGAGAATTTAAATACTTCAGTACTATGGATAGCAAGGAGTTGTCTCCTTTTTGTTGACTTCTATCTTAGATATGAGCAGAATCAGGAAGCTTCAGGCAGCACAAAGTACTGAATCAGTTGCTCCGTCAAAAAAGTATGTATTATTATTATTCATTGAGTTGATTATGGTAATTTTTAAAAATTCTGATAGGAGATGTTACAGCCTAAGAAATCATAAGTGCTAAGAATGACTGAGTATATTCTTCTTTAGAAGGCAAGGAAAGCATATCAGCATGTGTTAA
Organism: Rhinolophus sinicus; assembly: GCF_036562045.2. NCBI lineage: Eukaryota > Metazoa > Chordata > Mammalia > Chiroptera > Rhinolophidae > Rhinolophus > Rhinolophus sinicus. The sequence continues at coordinate 136,835,596 of NC_133756.1, forward strand.
GTCCTACTCTGTGGTCGGCAATGTACCAAATATTCTGCCTTTCCCAAATATTTTAAAGGTTACGTAAGCCTTCTAACATTTGCGAAATTTCAAAGAAATTACAGCCCTTCAAAGTTTTACACAGTTGGTGCAGCTGGGATTTGAATAGAGAGGGTAAATTAGGTTGAATGAGTGAAAGAAGTGACAATTATTATATTATATAGCTATATGGTTGGGCTAGATAGTTTCATAGTCTGTAAAGTGAGGACGACAATAGCACATAGTCCATATAGTTGCTGTGAGGATTAATTATGCAAGACAGTGATTGTGGATCTCTAAGTACAGTGCTAGGTACACAGTACATATGAAGTCAGACAATTAAGTGTGCAAACTCATCCTATAAAAAGTGCTACATACCTCGTTGCTGAATATCACTATGGTCACCTTCAAAGTACTCCCCTTGGGAAGCTATGCACCGATGCCAGTGCTTAGTCCACCCTTCAAAGCAATTTTGGAACTCTTTCTGGAATGGCCTTCAGAGCTGTCGTCGTATTACCCTTGATGTCCTGAATGTCATCAAAATGTTTCTCTTTCAATATTTCCTTTAATTTCGGGTAAAGAAAGAAGTCACTGGGGTCCAGATCAGGTGAGTAGGGAGGGTGATCCAATACAGTTATTTGTTTACTGGCTACAAACTCCCTCACAGACAGTGCTATGTGAGCTGATGCTTTGTTGTGATGCAAAAGCCATGACTGGTTGGTGAAAAGTTCAGGTCATCTAAATTTTTCATGCAGCCCTTTCAGCACTTCCAAGCAGTAAACTTGGTTATCTGTCCAGTTGGTACAAATTCATAATGAATAAACCCTCTGATATAAAAAAAGTTTAGCAACATTGTTGCAACAAAGTTCGCGAACTTAATTGTCAGACCTCGTACATAATAATAACCTCTCCTGGAAATGAACATGTTGATAACAGCAGGTGGTGATGGTGATATTCATAGCTACCCCCAAAGTTCCTTTATTACCCACTACTCCATAAAGGCCTGGATTTAAGCTTGACCCTACTCACTAGTGAGAAGAAAAGCAGCCTCTGACATCCAGGACTTGGTCTGGGACATAAGGCCATGGACTACTGTTGAACACAAAAATGTTAAGTAAGTCACATCAGACAAGGTCACTTGTGATCATGATGAAGAAAAAAAATAAGACTACTTGGTAGTCATGGGTGAATACAGTCGAAAACACAAACATTATCTCAACAACAACAAAAACTAAATAAAGGACAAAGGAAAAAAAGTCAAACATCCATAATTCATTATGAATATGAATGACTGCTTCTTCCTTTACAAATCACAGTGTTAAATTTATTTTGTGCTTCTTTACTTCTAGATTAGAATTATAAGGATATCAAATCATAAAATTATCCCTGCTTCTTGATGGCATCAATCCCAGAAAAACTTAAAACACAAGTTCAATAAAGTCTTTTATGACTCAATCCTAGTGAGACACTTCACAGTTCCTTCAGGTGTGAGCTCTCCCTCACTGAACACAGCAACAAACCCAATTTTATTCAACCGAAGTTGTGTTTATGGTGGTCTTTGGAAGGACACAGTCCTCATGTGCTTTCTTGCACTTAATAAATATTTAAATTGAATAAATGTAGTTGCAAGCATTCATTTCAAGACTATTATATGCACAATATCATGCTAGGTGCAAATGTGATTTAGACCTGGTCCTTGACAACAGTGATTCACTGGCAGATACACACCTGTCGGTTGAACAAATCTAAATGAAGTGAATACTGCAATGCAATTTAGTTCAACCTACATTTATTGACTATCCAATATATCCCAGGTACTGAGCTATAGTCTAATTATTACCAACATGTTGTGTGAGTAAAGAGTTGGTAGGAGTTATAGTTGATATAGTCCTTGAAGACTAGAAAGATTTTTACAGATAGAGGGCAAAAATGATAGCTGTGAGGCTAGGCTTTTTGAAAAATCATGATTAAAGGCAGACATGCATGCAGGGGTATTTTTCAGAGAATAGTAAACGTCATTGTGAACGGTACGTATACAAGTCTTGGCTGGACACAATAGACGATGGTGAGGTTACAGAGGTGGGTTTGAAGATGGTAATGAGGTGTTGCATGTCATAGATGGGGAATTATAATGATAAAAAATGAAGGTCAAGAACACTGCTTAGGAGGTCATTTCTAAAATCCATTTGAATGATGAAACAAAACTGAATTTAAATTGTTGCACTGAGAATAAAAATAAACATTATGGGAAATTGCGTTAGGTCCTATAATCATTACTAAAGGATCTTCAGATAAAAAATAAATACATTATCTTTGACATCAAGTTGCTCAACCTAACATGCGGGGTAGACTAGACATTGACAATTATTACTATAATACAAAGTGGAAAATGTTACAAGAAAAGTTCAAAGAGGAGAGATGTTATTTAGAACATCCCAGAATCTCCTTAAGGCACAGCATGTGCATCACTTTCTCCAGAGATTACAAATCTTACATCACGGGAGTTAACCATCAGGAGCTTCCGAACTGGTTGGACATTCCTAAATAGGCAGGATTCTACAAGGCACACTGCCTGCAGACTTTCTCTATAGAAAAAAAAAACAAAAAAAAACTCTCATGCAGACTACTTAGGAGGCAACAATGTTTTCCGGAAACTATGAAGTAGTTGTGTTAAAAGCATATTGGGACTATTTTTTGCTGCTGTAGTTTGTTTGTGTGGAGAAGGGAAAATTCCCCCTCTCTCTCTTGGTTCTTATGGCTGGTCACATAATTAAAATGACATAGGCAAATTAACAGGAGAAAAATCAAATTTTAGTATGTACATATGGGGAATTCACAAAAGCATGGAAATTTCAAAGATGGCAAGGCAAAATGAGGTATTATATGTCATTCTAGACTAAGGAGAAGGAGGTAGAGGTAGGGGACTTCAAAGGGTAGTAGTGCAATTCACAGGAAAATGGAAAGAATTAATGTTTAGTAAATAAATTTTGGTGGGCCACCCAGAGACAAGGTCACAGAGAGGACTTTCATGAAATGGGCCTTGCTCAGTTCCTTCCTGTCTGCCACATCTAGTTCAGATTATACTATGGTTATCTATGGTGATAGCTAAACTTCTTGTTCCAAGAAGTTTTGGGGAGGTGACAAGAAAAACTTCCTGAGTCTTCTGTTTCTTAAAAATAATCAGCATAAATGAATCCTGGTGCCAAAGAGACACACTTTGGGGTGGCAAGTTTAATAACACGTATACCTTTTGTATACATGGGAGAAGGCCAGGAAAACTGAATAACTTTGAAAAGGTCCAAACCACCACCTTAAATACCATCTCCAGATAAAGACAAAAGAAATAGGGTAGGTGTGTGGGGTGGTGGCGCAGGTGAGTGCAGTTATGGGAGGTTACCAGAACAAGCAAAGTAAACAAAAGTGAGATTATTAACATCCCTTGCAAAAGGGTAACTTCTACCCAGTTTTCAGAGGTTTTCCAATGTTTCTTAAAAAATAACTAGCTCAAGATACTCCTTATGCCAAAGAGGCATATTTTGCAGTGGCAGATTCTGCTGCCCCTCATATGGAATTCACTATGTCTCTTATGTCTCCCTTATGCCGTAATTTTACTAATTGTCAAATCTTAATGATTCTACATGTTAAATAGTCCTTAAAGTCATTCCCACTCTTCGCTGGTCATTATTACCCACTGTCCTAATGTGAGTCCCACTCTATCTAAATGCTATTTTTCAAGTGAGTCCTGAGATGAAAGCAGAGATTACAGCACCAGAATTCAATCAGGATTTTTTTATATATATATAACATAAAGCAGTCAGAGTGAGTGAGCTAGAAGTACCAATGTTCGTCTGAAACTGAAAGTCAGAACTAAATGCACACACATACACACACACACACACACACACACACACACACACACACACACGAGGTTTGACAATTAAGTTTGCAAACTTGTTGCAATGATGTTGCTCACATTTTTTGAGATCAGAGGGATTATTCATTATGAATTTATACCAACTGGACAAACACTTAATCAAGTTTACTATTTGAAAGTGCTGAAAAGGCTACGTGAAAAAGTTAGATGACCTGAACTTTTCATTAACAATTCATGGCTTTTGCATCACGACAATGTACCAGCTCACACGGCACTGTCTGTGAGGGAGTTTTTAGCCACTAAACAAATAACTGTATTGGAACACCCTCCCTACTCACCTGATCTGGCCTCCAATGACTTCTTTCTTTACCCTAAGATAAAGGAAATATTGAAAGGAAGACATTTTGATGACATTCAGGACATCAAGGGTAAAATGATGACAGCTCTGATGGCCATTGCAGAAAAAGAGTTCTAAAATTGCTTTGAAGGGTGGACTAGGTGCTGATGTCAGTGCATAGCTTCCCAAGGGGAGTACTTCAGAGGTGATTGTAGTGATATTCAGCAATGAGGTATGTAGCACTTTTTCTAGGATGAGTTCGAGAACTTATTTGTCCGACGTCGTGATGTGTGTGTTCACCAAGTCCACAAGATAACAGTGTAGTCATAAATGAAAGAAGGAGCATTAACCAGGATAGATAAAGGTAAGCTGAATCATTCATTGTTCCATTAATTCATTCACGAAAAATTCATTGTTCATTCCCTAAGTATCAGGCACTTGGAATTCAGTGGCAGTCTGATTTATGGATGGCTATTATCTTAAAAATGCAATATAATAGAAGCAGTTGCTCATCTGTGCATTCCTCAACTACTAGAGGACTGTGTTTCTGTGGATGAAAAACAGGAGTTTTATGGAAAGTAACCTCACAGGATGATCTGATCCTAAATTCCTAACTAGGCAGGTCATGGTTGGTAGCTATGCTCCAGGCATGTAACTTCTTAGTAAGCCTTAAGCAAGCCCTGTCCATTGTTTCTGTGCATCTAGGTTAATACACCTTTGAAGTAAGGTGCAACCACCCTCAAGAGAGCACATCACATTGTTAACTATCCTGTAATCCAATCCCCACCTTTTCCCTACATCCATGTAAGCTTTCTTAGTTCCCTCCTAAATTTCAAATGCAGAAAAGAGGCTGCAAGACTCTTATTCTCTGGAGAATTTGAAATCTTGCTTCCTGGTATATGTTGTCAATTTGGTTCAAATAAACTCATAAAAATTCTCTACAGGTTTGGCTGTTTCTTACATCGAAATTCCTGATAGTATCCACTTTCTGTGACCATTTTATGATTTTTGCTGGATGTTTTCCATTTAACCTTAAACACCCTTCATCCACTTTCTCTACCATGATTTATGTTGCAGGAGTCTGACCCTTAAGGACAATATCAGGTCTCCTTGCCATCTACCTTCTGGTAAAGTTAAGTACCAGCATGAATTCACAAGAATAAAGTGAGGCTGCAATATTTAGTCCTCGTATTTTTTCCCTGCAATGCGTCCTGTGTCCCACTACCCATGTGCCACTATAACTCTGAATTCTGGTAAACTACTTTCTACCCAGATTCCTAGCCTGGGAACAATGATCATATTCTATGATCGCTTCTGTTACCTCCCAAGACTTTGAAAAATAATACTTTTTTTTTTTTTAATTCACTGAAATAACCCAGCTTAAATTTGTCATCAGTTTCATTCTGGGACTTGGACTGCTACTGTTTTAGAATTTGCATGTTTTTGAAGGAGGTTCTAAGTTTTCACTATGCAATTCTGTGCTATTATTCTTGAATATTGTATTCTTCTAATATTTCTTAACTTTGATATCTGTTTTCTCTTACTTTTCTTCATATTACTTGTGATGAATGAATGTATGTAGCTTAAGGGTACATGATTAGTAATGATATTCATCATGTCTTAGGTAGATAGTCCAATAATCTCCCATCTTTCATCCTCTAGATATCCCAAATTTAATTCGTCTTCTACAATACCTCCAGAGAAATCTAAAACATAAATAATTGAAAAACATGAAAATTTAAGTTCCACTCTGAACTTTCTTCAAGGAAATGAGCTGTTTTATGTTATCACTTTAAACCTCTTTATATAAATTCAAGCACAACAAATATTTATCTAAGCATTACTATAAATTCTAGAAACTCATGTATTCAAACTAAAAAGGAATTCAAATAAACTCAAATTACACTCTTTTCCTGATGAAGGTACTGAAAGTGACAAGGTTAATAACTTCCCTAACATTACAGAAATAATCAATAAAATAATCGTGGGCTCTCTTTACTATAGAACTGGAATTATTTTTCAAATTTGAAATGCTAATGTAGCATTCATAGAAAATATTACCTCATTAGCTCTTGTCCTTCATCCTAATAAAAGCCTGCTTTATAAAAGTTAATAATCCTGAGACTATAATATAAAAGTAATTAGAAATGCACTCATAGATTAATGATGATTCCTTTGGGTTATGTAACACAAATTGTATGTTGATGTATATCTATGTGATGCAAGTCATTATTTGCAATTTTTTTTTTAAGTTTGTAATAACGTTTCCAATGTAATTGTAGTTTTCTTAGATTTTAGCAGAAGTCAATAATACTTAATCATCACAACCCCCAAATGGAAATTTTTTAAATTCTCATTTTACAAATAAGAACTTTGAGACTCAGAGAAGCCAAGTGACTGGTTTACAATCACACAGAAAGATAGATGTAAAGTTTGCATTAAACTACATTTCTTCTTGAGACTAAAAGCCAGGGAAGTTTCAGGAGCTCCTCCAAACTCTACAAATTCTTATTTTACGTGAACTTACAACCCATTTTACCATTACCATCAAGGACAGCCCTGAGTTGCATAGGCCCAGAATTTGTCATAAAACTGAGCACTAATCAAATACCATTGAAAGTGGAGCTATAAAAGGAAAGGGATGGAAAGCTTTTCAAAAGCCATAGATAAAGGAAATCAGCAGGGAAATCACCTGAAAACAAAGAAAGTTGGCTCTTTATATCAGCTCAAGATTGCAGCACTATAGGAGTAGAACATGAATCAGAAGAGGCCAAAAAAAAACCCCAAAGGGAGAGATTCAGTTTCCAGTGTCCAGGTTTCATTTCAGGAAAAAATATGCAAATGTTTTGAATTTATTCCAGGAACCATATTCATAAATTAATTATTCTTTTTCATTGTATATAAATATGGAGCATGAAATAAAACAGATGGTCAAATATTGTAGTTGTCTTATGAATATCATCAACACTGCATTAAACGTATCTGCTTTGCATTTATAAACCACTTGATAATTTGAAAAACATATTTTTAGCATATTTGAAGTATGACACTGTATTAGTTTGCTAGGACTTCGAAAATACAGAAGCACAGACTGGGTGGTTTAAAGAACAGAAATTTATTTTCTCATAGCTCTGACAGCTAGCAGTTTGAGATCAAAGTATTGACAGTGTTTTCTTCAGAGACTTTGCTTTAGCTTATAAATGGCCACTTTCTCCCTGTGTCTTCACGTGGTCTTCCCTCCGAACATGTCTGTGTCCAAATTTCTTCTTATAAGGACACCAGTCATATTGGATTAGGGTCCAAACTAATGACCTTATTTTACCTTAATTACCTGTTAAAAGACCCTGTCTCCAAATATAGTCACATCTCATTTTGAAAATGAGAAGTTAGAATCACTGAATTTTAGATATTATATAAATATTATATTATTATATTATATTAATATTATTATGACATAAGTATTATTATATAACTTAACCCCATAGATTGTGAATGAAATTGGACCTGTAAGAAGTCAAATGAATTGTCTAAGATAAAAAGTAGTGCACGTAAGGTTAGGATTAAGAAAAAAATGACATTAATAGACTAAACTAGTCAGTGATGACGTTTGAAAAATTAGCCATCCAAATAGAAAACAAAAGTTAAATGAAATCTCTACTTAGTACCATAGTCATAAGCAAAATACAAACTAACTTAGACATTATGCTCAATTATATCGACTTTTTATATGAGAATGTTTAAATTTTACCAAAGCTGAAGGTATAACATTTTACCAATAATGTTAGTATTTCAATATTTTCTTAATGTTTGGTGCACCTCAAAAAATGTTGATTTAAAACACACTTCTGGCTAGCAAATATGGTCTGGAAATTTTTGTTCCTATTTTACATTTTAAACATCATAAAATATCTCTATGGATGAATCTTAGAAACCAATTATTGAGTAAAAGGAAGATGAAATTATATCTATGTAGATTTTGAAAAACAAGCAAAAATAAATGGTGTATGAATCTATAAAGAACACCAAAAAGCAAATTACAACAACAACAAAAGAAAACAAAGAAAAAAAGACAAAGAAAAAAATTCAGTATAACAGTCATCTCTTCAGTCAAAAGGCAGGAAGGTATCTGGGCCCAGAAAAGACACTCAGGGAAACAAGGATATTGGTAATTCTAAGTTGGGTAGTGGGGCTTCCAAGTGTTCATTTCAGAATTACACATACAAACATTTGCTAAAATACTCATTTGTATGTATCGAATATTCCACAATAAAAATAAAAATATTTTGGAAAACATATGTGAACATTAAAATATATTTAACAAACATATTCCATGTCCCAAATGTAAAGAGGTCAATTTCTAAATATTGAAGACATTTTTCTATTTACATAATAGGAACATATGAGAAAGAAAAATAATGCAAACTTATTCAGGAAAACACACACTTCAATTTTGATTTGTATTTTTTTTCTATTCCTCCTATTTCTCACCCTTACAATATTTTTTTAATATAGTAAGCTATGGTATTTATAGATAATAGTTAAGTAAAAGAATGTTAGACCCAGAAGTAAGGTATATGGGTTTAGATCCCTTTTCTAGTAGGGGTCTTGCTAAGTAAGGTAATTGTTTAGATTCCATGAATTTTAGGTACCATGTCATATTTCTAAAATGATGAGATTAGACAAGATAGAGATCATCTATCACTTGTATTCCATGACTTAATATGCTGAAGGAGTCCCAAGATTTTTCAAAATCTGAGACTTGCTTTCTAGAAGGAACCGGAGGATGTAAAAAGCTCATCCATCATTGACCAGATTCAGAGGACACAATATTCTCCAATCACATATCTTATCTATCGACAAGGATGTCTTTTCAAGCATGTTACTTACTTAGAGAAATGGAGTAGACAGAGAATGACAGGAACAAAGGTCAGGCACATGATGAATTTTTCGTTTTACCTTTTTCACCTTGGTAGGTCTGTATGTTCCGTGGAAACTCCTAAGAGCTTTTTGGTTAATTCTCCACAGTGAAAAAAAAAATAAAGTAATTTTCTTTCTGGATAACCACAAATGCCTACTTAGTGAGAGCAAGAAATTATTAAAAGAATCTCAAATTATTTTTCAACAAAAGCTTCAAAACCGGAAGTTGATGCTTTGCCAAGTTGAAGTATTGCCAAGACTTGGCAGGGGGTGGGCTGGTGGTGGGGTGAAGGGGGGATGGTCAGTGGGATAGTGTTCTGGAAACACCTTTCTTTTCATATTTGTTAGGAAAATAAGGAGATGCATAAATAAAATTGCCTTTTTTTTTTGTAACATTAAGGTGACAGCTGTTTTGTGTTCTGCCTGCTTTTAATGACATGTATATCTTGAAAATATTCCTCAATAAATATTTCAGTTTACACCATTAATCCTTACAATAACTCTTAACATTATTTGATATGATTACTATTGAAACAAAGGAGTAGGACTTTTAAATATAAGTAGCTTTCTCGAGGTCACAAGTTTAACATGACGGATGCTGGAACCTAGGTCTCAATCAAAAGCACATGCTTTTCTTACTGGCTCTGTGAATTATTAACTAGTGGTGTTTTTAATCCACTGAGCAAAGACCTATTCAAATTTTTGGTCAGTGCCTATTTGTCACTTGGATATCCAATTGTGTTATGTAAATTCATAATTACTAGAAGGACACCATTAAACTATTTGTTTAAATTATTGTGGTTTGTAGTTCTTGTTCTCCTCATGCTCATGCACTGCATTTCCAAAGAGTGTTAACTTTGTAATATTACAGTTGTGGGTAAGAAATTATCTGTAAACAGCCTACACCTATTCCAACAAATGCCAGAATGGATTATACACCTCCTTTTCATCAAACTAGAAAGAAAACAGTGACTAAACCCCATGCTGAGATTGAAGCTAATGATGTAAAAGAGGCTGTAATTATTTGCATTCTTATTTACTTATTTACATATCTGTTTTCCAGTTCCACTCATTAGACTATAAATCACTTGACAGGAATTGTCTTTATATCTTATTGGCAAGAGTTTAACATATTGTCTTAAATATAGAAATATACATATATTTAAGTGAATAGATTTATATTCTTTGAGATATTTTTATAATTTAACTTGATTAAGGAAAATCTGGAATACTCTGCAATAATAAATATCTGTTTTATTAATCTCGCCAATATTAACATTCAGAAGCACAGATATTACAATTTTTAATTTATCTTAGTTTACATTTCCCACTATTCAATGCAACATTTCCCAACTGTTATTTCCCATGCTATGGAAACATTTTTTAGCCTTTTGTCGAGTTATTTTCTTTGCCCCTGACAAGACAAGTTGTATAATGTTTCTTCATCATAATCTTTCTCCCTGTCCCTCTCCCTCATACCTAGTATCCTCAGAAGAAAATATCTATTTTTTACCGATCAAAAGTACAGTACTAGGTATTGTGGCAAACACTGGTTTGTCAGAGAAACTTAGATTTGAAGACCTGTTCTACTTCTTTCTATTTACATGGTCCTGGGAAAATTGCATAGAGTTTCACTTTAGTAATTAACCATTAGATATAATACATGAGACACAAAATATTTAGTGCACAAGAGGTCTTTTAAGGACAAATGGTGAGTATTGTTAATAGTTATTTTACCCATTCTAATGAATAAAATGTTCAATATATTTTTCCTGTATACTATTACTGCTGCTATAATTGTCTGTCTTAAAATTCAGTATGCTTTATTGTGATCATTATACATTGAGATTTCTCAAATACACCTGTTAAGGATGAAATAAAGTTGGTGACTCAGGTTTGAGATGGTTTTCTGTAGCAGATTTTGTGACAAAGAGTAAAAAATATCACAAAAAAAGTTTCTACTTTGTGGGGATTGTTTCAAACCAACTATTCTGTTCACACAGGTAATAGCAAACGATTATGGGCATAGATATTTGGAACTTTTATCACTGTGATAAATTCTGTTTTAGATGTCTATCCTAAAGTCTTTCATTGTAGCAGATCCCCCAGCAAGTCAGCAGCACTTTCTGTGATGCACTAAGAATAATTTTCAGCTAAGCCCCTCTTTCTTCTTTTTTGTCTAACATATATGACCATGGACCATGTGTACACAGGCTCCTCTGGGCTGAATGACCCACACAAAGAAGCTTTACATGTGTCTTTGAGTCATCTGTTTCCACATGCTTTGTTCACCCTTGACCTGCCACAATCCAGGAACCTGCACAAAAATACATGTATACTGGTGTGATTCATCTCCTTCATGTGTTTGTGTCAACGCTGCTGCTGCTGCAGTTGGTCCTGCCTCATATTGTGGCCCAGATATGATGAAAGGAAACAGGAGCAGAGATGTTGGCTTTCACTTCTGAAGCAGATACATGCTAAGTTGAACCCTAATGAGTCACTCTCCCTCCTCCCTGCATCATTAGTCATGCCTCAGTGTATTCCCCACTCCTTGAATATGGTTTCTCTGACTTACATTCTAATAAACAGAATATGGCAAAGGTGATGGAATGTCACTTTCTTATTTCCTTATATATTATGACTCCACATAAACAGACTGAAAGGAAGATTCACCTGCTGGCCTTGAAGAAGCAAATGGCCATGTCGTTGAACTATGTATAGAGAGGGCTACATAGCAGAAAACCATGGTGGCCTCTAGGACCTGAGGGCAGCCCCAGCTGAGAACCAGTACAAAAACAGGGACCTCAGTTCTATTGCGATACTGAAATGAATTGTATCAAAACTTTGAAAGAGCTTGGGCGTAGATCCACATAAAAGTAAGTGATAAATTCTGATCCTACTAGCTTTTTCCTTTTAAAGCAATCATGAACTATCTGATTGTCTGTTTCTCTAATCCATCATGAAATAAATATCAATGGTTTCTTTTTGGGAGTGTAAACTTCAATAAGAGGTTGAACAGCCTCTCTAAAACAGAGAAGAGGGCTCCACTTAGAAATAAATTCTGATTTATCTCCTTTAGACTTCCTAAAATATCTAAACTTATATTTTAGCTTAGTGCCTGTGCAACCAAGAACAATGTTCCAAGTGCTGCAGTGATTTTCAGAGAGGACATCACTTTATTGTAATAAAGCACAGACACAACCACTTATGTAGCAGACCTCATCAATACTGATCCATGGGACTGCCGCTAGAACTCGGGTGTATCTGTGGATATGAATGTCACTCTTTGCAGAGTGGCCTTTATATGGTTTTTGGTTTTTATAGCACTAGCTTCTGATTCAAATATCATGATATATGTGATTGGAGAAACCTGGGTTATATTTTTGAAGCCTTGTTTCAAGAGAGCCCAGGAAAGTGAGTATCTTCTAGTTTATGCTTCTCTAGTGGAAACAGACTTCACCTCATGAGATGGATATTTCCTAAATATAAAAAAGGGTTACAGTTGTGGGTGGCCAAAACATGGCCTGTGTTCATGTAGCAGACAAAGATCTTTTATTGTTATTCTTTTTTTTTTTTCCAGAATTTATCACTTAAATTTTTTTCTGTCTTTTGAGTAAAAAGAAAAAAGATGTAACCAACTCACTACGTACAAAGAAACATGTACAGAGATGTTAATAAGTTGCTTATGATGAAAAAGATAAGTGGAAGGGTCATGATTCTAAAACATGCCTGACTTCAAAGCTCACGCACTCAACAACACAATAGCTATGATGATGTGTGAACTCTATGTTTTAGTATATAATCAATGAGGAATAAGTTCCAATCTTAATTTTATAGTCATCATTATGATACCAGGTGAGCTAAGTGAGTGCTGAATCTGTAGCCCACTCTTTCAGACCACTCACGGATCCCCCAGGCCCTTCTCAGGTGAACTCCACTCAGTTGTTATATGGAATTGACAGCCACATGCTGTGAGTTGGATAAATCACATGTTACTGCAGTAAGTTTTGTGTCTCCCAGGCCTGGGGCTGGAAACGATGATGCAACATTTGTGTCATGTCATAAAGGGATGATCTTGCAGTAAGATAAGGAAATTCACGAGAATAATTAATGCTAGTAGCTGTCAAGGTGCAAAAGGTCATGGGGCAGCAAGATTACATTTGAGAATTTACATGCCACACTTGCTTGGGACTTCTTAGACCAGTGGGTAATATTAAGAGGATGTCTTATTGTGCTTTCATATGCAATTCTGACAACATATCATCTTTGCCCCTTTTTCGCTGGTATAGAAAAAAACCCTCTCTTATCCCATTCCCATATTATGCTGTATTCACTCTTTCCCAGGCCCCAAGACGGAACTCCTTCATGCACTTATATTTTTCTTAGATTTTTGTCATTTATTTTTGTCACTACAGTATCATATCTCTAGAACTCTGACATAAATTCTTAGGTTAGTAGGGAAAAGAGATGGGACCTGTCTTAGTCTGTTCAGGATGCTGTAACAAAGTACCATAGAATGCGTAACTTATAAAAATAGAAATATATGATATCTGACAATTAAGTTCGTGAACTCATCCTAGAAAAATTGCTACCTACTTCATTGCTGAATATCACTACAGTCACCTTTGAAATATTTCCCTTGGGAAGCTATGCACCGACCCAAGCACCTAGTCCATCGTTCGAAGCAATTTTGGAACTCTTTTTCTAGAATGGCCATCAGAGCTGTCATATTGCCGTTGATGTCCTGAATGTCATCAAAATGTCTTCCTTTCAATATTTCCTTTATCTTCAGGTAAAGAAATAAGTCATTGGGGGCCAGATCAGGTAAGTAGGGAAGGTGTTCCAATACAGTTATTTGTTTACTGGCTAAAAACTCCCTCACAGACAGTGCTGTGTGAGCTGGTGCATTGTCGTGATACAAGAACCATGAATTGTTGGTGAAAGTTCAGGTTGTCTAACTTTTCATGCAGCCTTTTCAGCACTTTCAAATAGTAAACTTGGTGAACTGTTTGTCCAGTTGGTACAAATTCATAATGAATAATCCCTCTGATATCAAAAAAGGTTAGCAACATCATTGCAACAAGTTCACGAACTTAATTGTCAGAACTCATATTTCTCACAGTCCTTGACCAGGAAGTCCAAGGTCAAGCTGCCAGCACGGTTGGGTGTAGTCCCTTTTCTGGATCACAGATTTCTCATTGTGTCTTCACGTGGTAGAAGGGGCAAGAGAGCTCTTTCAGGAGTCTTTTATAAGCCCATTAATCTCCTAATCATCTCCCAAAGGCCCCACCTCCTAATATCACACATTGGGCATTAGGATTTCAACATGCAAAATACATTCATTTCATCCTGATGGCCCTAAAAGTCTTAATTTGTTTCAGCACCCACTCGAATGTCTAAAGTCCAAAGTGTCATCTAAATATCATTTAAATCAGATATGGGTAAAACTGAAGATATAATTCATCGTGAGCCAAATTTCTGGCCAGCTGTTAATCAATGAATTAAAATAAGTTATGTGCTTCCCAAATACAATGGTGGGACAAGCAAGCATAGGACAGATATTCCCATTTTAAAAGGAAGAAGTAGAAAAAAGGGTGTGGGTAACATGTCTAAAACCTAACAAGGAAAACAACAGCAAATCTTACAGCCTGAGAATAATTTTCTTTAACTCGCTGCTGTGCCCACCAGACCTGTGGGAAGGGGGTCTCACCTCCCAGACACATTCGGGTATCCTGCCCCATAGCTTTGCTGGGTGCAGCCCACGTGGCAGTTCTCATGTGTTGAAGTTAGGTGTCTGCAGCTCCCTCAGGCTGCAATCCATGCCAGTGGCTCTACCAGTCATGGGTCTCTGGGGCACCTCTCGCCCCATGGTTCCCCTGGGCATTACCCTTGCCTGAGCCCTCTGACAGGTGGCATGCCCATGGCTCCATGTGGCTCCATCCTTCAAAATCTAGATGGAAGTAGCCACATCCCATGGCTCTGCTGTGCAGGAGTCTTGACCCAAGTCTTTGGGCTGGGGTCATCTGGCCTGTGAAACCCAGACAATTAGCTTTTGAAACTAGTGAGGCAGCCCTGATAATCACTGAATCACTTTTGGAGTCTTTCTTCTTATCTTGAAGAACAATGCCTGTTTGCAACCAAATAGTTTTATGGTCCTGTCCAGACAATCTTTCTTTATTCCTCTCTATTCCCTTCCCCTTCAGTTCAAATTGGTTGTTTTCCTGCTGAAGTAGCAGATTAATATGGGTTTGCACCCATATTAATTATCTTATCAAAGGGCTCTTTTAGCCACCCTCTTAGAGTTCTCTTCCAAATATGCTTTCTCATTGTTTGCAGTATAGACAGGCTGAGGTTTTCCAAATTTTTAGGTTCTGATTCCCTTTTGATTAACAGTTTCATTTTTAAGTCATTTCTCTCTCCTCATATTTTACTATAAACAATCAGGATGAGACAAGCCGCGGCAGTTCCTTTTTACCCAATACATCATGTCCGGCTATGAAGTAAAAATATAGGCATATCAAAAAAATATAGGCAAAAAATACAATTTGAAGAGACAGAGAAGCATTTAAATCAGACATGTCAGGAATGTTGAGGAACACCAATCTCCCCAATTTTCTATAAGAAATTATAAATGTGATGATTACAAACACATTTATAATAGTTCAAAATATTAAAATACTAGTATATGAATAGAATTAGGAATTATTTTACTTTTTATTGCATTCTGTTATGAAAGTATATTTCTATTACAGTAAGAAGAAAAACCATAATGTATAATAGCCTAATGAAAAACAACTTCTTGACATTAAAAAAGAATGGATATGTCAATAAAATTCTTATTTTATGAACTGCTATAAAAATTTTGTTTGCAGCATTTTAACACATTAACAAACTCACTAAAATCCTCAAAACTAATAAAAGTAGAATAAAAATTACAAGTATAATTTCACTTTATGATACTTAGACAAGTGAAAAATATGCTAAAGCTATTTATAGACTGAACACCCATTAACAATATAAAGAGCATAAATCCCAGTATTTCTACGAAAACTCTACTAAAGGAGAAAAAAAGAAGCATTGCTAAATAGGAAAGTATTCTTTTTGTTTGGCATTATAGAAATATTATTTATTTAGGCATATATAACAGTTATGACAAGACTAAGGAACCGTTGCTAGACACCCTTGAATTTTGTGGAGTTCCTTCATCAGAACTTCTTTAAACACATGAAATTGGCCAAAGATACATTTGAGCTATGATACAACATGAGAAACATCATAAATTATTCAAAAAACAAAAGAAAAATATTGTGTTCATTAATGACCTCTGCTATTCTAAAAACATTTTCCTGGCTTTCCAAACACATTTTTGATGTATCAGTGGATAAAGGAGTCTCTCTTTAGGATTGTTTGACTGTCCCAAAATTCTGAACCCTTTCGTCACATTTATAATACGAGAAAGTCAAGAAAGTGGAGAGGCATACTGATGAAGTTTCTTTAGAGAGAGCTGTGGCTATTCTCTTCGTCCCCATATGGCAAGAGTGGGAGCAGGCTGCTTTCTGTTTCCATGATTACTAAGACAGCTTCAAGGAATCCTTGGATAACTTTTGAATATGTTTTTTTTTTTTTTTTTTTTTTGCAGTAGGGATCACAAGAAATCAATGCCTTATTCATGCCTCAGTAAGCTACAATTTACTATGGACTGGATCTGACACCAGCCATGGGAAACCTATGAAGCCAGAGAAGAGACTACGAAGAGCTTTGGTGGTGCTTTCCTGATAAGTCTGCAGGGTTAATATTACTCTACCAGAATTGGCGAGGCAAAGCCTTTAGTCAGAAAGCCAGTGTTCCTAAACTTGTGGGCTATATGTCTCTTTACACTAAGCGTGAAAAAAAAAAAAATTCTGGTCATAGAGTAATATAAGTATAAAAAATGTATGTAAATTATTATTCAAAAACATGTTCTGTTTAACTGTGGCAGCTTATCTGCAGGTCTTTTAGTAGCAAGAGGCAGGAAAAGCGACAGTATACTGGCATTACTAGAAAAAGTTAGACCCTAAAACATTTGCAAGTTGGAGAAGATAATTTATCATCAAAGAGAACCTTCAAAAATGTTCCCTTTCATGACCTTCATGAATTCCTATATTCAGAAACACTTTTTTAAAAATTCCCAACTTTTACCAGAATGACCCTCTTACTTTCCTTCTTTCTCCAAGAATTCTATTTCTTGGGGAAATAGAATTACGCTCACTTACCAAGGCTATCATCTTCTTAACATTTACCATTTCTTCATTTAGAAACAATTTTCATCATATGCAATTAATAGTGAACTGGATAAGTAATGGATAAGAAAGCCTTTGAGATGTAGCTGTAGGGCAGTTATCTTCATTTTCTAGGTAGCTAGGTAACCATGCTATCCTCTACCAAAATCTCAATTAAAATTTTATAAGAATGACAGTTTGCAGCAAGTCAAAATTTGTTTAGAAGTAATTGAATCTATCTCTGTATATAGGTTCCCCTCTGCCGAGAATAGCCACTCCACCAACCACCACGTACGTACACACCCTTTGCCTCTCACACCAACTTATTCCTCTAATTAACTCCACTAGAGTCTTCAGATTTAGCTGAACATTTTCCAAAACCTCCTGGGTCTGTTGTAGATGGCCCATGTAGCGATTCTAATACATTTTCTGCTTACATCTGAGTAGAACTTATTTTCCTGTGGCTCTGGGTTTATTTTCCTCTGTCCTATGAGATTATATACTTTCTGTGAAGGAAGACAATGTGTGTACTTGTTGTCGTGCTCTCAGTACCCAGTACAATGCCTGGCATAGAATGGTTTCCTAATATGTATTTGTCAAAGGAATAAATTAACACAAGGATGAAGGAACTGATTATCCTAGAATAGAGCATACCTTACCTGTAAAAATAAAGAATAATAACACTATCTCATGGGGTAGTTGAAAAGATTAAATGAGTAATATAAGTAAAGTGCTGAGAGCAGTGTCTGGCACATACCGTGTTTCCCCAAAAATAAGACCTAACCAGAAAATAAGCCCTAGCATGATTTTTCAGGACGACATCCCCCGAACATAAGCCCTAATGTGTCTTTTGGAGCAAATCTTAATATAATACGTGGTCTTATTTTCGGGGAAACACGGTAGTAAACATTATGTATTTGTGTTTGCTCTTATTAATAGTAAATTTAATGATGGGACATTAAGCACCATTCCAATTCTCAAATTTACACACAAGGACCCAAATACTAGACTTGAGGATGCCCGAGGGTAAACTGAAGAAAACAGAGGTATGAACATTATCTGTGTTTCACTTCTGTGATGCTGGTGTCAAACTCTTTCAAAGGGGATTTTGACTCCATTAGTAGAAGATTAATATGGACAACCATGACAATGTTTTGACAGTACTGAGTGTGGTAAAATAGTATATATAAAAATAATATATATTTCACACTCATTACTGTCAAAACACTATATATATATAAAATGCACAATTATATATATGTGTATTATATACGTATTATATATACGTATTATATATATGTATTATATATATTTATATGTATATATAAATACATATATATCGTACATAGGGTGAAAAAAATACATACACATTTTAGAAAGGAAAAAAACTGTATTAAATTTACGCTGATGGTAACCACTTTGAGCACCTCTTGTAATTGCACAAGTAAAACGTGACTTGTATTCATCTTTTGTTATCAGTATATATTGAATATTACAATTTTAACACAGTTTTTTTCCTTTCTTAAAATGTGTATACACTTTCTTGGAACCCACTGTATATATCCATTGGCCCAGTCCAGACATTATTCTCTAACTCACAACCAGAAATTTGCCTATGAAACAGTAGTTTCATGAATTTGGACTGATATTCTGTGTCTTATATTTTGTTCAAATATCAAAGTGATTACTTAAAAGAATATAAACTGTGAACTGAGAGGCAAGGACTGTGTCCTACTTACTGTATTTGGAATCCAACAGTTAATGCAGGTAACCACGTGTTGGGTGTGATTATTTTAAGTATGACACTATTTCCAAAGGTAATTGTTTGTATTTTGTTTCTTAGTAAACTATTTCAAGCACATCTGAATTTATCCTTATTTTATTTAATTTGCCAATTAAAAGTGAGACTTAGCAAATACCCCCTCCCCCACTTGTGCTCAAAGATTTGTTGGAATGAGACACTGACAAAGAACAAGAAAAAAACATACAGGCGTAGTGTCATTAACTATTCTTTCCTCCCCATGGATACCAGCAGACCTTCTGACTTCAGCCATCCACTTGTATTTATGTCCTTCCCAGGTATAAAATTAAATTCTAGAAGAAACACCTATTTTGGTTAATGAACACAAGTTTCTTCAATTATCCTTTGAGTATCATTTATCCACCAGCCGTTTAGCATGGCTTTAAATGATATTAGTTGGATCCCAAATGGATTGATTCAGGAGAGATACAAACTTAGTCAAAATATGTAGCATTTATGTAATTTTCTACTTGTCAAATGGTTAACCATATGTGGGGACAGAGTCCCAGAGAACAGTTTCCAGGCTCTCCACCTCACCTGGAAAGGTGCTGGCTTGGGTAGTAGATGGCCATCAGCTGTGACTGGTTGGCCATCAGCTGTAACGAGTTAGCCATTAGCCACTAATATAACTGCCGTGGCTAGGCTAGCGAGGGCAGATTGTGACTAGCGAGTGGGGTTGGTGGGTTGCTTGGTTGGCAGAGAAGCAGATGGTGGATTGTGCATTGTGTGGAGCCAGCTTCCTGCATCTCCAGCCCAGTCGCCAGCGAGACTATAGAGGTATGAACCCCCTATCCATGGCTCTGTGGGTGTTCCTTTTTGGCCTCACCATATCCTGCGTTCTTATGCAGGGAGCAGGACAAGAGACCCCGCAAGACACCAAAATACAATTCAAAAGAATGCTTTGAGAGACCTGGAATTTTTAAGAATATGCCACATTTCTACCACCATCTGGTTTTGTAAATGTTATTTGGGAAACAAAATTCATTTTACAATCTACCCCAAATTTTCAGTTTTATTTTCTTCTTGGTCAATATGTTTATAATATACTACATAAAATGCATGTCACCTTACATTTATCTAAACTTCCAGATTCTGGTGATAACATGAGCATGCCATCTAAAGAATGGATTGCATTTCCCTGTTTCTCCTACAGATGTTTGTTGTTGACCAGACAGGTGTTTGTTAATTATGTTCTTTTTCTTCTTTTTGTTTTCAGTGTTACATACCAAGAAATGTTCATGGTTATTTTCTGTTAAAATATAAAGTTGTTTTGAGAGGATGAACTATGAAATGTATGCATATATACACACAACACAAAAAGATGCACAATGTATCCTTGTTGCAAAGACTGAAACTTAGAGAAAAAAGTGTACTTCCCTATTGTTACAATAAGTGTTCATTTGATAATGGAACAGGTGGGACAATGCATTAGCAGCCTGCTGGAGAGAAGATTTTAGGGACAGAAAAAGTTGAAATCTGATTAAACATTCCAGTTTGACTTCCCCCTACAGAATTTAGGATAATTTTAAAAGAGCTAGATGTAAACAGTGTTTCCATTTTACCTCCATAAAATCACAATATTGAAATAAGAAAGCTAATAAATAATCAGATAGAAGACTTTTTAATGGAAAACAAAAAAATTTCTGCGCATTTTCTATATTATTGCTCTTTTTTTTTTTTTTTCTCCCAAAGCATATAACTGTCTTCTATAGGATTTGACTACTGGGTTTCTATTCATGTGTGACTAGGGCTTTCGAAGATCATTTTTCAAAATGAAGGTATAGTAACTTTTAATTAAAATATTCTTTCTTGGTTGGGAGATTTTTACCAAGAAAGCTTGCCCTCGTATAAATGTCTTTTCTTTCTTATTCTCTCTGGCTCTCCTTGCTATCTTTGTTTTCAATTCTTCAAAATTCTTGCTAACCACAGAACTAATATAATATTGATTTTTTGAAGTTGCATTCTTTTTTGGAAATTAGAAGCATTTTTCAGACCAACCATGTACTAATTTTTAAACTTGAAGGCTTTGAACAAGATGGATTTTGAACATGATGAAATATCTAGAAAAAAGTTTTGAAACTTTCCATCAAAATATAGAAACAGTAATTCACAGGCAAGGCTGCCACATGTCACAAATAATACTTTGAGGACAAGTTAGTAAATGGAAGTCACTGAACTTTTTAACCCTCAATAATTAGTGGGGGAAAGTTGTGATAGTAGAACAAAGTCAATCATTTTAGGATTCTCAAATCCTAAAAGAAATCACTATTCTCAAAGGTACCACTGACCAGTTCCCAAAATGATTCCCTCATGCTTCCTTACATACTTATGTCCTGGGATCTCCATCCATGGCCTTTGAAATGCTCCTTTATTCTATCACTCATTCTGTACATGTACAATTTAAAAACACTTCTCTGATAAGTGATCAAGAAAATGCAGTTGAGGGGAAGATATTTCTTCCCTTCCACACAGGAATGGTAGATCCAGTGCTTCGTCATTTTCATCAACACATTTTTCCATTTAAAGAAGTAACTCAGTTTAAGGATTAGGAATGTGTGCTTTCTGAAGTTAAGTACAAAATAAGAATACAATTGAAGGACTATATAACCTAATATTTATTTGTCATAATATTTGAAACTTATAAATCAAGCTAATAAAATGTTTATCCTTCCATTTTTAAATTTTTTTTTTAACTTTTATTTATTTTAAGTGTGTTTTTCCAGGACCCATTAGCTCCAAATCAAGTAGTCGTTTCAATCTAGTTGTGGAGGGTGCAGCTCACAGTGGCCCTTTGTTGTTAAGAGCAACTTTGTTGTTAAGAGCACCTCTCTCTAACCAACTGAGCTAACTGGCCACCTCTTACCCTCCTATTTTAATAAAAATACTCTTTCATAACATTCTTGAAAACCATATTCAAATATAGAATATTCTAACTCCTTAGAGTTCTGCATTCAAAATGGTCACAAGAGAAAATCTGACTGCCATGCCTTGGCCTGTGGACAACTAACTTTTCTTCTGCTTACTCTCTCCTGCATCAAAAAAAGACCTTTCACACAAATATTGATATCCTAGTTTAAGCATCCGAACTGTACCTAAAGACCCTTGTAAAACTGTACCTAAGCCCTGAGGTTGTATAGCCTGTCATGTGTTCAGACTTAGACCCGGGGAGGAAGGCTCAAGTAAGTTCTAGAAGCAGGAACCAAGCCCATTTGGACTGGGGATAGTGGTTATCTGATTCCACGGTGCAGCTCAAAGTGGAGCATAGAATGTCACATCCTCGAATCCCTTAGATCCCTTGTTCCATGGGCAGAGGCACGGCCAGAAGAGAACTGAAGCAACCCTCTAAAGTTTAGGAACCAGGGACTGGAAGCTTCTTGTCTTAATTTAAGAGTGATATTGCAGGGAGACCTTGGTTCACATGTTATTTAATCCCTTTAAGTCATACATTCACAACAGGAGTGATATATTCCCTAAAGGTACAAAAATTGGTTCCTAAGGAGGTCAATAAAATTTTATCCTTTTATACATAAAACACAGTTAGGTTTATAGTACATAAAAATTGTATCTATGGTATTAAACTTTCATGGGGAGAGTGGGGGGAATTAGGAAAAAAGGAGGCCTGAAAGTCTCCTTCAGGGGGCAATAATGAAAAATAAAGTTTGAAAAAGACTGCTCTGAGTGGCGGTCTGCAGCCAGACTGCCTCAGTTTGTGTTCTTTTTGTACCAGTTAGTGTTGTGTAACTTGGCAACATTATTTAAGCTCTCTGACTCACAGCTTTCTCACTTTTAAAATGGGTATAATAAAAGTTCCTACTTCAAAAGTTTTTTGTAAAGATTAAGTGATTAATATTTATAGCATGCTCAATAGAGTGTGTGATATATAATAAGCACAAAGGAAGCATTGTTTAAGAAAAAAGTTTCCTTATTTGTAAAATTTGGGATAATAGTGTCTACCTCACATGGTGGCTGCAAAAAGATTGAATAGGATAACGCCTTACACAATGTCTAATGAATACTTGCTCCTTAGTAAATGAATGAAATTGGTAACTAACATTGAAACAAAAGAACAGAATGTGGCTCCAGAAATACATGGTATAATATTGAAAACCGTAGCTTTTTCAGATGTCTACTGTCCTGTAGTATATATTTTTGACTTTGACCACAGATAGTCCCAATACTTACTGCTAGCAAGTCTTCCTAGTTTTGCTAATAAGTGTAAATAAACAGATATTTCCCTTTATACATAAGCTGAAATCGTTTTATTTATAAACATAAATAGAAATCATTGGAAAGCCCGATCGTCCTTAATGCTCGGTAAATGTACAGTATGGTGTGAGAATGCTGGGCTTTTCACTTTATAGATCTCACAAGGGGTAGTAAGATATTAGTAGTAAAATTAAGGAGGCTAGTTTATTACTCACCAAAGGAATCTTCCATCCAGCATGAAAAATACACATTCATTGCTTTTATCTACGTAGGAAAGGAGTCAGACAGGTTAATGGTGTATTAAACTACAAATTAATTGGACCTCCTAGCAGTTGCTTAGACATAAACCTCAGAATAGATACTTTTTTTGTCTCCAAAATTTATTTTCCTCGTTAAAAAAAAAAAAAAAAAAGAAAGAACTATCTTCAACATTGCTCAATGCCAAGAACAGACAGTTGTAGCTTGATTTTAAATAATGGAAAATTAAAATCTATTTCCCTGAAGTTTCTAGTATTGTCCATTTCTCTCAACTAAGTGGGCACATGCAATTCATAAAGTCATATGCTATCATGAAAAATACTTTGCTTGTCTTATTGATAAATGTAGATTAAAATCTAATTCATAAATGGTTAGATGGAAATGTGTTATTCAAACATTTAAAAGCTAATTTTGGAGAAAAGATTAAATGTGAGTATAGATTACACAGATCTATAATAATTGCTAATGTGTTTAAATGACTGAGCACTGAAAATGATTGGAATAAGAGTATGTTAAATTACCCACTAGATATTTAAACAGTTTTCAGATTAGTGACAGTTTACTAATCTCCTGGCCAAGGATTAGCCTAACGTCCTCATCTCTTTGTTTCCAAATTAGAATATATGTCTAGGTTTCACACTGAATCTCAGCTTCTTTGAAAATCATCAAAGAAGCCTTTCACAGTACTTTTAGATACAAAGGTTATAAGGGTGGCATGGACTCACTTGAGACAGAAGATCTATTTTTGACAACTGAAAGTTGACTTGAAAATCAGTCAAGTACTCTTTAGAAAGTTAACCTTTCAGAGGTTCAATGATAGTTTGAACAACATAAACTTTTCAGTTTGAGTCTTTTAGCCATTTTGAGACTTAAAATATCTCTTAGTTTCAGACCTCTGACATAGTTTTTCTGAGTTAAATGGAATCAAGAAAATGTGACATCAAGCCAGTGAGAAAAGCAAAAAGGTATCATTGTCTATATTTTTAATAATAATTACTTCAAAGGAGATATTATGACCACGAAGCATAATAGTTTAAAACATCTCAACTTAGTGTACTTAATACCAAATATCCCCGTTTCTTTTGTCACACCCCTATTTTTCTACCTGACCCATTTTTTTCTTACACTTTCTTATAAATTTTGTTCCCTAAGCCCCACCTTCCTTTTTCCAATTTCCTTTCTTTCCCCTCACTTTGTTCCTTGTTTCTTTGAGCCAAAATATTTTGATTAAAACACAAATCAGTAAAATATGCAGAAAGTTTTAATTAAATAAATCATCCATTAGATAAGCATAATCCAGTGTCTGTCAGTGTTTAAGACATTTCTGCTCATTTTCTGGCAAGATACTTGTTTTGTGGTGTTTTTGTTCGTGTTTTTGTTTTTGTTTTGTTTTTCACAATGATGAGCAGGTATTAGTTCAGTTAATGATAGTTTCTATAATAATAACCTCAAAATCTATATCTCCTACATAATTAATGTTTATTTCTTTAAAGTGCAAAACAGGTTTTCCAGCTAGGTAGCTCCTCTCCATATAGAGAGTAATTTGAGCATCTAGGATTATTCCACCTCATGGCTCTATCTTTTTAATTGTCTTCCAAATTCACAGTGCCAATCTATATTAAGACACAAAGAAGAAGAGCATGGAGATCATACATTAAGAGATTTTTTTCAGACCAGACCTGGAAGGAGCTCACATTACTTCTACTGACTAAAACTCAGTCACATGGTCAATCTTTCTGCAAGGGAGACTATGATATATAATATAGTTGTGTGCCCAGGAAGATGAGAGAATGAGTTTAATTTTACGGGAAATATAACTGATACTTACAGAAAGCTATAAGATAATTTAAAAGTTAATAGACAGTTGTTAAATTAAAATGATTTCCTACCTTTGAATCTATTTTATAATGGTCTAATTTTTCCTAAATATAATTGCAATCATTAAAGAAAAGTAGGGATCATGAAAGTCATAACCATGCTGTAAATCTGATGACTTGAAAATGAGTTGAGTTTATGATTAAAAACAGGAACTGGCATAGATTGGGTAAGATAAATTTTCTTTATAATTGTTAGTTTTAAGGGAAGCAGAATAGTTTATATATTTTTTATTTTATTTTACTTATTTAAATGTAAAAATGAGGCTCTGTAATATCTAAATATCTATAATATATAGTTGTGATTTTTAAAATAAATATCTTCTCTTAATTGATCACTTTTCTTGAGTTTGCTTATGATGATTTTTGCCATTAAAAATTATTTTTGTTTACATACATGTTATAAAATTTTTCTCTCTCTCTCTCTAATAAATATATATATATATATATATATATATATATATATATATATATATATATATATATATATATATATATATATATATATAAAATAAAGCTTTATTGGGAGGTATAATTTCAGGACAGCCAAAAGTAAGGGAATAAAGGTCAATGAGGCATGGGTGGAAGGAAGCAAGGTGTTATATTACCAAGTATTGGCGTTAAAATGTTTCCCTCAAAAAAAAAATGGTTACTAGACTAACGTGGTAATCACATCTTATTTATTTATTTATTTATTTATTTATTTATTTTATTAGTTTCAGGTGTACAAAACAATGTCATAGTTAGACATTTATCATGTAAATGCCTCACAAAGTGATAATCCCCCTCCCCCCATCTACTACCCCTCTGACATCGCATACAGCCATTACATTTCCACTGACTATTCCTAATGCTGTACTCCACTTCTTGTAAATATATATATATATATATATATATATATATATACATACACAGTCTAGTAACCATGTAAAATTATAGTTCACTTTCATTATTTTTCAGCTTCAGCTTCAGGTGTACAGTGCAGTGATCAGGCATCTACTTCATCCCTGAGGTGGTCTCCCTAATGAGACAAGTGTCCATCAGATACCCTACAAAATCTTTACCTTATTGATTACATTCCCCAAATTGACTTTTGCATCCCCGTGGCAATCTTGTGGTTACCGATTGTGCTTTCTAATCCCCTCACCTCTCCACTTACCCTGAAAATTCCTTCCCATCTAGCAACCCTGTTTTTCCTCTATGTCTCTGAGATTGTTTCTGATTAGTTCATTCATTGATTCTTATCCTTAGATTCCATATATAAGTAAGATCATATGGTATTTGTCTTTCTCAGTCTGACTTATTTCACTTAGCGTAATGTTCTCTTGGTCCATCCATATTGTGGCAAATGGTAGGATTTCATTGTTCTTTATGGCTGAATACTCCATTGTATAAATGTACCACTGTTTCTTAATCCAGTTGTCTACCGATGGGCATTTCAGTTGTTTCCATGTCTTGGCTATTGTGTATAGTGCTGCAATAAACATAGGGTGCATACAATTTTTTAATTAGTTTTGGATTTTCTCCAGATCGATACCTAGGAATGGAATTGCTGGGTTATAAGGTAGTTACATTTTCAGTTTTTTGAAATACTTCCATACTGTTTTCGATAGTGGCTGCACCAATCTGCAATCCCACCAACAGTGCACAAGGGTTCCTTTTTCTCCACATCCTCGCCGGCATTTGTTGTTTATTGATTTATTGATGATAGCCATTTTGACTGGGGTGAGGTGGTATCTCACTATGGTTTTTATTTGCATTTCTCAAATGATTAGTGAGGTTGAACATTTTTTTATGTGTCTGTTTTCCATCTGTATGTCCTCTTTAGAAAAATGTCTGTTCATGTCTCTGCCCATTTTTCAATTGGGTTGTTTCTTTTTTGGGGGTTGAGTTGAGTGAGTCTTTTATAAATTTGGGATATTAACTCCTTATCGGGTATATCATTGGCAAATATCTTCTCCCATTCAGTAGGATCCCTTTTTGTTTTATTGATGGTTTCCTTTGCTGTGAAAAAACATTTTAGTTTGATGTAATCCCACATGTTTATTTTTTTTTCTTACTTTCCTTGCCCGAGGGGATATATCAGTAAAAACGTTACTCCAGGTAATGTCTGTAAACTTTCTTCCTATATTTTCTTCTATGAGTTTTATGGTTAAAACTCAGAAGAACTCAGATCTTATACTTAAGTCTTTAATCCATTTTAAATGTATTCTTGTGTATGGTGTAAGGAGGTGGTCCAGCTTCATTTTTTTGCATGTGTCTGTCCAGGTTTTCCAGTACCATTTATTGAATAGACTGTCTTTACCCCACCGTAAATTCTTGCTTCCATTGTCGTAGATTAAATGACCATATAACCATGGATTTATTTCTGGACTCTCTATTCTGTTCCCATTGATCTGTGTCTGTTTTTATGCCAGTACCATGCTGTTTTGATTACTGTAGTCCTTGTAGTATAATTTGATGTCAGTTATTGTTATATCTCCTACTTTGTTCTTGTTTCTCAGGATTGCCGAGGCTATCTGGGTTCTTTTATGGTTCTATGTAAATTTTAGGATTATATGTTCTATTTCTGTGAAAAATGTCCTTGGTAGTTTGATAGGAATTGCACTGAATCTGTATATTTCCTTAGGCAGTATGGACATTTTAACGGTATTAATTCTTCCTATCCATGAGCATGGTATGTGTTTTCATTTATTTGTATCTTCTTTAATTTCTCTCTTTTGTGTCTTATAATTTTCTGAGTACATATCCTTTACTTCTTTGGTTAAATTTATTTCTAGGTATTTTATGTCTTTGAAGCAATTGTAAATGGGATTGTTTTCTTAATTTCTCCTTCCGATATTTTATTATAGGTATATACAAATGCAACTGATTTCTGAATATTAATTTTCTGTCCTGCTACTTTACTAAATTCATTTATCAGTCCTAATAGTTTTCTGATGGAGTCTTTAGAGTTCTCTATATAGTATATGTCATCTGCATATAATGACAATTTTACTTCCTCCTTACCAATTTGGATGCCTTTTTTTTTCTTTTTCTCGTCTGATTGCTGTTGCTAGAACTTCCAGCACTATGTTGAATAGAAGTGGAGAAGTGTGTAACTTTATCTTGTTCCTGATCTTAAGGGGAATGCTTTTAGCTTTTCCCCATTGAGTATGATGTTAGCTGTGGGTTGATCATATATAGGTTTTTTTATGTTGAGATATGGTCCCTCTAGTCCCACTTTCTTAAGAATTTTCTATCATAAATGGCTGCTAGATTTTGTCAAATGCTTTTTCTGCATCTATTGATATGATCAGATGATTTTTATTTTTCATTTTGTTAATGTGGTGTATCACATTAATTGATTTGCATATGTTGAACCACCCTTGCATACCAGGAATGAATCCCACTTGATCATGGTGTATAATCTTTTTAATGTATTGCTGAATTCTGTTCACTATTATTTTGTTGAGGATTTTTGCATCTATCTTCATTAGAGATATCGGCCTATAGTTTTCTTTTTTTGTAATGTCTTTGTATGATTTGGGGATCAGGGTGATAGTGGCCTCGTAAAAAGTGTTTGGGAGCCTTCCCTCCGTCTGGATCTTTTGGAATAGTTTGAGGAGAGTAGATGATAATTCTTTTTTGAATGTTTTGTAAAATTCACCTGAAAAGCCGTCTGGTCCAAGGTTTTTGTTTGTTGGGAGCATGTTGATCACTGATTCAATTTCCCTGGTGGTAATCAGTCTATTCAGGTTTTCCTTTTCTTCCCGAGTTAGCCTTGGAAGGTTGTATGCTTCTAGAAAATTGTCCATTTCTTCCAGATTGTCTAATTTATTGGCATATAGTTGCTCATATTAATTTTTTATTTTTTAAATTTTTTTATTTTTTATTGTTTTGTACTTCTGTGGTGTCTGTTGTCACTTCTCTCTTTCAGTTCTGATTTTATTAATTTGGGTCCTCTCTCTCTTTTTTTTGATGAGTCTGGCTAAAGGTTTGTCGATTTTGTTTATCTTCTCTAAAAACCAGCTCTTGGAGTCATTGATCTTTAGTGTTGTGTTTTTGGTCTCTATTGCATTTATTTCTGCTCTGATCTTTATTATCTCTTTCCTTGTACTCCCTTTGGGCTTATTTTGCTATTCTTTTTCCAGATCCCTTAAGTGTAAGGATAAATTGTTGATTTGTGATTTTTCTTGTTTCTTTAGGTAGGCCTGCATTGCTATGAATTTCCCTCTTAGTACTGCTTTTGCTGCACCCCATAGATTTTGGGTCGTTGCGTTTTTGTTTTCATTTGTCTCGAGATATCTTTTGATTTCTTCCTTGATCTCATTGTTGACCCCTTCATTATTTAGTAACATGTTATTCAGCCTCCATGTATTTGTGTGTCTTCCAGTTTTTTTTCCTGTAGTTGACTTCTAATTTCATAGCACTGTGGTCAGAGAAGACAACTGGTATTATTTCAACTTTCTGAAATTTATCAAGACTTGTTTTGTGGCCTAACATGTGGTCTATCTTGGAAAATGTTCCATGTGCACTTGAGAAGAATGTGCATTCTGCAGCTTTGGGATGAAATGCTCTGAAAATATCGATTAAATCCAACTGGTCCAGTGTGTCATTTAAGGCCATTGTTTCCATATTGATTTTCTGTCTGGAAGACCTGTCCCATGTTGTCAGAATTGTGTTGAAGTCCCCTACTATGATAGTGTAACTGTTGATCTCTGTCTTTATGTCAGTCAATATCTGTTTTATATATTTAGGTGCTCCTATGTTGGGTGCATAGATGTTCACTGGGGTTATGTCCTCTTGTCGAATTGATCCCTTTATTATTATGCAGTGCCTATCTTTGTATTTTAATGTATTCTTCATTGTAAAGTCTATTTTGTTAGACATAAGTATTGCTACTCCAGATTTTTCCTCATTTCCATTTGCAAGAAATATCTTACTCCAACCCTTCACTTTCAGCCTGTGTGTGTCTTTTGATCAGAGGGTCTTGCTTTTTTATCCACTCAGCCACCCTAGGTCTTTTGATTGGAACATTTAATCAATTAAGTTTAAAGTGATTATTGATAGGTACATAGTTATTGCCATTTTTTTTTTATTTTTTATTTTTGTAATTAGAGTGTTTTCATCTGTCGTCTGCTTATAGAAGCCCTATTTACTATTTCCTGCAATGCTGGCTTGGTGGTAATAAATTCCTTCAGCATATTTTTTTCTGGGAAGCTCCTTATTTCTCCTTCAATTTTAAATGATACCTTTGCTGGATAAAGCAATCTAGGTTGTAGGCCTTTGTTTTTCATCACTTTGAGTACCTCCTGCCATTCCCTTCTGGCCTGCAAAGTTTCTGTAGAAAAGTCACTTGATAGTCTTATAGGAGTTCCCTTGTATGTAAAGTGCTGTCTTTCTCTTGCTGCTTTTAGGATTCTCTCTTTTTCTTTAATCTTTGCCATTTTAACTATAATGTGTGGCTTGTATGTCAGTTTCCTTTACCAGGTTAGGTAAGTTTTCGGTCATTATTATTTCAAATATGTTCTCAATTCCTTGCTTCCTCTCTTCACCTGGTATTCCTGTGATGTGCATGTTGTTGCGCTTGCTGTTATTCCAGAGGTCTCTTAAACGATTTTTATTGTTTTTTATTCTTTTTTCTTGGGTGATCTCTGCTAACTTGTCTTCTAAGTTACTGATTCAATTCTTTGTCTCATTTAACTTACTGGTAATTCTTTCAAGTGTGTTCTTTATTTCAGTTATTGTATTCTTTAAGTCTAACTGGTTGTTCATTATGATTTCTCTATCCTTCTTTATGTCAACACTAAGCCCCTTAAACACTCTTATCATCAGTGTTCTGAACTCTGTCTCTGACAGGTTGGTTACCTCTATTTCATTTTGTTCCATTTCTGGAGGTTTCTTCTGTTCTTTTATTTGGGACATGTTTCTTTGTTTCCCCATTCTAGCTGACTCTGTATTTGCTTTGATGTGTTAGGCAGCTCCCCTAGGGTTCTTGGTTTTTGCTGTGTTATCTTATGTAGTATGTGTCCTTTATATTTGACTTGCGCCACTTCCCTATTCTTCTGTGCGTGTGCTCCAAAGGTGACTCTTGTGTTGTGTATATTGTCCTGTTAAAGTTGAGCTTTAATTGCATTTTGGTTTGTCAGTAGGTGGGATTGACTCCTAGGCTGACTAGTTGTAAGACTTGGTTCTGCCCACAGTGGATGATCTGCTGCATGAGGGTTGACCGCTCAAATGAGGCTTTGCCCCTAAATGGGCTCTTGTGCCTGTAGAGAATTCCCTCTGGATGTGTCACTTGTAGGTCAAACCCAGTAGTACTCTGGTTTGGTCTGGAGTTGGCCTCTGGGTGTGTTGAATCTTGTGCTTCTTGGGCTGGGCCCTGGTGTAGGGTAATTTCAGAACAAAGCACATCACCAAGCACAACAACAACAACAACAACAACAAAGAAAAAAATACACTCACATGTAAAAACAGCCGATAACCCACACTCAACACAGGCAAAAATATCAAAAATGCGAAAACAAAACAAAACAAAAAAAGCAGCGCCAGTCTTGGCTTAAGCCTACCAAGTAATCACCAGGTTGTCCTCTTCCATACCAAAGAGTCCTCTGCATCTTGTGCAGGCAGATCTGCCCACCTGGTGCCCATAGTGACCCTGGCACTGCAGTTCTAGATGATTGGTGCTATGGGATCTGGATGGTAGTTTTTACAAAGTCAATACCATAGCCAGCCCTGTGCCCCGGTCTCCTGAGTCTTAGGGCACTTCTTCAGTGTATATGTGTGTGTGTGTGTGTGTAGGTCACGAGATTTCTGAGCTGCTGAAAGCCCAGAGTTGCCTCTGTCACCTGCTGCTGACGCCTAGGTGTGTCTCTGCAGTTGTAATTGCCCTGCCCTAGGTAGGCCAGAAAAGGTGGGGCTAGGGATGGAAGAGTCTTCTCTCTCTGAGCCCAGCAGGGTCACACTTTTCCCACAGGCTGGAAGAGGTGGGGGCTGGAGATGGAGGAATCTTCTCTCTCCCAGCCTAGCAGTGCCACACTCTTCCCAGCCTCTTCCCTGGGTCACAGCAGCTGAAAACCGGGTCCTCCCAGATCCTGAGCACTACTGCTCCTCTGTAATCTGACATTACTCCTCAGTACAGAGGCCAGCTTGAGTCTCTGGAAAGGTGGGGGGTAGGATTGGGAGAGTGAGGGGAGGGGCCCAGGTATGGTGTTTACTTCCTTTGTCAGACCTAGGGCCTAGCTGGAGGTCTCAGCTGAGGTTACTGCCTCAAATGCTAGATATACTGCTCTCTCGGAAGGAGACGTCAGCTGCGGGATGCAAGCAAAGAGCCCACCTCCTGGCTCTTGTGGTCTCTGTTCTGTCCTGGGATCCCCTGCCTCTCCACAGCTGCTGATGGGGACCGCGTCTCCACTACACTCCTTTCCCTCTTCCCCTGCTCGCCCAGTTTGCCCACCTTCAAGTAATCTTCCTACGAGTCTTTAGGTGTTCTGTGTGATGAGCAGAGAGTCCTTTGATGGGTTATAGATGTTCAATTTGTAGTTAAGTTCCAGAGCAGAACTCAAGACCACCGTGCTGCCACCATTCCTATGACGTCACTGTTAATCACATCTTAAGGTCTGTAAATATTGAATCATTGTTGTACACCTGAAGCTATTATAATATAATATTGTATGCCAACTATAATTTAAAAAATTAAAAACAAAATAAAGCAAAAGCGAAAAGATATGCTGAAGTCCTAACACCTGTTGCCTTCGAATGTGACCTTATTTGGAAACAAGATTTTTGCAGATGTAACAAGAGAAAGTTTTACTGGATTAGGATGGATCCTTAATCTAATATGTTTGGGGTTCCTTATGAGAATGGAAAAAGACACACAGAGACATAGTCACAGTGAGAAGGCCATGTGAAGACACAGGCAGAGATTAGAGTGATGCTGCCACAATCCAGGAACACCTAGTGCCGTCAGATGCAGGAATAGGCAGGGAGGGATCCCCTCTAGAGCCTTCAGAGGGAGCACAGCCCTGTCAACAACTTGATTTCGGACTTCTGGCCTCCCAAACCATAAGAAAATAAATTTCTATTGTTTTAAGCCACCTAGTTTGTGGCACTTTGTTACAGCAGCCCTAGAAAACTATCACACCTGTGAAGCCACAGCTTCATTAATAAATGTAGCCAATGGATTGGATACATGAAATACCTTCTAGATGGGACTTATAAAAGAACCATGCCTTGGAATGCTCCTTTCAGGTGAGGGCATAGAGATATTTATCTGGTGGCTTCTTCCCTTCTCCTGTACCTCATGGGTCAGGTCTGCTTGATGGGTATTAACTCTAATACATTACTATGCTATGTTAACTGGCTCATCCAGGCATCCGTTATAGTAGTCAGACAGTAAACTTGCTAAATTGAAATTAGTGCTTCTATTGAGCCTAAATAAGAGAAGCCATCTCCTCCAGTGGGTCCAGCTACGTCCATGTAGGACTGAAGTTTTTATTCCCCCCGTCTTATTGAAATATAATTGGTAGATAACATTGTATAAGTTAAAGGTGTACAACAGGATGATTTGATATATTTATATAAAGTAGCCTTCCCTCATCCACAGTTTCACATTCTGAGGCATTAGTTACCCGCAGCCAACCACAGTCCAAAAATATTAAGTGGAAAATTCCAGAAACAAACAATTCATAAATTTTAAATTGTGCATCATTCCATGTAAAGTGATGAAATATCACGCTGTCCTGCTCTGTCCTGTCTGGGTCGTGAATCATGGCTTTGTCCAGTGTATCCATACTGTCTACACTGCCCATGTATTAGTCACTTAGTAGCTGTCTTGGTTATCAGATCAACTGTTGTGGTGTCGTAGGGCTTGTGTTCAAATAACCCTTATAGAAGCCTAAGGCTATGTCGCAATGCCTATGTCATTCACATCACTTCATCTCATCATGTAGGCATTGTATCTTCTCACAACATCACAAGAATAAAGGTGAGTACAGTACAATAAGGTATTTTGAGAGAGAGAGACTATATCCACATAACTTTTATTACGGTATATTGTTATAATTGTTTTATTATTAATTATTATTGTTAATCTCACTATGCCTAATTTATAAATTAAACTTTATCATAGGTATGTATATACAGGAGAAAATATAGCATACATAGGCTTTGGTACTATCACAGTTTCAGGCATTCAATGGGGGTATTAAAATGTAACCTCCACCTCCCCCCCAGATAAGGTGGGACTACTGTAACTTTTCATAATCAATGGAGTCAGCAGAGTCCAGGTGAATTTATTATAGTACACTGTACCTTTTAATTCTGCTTTCTGTGATTTACAGTGTCTGTTGGTCAAAAACAAAATTTTAACAGACTATATATTACTGTAGGATTGGAGACTCTTGCATCTCAAATATGGGCAACATCCACATCGTCGCTCTTATGTTATTCATGGCTTACATAAATTCTGCATGGCTACCTAGAAAAATGACACATGGTATCCTCAATTTTTATCTTCGTGTATTTGCTTAAATTTGTTTTCCACACTTGAAATGCTTTTCCCTTATGTATAAATTGATTATATTTGTGTTTCAAGGGTTCATTAAAACTCCATCTCTCTCATGAAGCCTTTTCTGATGACCACTATTTGAAAAGGTATCTCCTTCCTCTCTATACCATAGATAGTCTGTGACATTTATGTAACATTTATGACTTGCTGCCTGGGAAAAAATTCACATTTTGGTATTATATGTGCAAGTGGACATGTTGGATTCTCCCAAATGAAACTGTCAAGTCTTGCAAGAAAAATAATCTCTTATAGGTTTTGTGTGTATGTCGCAGGGAAACAGTGCTGTATTTCCTAAGCTCTAAGTCCCAGAGGGACATTTATAGTGTAACTACTGAAGCTTAAACTTTAGGGATGGTTTATTACACAGGCCCCATCTAAGCTTCTCAGGATTTTCCTCCTGGGGCATGTGAAGGGAGCTGCTGTGTCAGTGATGGCTGCAGGCCCAGAGTGTGGCTTCAGACTGGAGTTAACTTCTCAGCCCTGGAATTGATCTCAGGCCCACAAGTGAGAGCAGTTATTGGCCAGAAATACTTCTGCTTCTCCCCCTGGCACAGTTTCATCCTGTCTGTGGTGACCTCATTCGGCATCTGGAACTTATATTTTGATCCCAGCGTAGGACATGAAAAAGTAGATTCTCCATGCTCTGTCTTCACATGATTTTCCCTCTGTCTGTCCTAATCTCTTCTTTTTTAAGGATAGTAGATCATCATATTAGATCATGGCTCACCACTCTAAGGACCCCATTTTCACTGAATTGCCTGTTTAAATGCCCTATCTTCACATACAGTCACATCTGAGATACTGAGGGTTACGACTTCCAACAGGAAATCACTGGGGGTTCTGTGCTACAATTCAGCCCCATATCTTGCTAACGGAGTCATATCTTTTAGATTTTGGAATTGTATTTAATTTGAGTGTGCTGGGACCTGTTTTCAGCTAACAAAATTAGAAACAATAAATATTATTTTTTTTGCCTACAGTTACTTGGATAAATTATTCCAGGATGGGAGCCCTACAACACTGTCAGCACTTGGGTTGTCTTCGAAGCACACTTTTTAAACTAAGGTAAGACTACACTTTTTTAAAAAAAGAAAATTAGCATGGTGTTTAACTCTGACATTTGTTTTCCAGAAGATAATTCATTTACTTAAAAAAAAAAAATTTGTTGTTGTTGTTGTTGTTTTTTGTACTGGAAAAAAACAAACAAAACCTGTATTTTCTAATATATACACCATCTAATGTAATGCGATGTATGGCAGCAATCACACCTTCCTTTTAATTTCTACTCTGGCTGTCCTGGACTGGGCACTATTTATAACTCCCTCGATCAATGATCAGTCGTTTAACTCATTGCATTTAATCTGTATAGGAGACAGAGAGCATTCCTGCCGTTAATAGCCTCACAGTTCAAAGACTGTAAGGTCAGGGTCATGGCAGCAGGAGACTGAAGACATGTTTAGGAGGTAAAAACAGTAAGACTTGTTATTGAATGGGTGGGGTTGGGGAAAGATAGAGAAAAGTGAGAAAAGTTAAGAATAACTTCAGCTTTTAAGGTGGAGGCCATCACTAGATCATTTCCCCTTTCTCTGCATGGAAGCTGTTTCTCCTTAAATCAACTGTAAGTTGCTTTTGCACAAAGACTATAGAATAGACTTACCTAATCCCCCAAACCTCTCCGCTTATAATAGGTATTCAATTAATGTCTGATTAATGGGTAAATGCATACGATTCAGGGACTGTGGTCATCAGAATAATGGTGCTCCAAAGCAGTTCATGTCCTAATCCAGAGAACCTGTGAATATGTTACTTTACATGGCAGACGGGACTTTGCAGGTAATAAGCATAAGATAATAAGCAAGAGGTTTTTAGGACAGGTGTTCAAAGGGGATTGTGGCAGTTTTGCAAGATGCTATCATTGGTGGAAACTACTTAAGGAGTTCAGAACTAGCCTTCTCAAAATGTGCTGCTTTGACATGTGGGTTATTTTGAGCTGAAGACAATCAAGACCCAGCAGACTCAAGAAAAAACTTTTACCCTCCCCCACTTAACCACATAAAATAACTTAGATAGAAAGTCAGGCCCAGAAAGAGAGCTATTACCAGAGACAATTTTTTATCTGAATGACCCATCTATATGGCAGCACAAACTTCCCATTAGCAAACATCTGCTCTTCTAGCATCCTGTGAATTTCCCCCCTCCCCTTTGAAGCCCCAGACGCCATCCATTCCTTAGCTCAGGAAGGCACACAGGCCTCAACTGCCTGACATGTCCTTGGGTCTCATTGCCTTCCAGGGGCTCCAGTACCTATATAACTTTTTTTTTCCCTCCTGTTAAATCTGCTTTCTGTCAATTAATAGGCTAGCCAAAAACCCTGGAAACGTAGAAGAAAAAATTTCCCTCTCCTATACTAAAGTTTATGTAGTATTTCCATATTATTTCTTGCAACTGCATGTTAATCTACAATGATCTGAAATAAAAATAATTAACAAAAATGATCTTAGGGGAGCAAAGAACCTCTATGTGATCTTATTTAGGTATGAGATTTCAAACTGGGTAAACTCGAACTTTAATCTTCTTATTTCACAAGTTGCATGCTTGTTGAACAAAAAGCAGGTGGAATCCAGAAAAAGCCTATGTGCAAACCCCACATAGGGAGTCATTTGTAAACAAAGTCAAACCCACTATAAATGCATGTTTTGATGAAGCAAGCTAGAGCACAGATGGCGGAACGAGAAATTTCTATAGAGAGAGAGAAAGTGAGGGGCACCTGTTGCATTAGGTTTAATTGAATCTATAGTCAAATTTTTTTTCCTCTCACAACTTGTACCAAGTTATTACCAATATTCTCTACTCCCTTTAGCATCTCTCTGTGTTTGGAATGTCTCCGAGTTTTCATCATGAGCAGTTGTAACTATAAAATGTCTAGCAATAACTTTCACTGGTACATTCAATTTAGGTAGGTAAAGTATTGACCATGCGCTGAGAATGTCCACCGTCTGCACAATACCTTCTACTGTGTAGTCATCCAGGCAGGGACTAGGCTGCATGGCATGCTTAGAGTTGGACACCAGCCGGATGTGGTGTGCCCATATTTTATTGTCATTGAAAATATAATTTTAGAGTCAGCAGGATTTTTTAGTGGGCTGAATGCCCAAGAATCAATGGGCTGAAGTGGTTTTTAAGCAGAGCCCAGAACTGCAGAGCACTCAATAAGCAGGCAGGAGAGAGGGCTCAGCTGGTCTCCGTCCTCGTCCAGCTCAGTCATCTACAAAGTGGAGAATGAAAAGAACATTTCATACCTTCTATCCATAAGTATATTTATTTAATTTTAAAAAGTGTCTGTATGAGTCCCAAGATCTTCAGTCTGCAAGCTGGTGACCCAAGAGAGTCCCTGGGGTAATTCAAGTCCAGGTCTGTAGTGTGAAGGCAGAAGAAGACTGATGACCCAGCTGAAGGAGAGTCAGGCAGAGAAAGAGAGTTCTCCCTTATTCACTGAGCCTTGTGTTCTCTCCAGACCTTCAACAAGTCAGATGACACCCACCCACATCGGGGAAGGCAAATCAAATGTTAATCTCACCCAGAAACACACTCACAGATACACTTAGAATAATATTTAACCAAGTATCTGGGCACCCTGTGGCTCAGACAAGTTGACACATAAAATTAACCATCACAGTGCCTAGGGCATTATTCAAATACCATATTATTGGAAGTCCCAGATATCAGTTCCCCTGCCTTTTTCCCACCTTAATATTTTATGGTTTGAATATGTGGAATGAACTGTCTTTTTTTCACCCTTTTGCACTTTTATTCAGAAAGGAAGATTTTTGTCTCTATAACTCCTATTTCATAGAAAGCATGAAAATTGGTCATTTTAAGGTGAACTTGTCATTAAAAATACAGTTGGAAAATCTTTCCAATAACTGAGTCACCCCTGCTTTATATTTGTTTCATACAACAACTATTCTATTAGGGAACAAGGTTGTGGCTAGTAACTTCCTCCTAAATTGGCAGAGAAGAGAAATGTTATCTGACAGATATTGGATGGCATATGTGATACAAACAGAAAGCGTCCATGTAATTCTTAGAAAGATGCTTCATCCTATGAGCCAAGAAGTATGGTTGATTCTAGGAACCACCATCTGCTCTAACAGTCTTAATACTGAGTCTGAGTGATGGGTAATACTGTGTAGATGGGTATTTTGGCAGATGAAAATCATGCCTGGGGTTTGCATAGAATTCCACAATGGTAACAATGATACTGTTGCCTTCACTATTTGAGTTTGACTTAAATTGAAAATAATTTAAATATATATATATATATATATATATATATATATATATATATATATATGTATCTTCAGTTGACATTCATTATTGTTCAGCTTCAGCTTCAGGTGTGCAGTGTAGTGATCAGGCATCTACATCATCCCTGAGGTGGTCTCCATAATGTGACAAGTGTCAATCGAATACCCTACAAAATCTTTACATTATTGATTATATTCCCCAAATTGCCTGTCGTATCCCTGTGGCAATCTTGTGGTTACTGATTGTGCTTTCTAATCCTCTCATCTTCCCCCTTATCCTCACCCCCTCCCCCATCTAGTAACCCTCAGGTTTCCTCTATGTTTCTGAAACTGTGTCTGATTAGTTCATTCATTTATTCTTTTTTTAGATTCCCACTTTTAAAGGAATAAGCCAGCTTGAGGGAGAGCGTGCCCTTTGCTTTATGTTTTTGTGAATTGTATAAAAATCCCCATATAATGTGCCATTGATATTCCTGAAAGATGGTAACAGATCCAGGGCCAAGTTCATAGGAAAGGGTTTTTGACTTGACTCTATAAAGCACATTATCAGGAAATGTCCCATGCATATTCTTGGTAGCTCACTTGCTGAACAGGAAGGCTGATATTTCTGATGATCTTAGAAAGGAAACTAGGAAGTCATATATTCGGAGCTCTCTGATGACTGGGAGCCCTCTCCCTTACACAAGAAAGATGTGTGTAGTAAGAGACTTAGTCAAAGAGGTATTTAAAGGTACTGGGATTTTAGAAACAAGAATCCATATCTCTCTCTAAATTTGTGCTTTCAAAGTACATTCACTAACTCTTTTGGTGGTAGAAAGAAATCCAATAACTACCAGCCTTGGGCACCAAAGGCTTTCCATTGGATTTATTTAACTTCCTTAACTTGACCCTTGCTCTGACATCTGCTTCTCTTTCTGGAGGTCTCTGAGATTGTTTGGCTTGCCTATTATTCCAAGACTCAAGTGTACCCCTTGGGCTTTATGTAAAACATTGTTTTCCTTTGCTTATAACTATAAGATCTCTATGATTTAAAATGACACTTAGCCTCAGGCACTATTTTTTGACTTTCGGACTTCAGACTTTCTCCTCCTCCTGCCTTAGCTATGCCTCTCCAGGCTATTTCCTAGCATCAATCCACCAGACAATGTTTCATCGCTCTCAAAGGTACAAAGATGGAACTAGATCCCATATTTATCAGTGAATAGCTTTCAGCTGCAAGAAACACAATCTCGAACTAAAACAGGTCTGAAAAAATAAACCCTATATTACTCAATAAGAAATCTGTGTTAGAAAGCTTCAGTTTTGGTGCAGTCACTTAGCAATTACAAGAATGACCCAGAGACACCACATCTTTCCACAACGTGGAAAGAAGATTGGCAGTATATTTCTTCATGGTTCCAATGTCAGCCATAACTCCAGGCATTACAATCTCATAGGACAGTATCCCAAATAGAAAGGAAGGGGGCAGAGGGCAGGAGTTAAAGGGCTTTTCTTTGTATTGCTCTTCACTTTTACCAGGAAGCACCATCTTTCTAACAATCTCCTAAGAAGACCCTCTGTTCATCTCGCATGCCCCATTCAGAAAAATGACTAGTAAATGCCCTGGGGAAGACCCCTTAGCATCTAAACAAAAACTGTATTTATTTAGTAAGCAAGAAAGTGTTCATTGTCTTTTGGGTAGGTAGCCAACAGCGGGTGTCATATCATGGCTTCTATCAAGGTAGAGAGAAGCAACTTCTTCCTACATAAGTCTCAGCTTTAAAATCAGTAATTTAGCATCATGATTCAGGTTTCAGGAAACAGATTATATGTGTTGTGACTAATGCATAAATTGCAGCATTCAGTCCTGAAGTGGAACCCTTCAGTGTCTGTGATAAATGTCTTAGCTCCCATTTCTTCATATCTGAGGCATGATATAAGGCAGGGATGATTGTAGCAGCAGTGGGGCTGAGACGTCCACAGGAATGAGACGAATCACCCCAGTGCATTTTTCTGCAGGATTTTAGATCACTGAAGGTGAAGAATGAAAATCGCATGTGGAGACAGTGAGTTAAAGGTAGAATTAAACTTTGCTTTGCATGAGCCACTGTGTCCTAAGGAGCCCGTGGAGAACTGGCCCATGGTGATAAATGTTAAAGAAGGAAAAGGGATTCAGTGAAAAGTACTATGATGCCACCCCAGGAAATACTACTGATTTGCTGGGATATTTGAAAAAATAGAAAGCTATAGGCTAGACATTTAAAACATAATTTATCAGAGTGCAAAAAATGCTCAGTCAGTATACACAACCCTATAACATAGTTTGTAATTAATTAGCTATGTGAATGGGATAAATGTGATCAAAACAATACTCACACACTAGAATTTTATTTGTGACCTTTTTATTCTTTGGTCATATTATCTGATCCAGAAAACAAGCTTGAACTTGACTTATAACCTTATTTTATCTTTACTAAGTGAGTGTGAAAAATGTCAATGTAAAATGACAGCAATGTCAGTAACAATTGATTTTAGGGAGTATAGCAGTAGCTGTAGGAATTAAATATAAGGAAATCTTTTACTGACATTTTAGTCTCTTAACAGCATGAAGTAGCTAATACTAATACTGATTATTCTTTTTAACCTTATACTAAGGATCTTACCTCCCAGGTGTTATCTTTAATGGTTGTAAAAACGGTCTCAAAATAACTAAACTGGCTTAATTTATTTAGGGCCACTCAGCTAGAGAGAAATGGAGCTGGTCTCCATATCCTAGGCCTGCCATACTTCTAACAGGTTGCTTTAGAGAAATCAGTGTGTCCCACAATGCATATTGTACTTTGGGACATTAACAGATGGAGGTTTTCTTCTCTGGGTACCAAGCAAAAGAAAGAAGAATGGAAGAGAACTACAAAGAAAAAAATACTGTTCCTGTTCCAAATGAAGGGCAAAGAAAGAACTGGGCCTAAAGCTGATAAAATATCGCCTTCATAGCAGGTATATGTCAGGATTCTCCAAAGGGGGGGGAGGGAAACAGAACCAATAGGAGATCACACATATACTGGGGGTGCCAAAAAATGTATACACATGTTATCTATGCTCAAGCAGTAGTTTGCTGTAATCAGAAGTGTCTGGACGTTGATGGTAACCACTTTGAGCACCTCTTGTAATTGCAGAAGTCAAATGTGACTTGTATTCATCTTTTGTTATCGGTATATATTGAGTATCACAATTAATACAATTTTGTTTTTTTTTCTGTTCTTAAAATGTGTATACATTTTTTTTGGCACTGTGTGTGTGTGTGTGTGTGTGTGTGTGTGTGTGTGTGTGTGTGTGAGGTATTTATTTTAAGGAATTGGCTCACACATTTGTAGGAGCTAGCGAGTTTGAAATCTGCTGGGCCAGGCTGGCTGGTTGGACAAGCAAGGAAGAGTTGGTGTTGTGACTTGAGTCTAAAGGCAGTCTGGAAGCAGAATTTCTTCCTCAGTGACTTTCAGTCGTTTTTTTTTTTTTTCTTTTTTTTTTTTCCTAAAGGCCTTTAACTGATTAGATGAGTCTCACATTTAGGAAAGTAATATAGTCAAAGTCTACTGATTCAGTGTTAATCATATCTAACAAATACTTTTACAGCAACCTTAAGACTAGTATTCTACCAAAAGTTAGGTACCTTGAGTATTATGGCTTATCCGAACTGACAAAATTGCCATCAAATCAAGAAGGGATGGTTGAAAAATGCTACACAGAACATTGGAAAAATATAAACAGAGAAATTA
Organism: Rhinolophus sinicus; assembly: GCF_036562045.2. Lineage (NCBI taxonomy): Eukaryota > Metazoa > Chordata > Mammalia > Chiroptera > Rhinolophidae > Rhinolophus > Rhinolophus sinicus. The sequence goes on from NC_133756.1 coordinate 136,878,748, forward strand.
AATTATTACCTAGTATTTTCTTTTGCTACTAAATCTTAATATCGGCCACGTTCACAATGCCCATCCTTATCAATTACGTACAGTAGCATCATTTCCCCTCAATCAAGATAATGCACAGAAAAAACTCCAGTACTATTAACAGAATCATTTAAGTGTTTACTAAAGATTTCATACATGCCATGCAATGTGTCAAGCACTGGGTCCAAAAAGAGAAAACGACATTATCTCTGTCCTCGAGGGATTTGAGTCTGATGAGGGGAGCAGGGAAACAGGATGCCCATATAAAAACAATTCAATCTTTTCAGTACTAGCTTAAGTGTCAATGCCAGGGTTCCTATATTTATTAAAGCGGGATTAACTCACCCTTGACTGATAGGCTGACGGAGGAAGGTGAGCTCTATAACTCCAAGAATTTCTTTTCATGGATAATTTCCCAGCACAAATAGGAATACTAAAAGTTTTCAGATCAGTAATAGCAACTTGTTGGAAATGCAATCCATACACACTAGGAATAAAAGAACTATAAACTGCTATGATTTAAGAAAATCATTACAATGGAAGTTATTCTAGTTATGCATTTATACTAAACTTTTGAGTATCCAAATGCCACATAGGTACTAAACAAATATATGAAAAGAACTTTACTCAGATAATTAAATGAAAGTCAGTGATTCTCAGAATCAGTTGGAAAGCAGATATTTTTTACCTAGAACTGAGTCCAAGAATCTTCTTGATCACTGCCACTTGTGACCTTGATAAAACTACTTCAACTGCAAAGTCTTAATCTATTTTTCCTGGTAATAATATCAATTGGTTTTTACAGTTGTAAGGATTAAACGTGATTGCACATGTGAACATGCCAAACAGCACTTGAAACTGGTATGGTCTTCTAAGGACGATTTCTTTATTCGTATTAGATTCAAAACTTAGGATAACTCAGGAGAAGAGCTCACCACTTTATGGTTTTATGAGACTATTTGTTATATTTTGCATTGTTTATACCCTTTAATTTGGTATGTAAATTGCTAATGTGATGTGAAATAAAATTGTATCTATTCCCCCACCTGCATTGCTGCAGCTGACACACACATACACACAAACCCTCCTGGTGAAGTTTGGCAGTCAATTCTACATTATAAAATTATCATTGTTAAAGATTACTACAATAATTTCTTGCTCTCACTTAAAGGTGTCTCACATTATCAGAAAGGCACACTACACTTGAGGTACACCGTTTTGTACAGGAACAAATAATAGGCTTATAAACAAAGCTGGTGAAAATACCAGACTAACAAGGTGAAGGGAGGAAACAGACAAGAATTGTGAGACTGACCTTTGTTCTAGTTATTCTGACTACTGCATTTCTCTAGCTAGCACACTTAAGATAACATTTGCATCGATATGAGATGTGATTGGAGAACACTGTGTTCTCTGAAGCTGAAAAATGATAGATGTGCATTTCATACCTTTTGGTTCATTCTAGAAAGCAAGACTCAAGTTTTGACAGATGTTTTCTTAGAACACCATATAAGAATGGAGAGAGAGAGAGAGAGAGAGAGAGAGAGAGAGAGAGAGAGAGAGAGAGAGAGAGACCAGATATCAAACTTGGGGCTTTTCAGCTTAGATCACAAAACTTGGGAGATGGATGAGCTCTATTAGACCAAGCTTCTCCTTTTAAAGATGTGACTGGAATTCAAAGAATTTGAGGTCACACAAGTCAGAGAGAGGGCTTACTGTATTTTCATTAGTTATTAATTGCAAAATCATAGTTTAGCACTTAGAAACATTGTGAAAATAACTTGTTTTGGAGAGCAGAAATTGTTAGAAAAGTGTAAAAATGAAGCATGTGTTTTCTTAAATAAGTTACATTATTGTGCTTTCCCCTATGGTCTTTTGTCATTACACAGACAAAATTCACCTATATTTAGGAAGTGAACTTCTCTTTTATGCCATTAATGTTGCTAATACTGATAAAGGAAAGGTTAAATTTAATTTATAGTTTTGAGTCCCAGGATTGGAAACTTCCTGAGCTAAAGTATGTATCATTAAAGTATCTTTTATTGATTGCAATGACCATAGATATGTTTTTAAAATCAAGTTTTAATTTTACATATATGCTTTGTTACATTTCATTATAAAATATTTGAATTATAAAAAATAATATATTTAACATATACAAATTGCATATAGGTCACATATATGTAAAGTAAGTTGAATATATTAAGTTACCCATAACTGGTAGGTATAATAATAATATAAACACTTGTGAGTACATTACCCAATGTTAAGGTATTTTTCCCGTGAGGTTTTATCTTTAGATACATAGTCCTCTGTTTCTTCATTTTGCTTGAGTTTCAGTGATGGTTTGTGTGCATTAAAGTCACCTCTCCCAGTCTTGAAGGAGAGACCTTCTGTGATGAACCTTATGATTCAACCCTGCCCTAGCTCTTAGCAGTCTCTCACAGTTTTGTGATCGTCCAAGCAGCCTATTTTATTTGTAACATCTCCCAGTGGTTGAGTGTGCCATGACCCTCAACTGTTTCCCAAAGGGGAGAAGCTCAGTCAGCACCCAGATTCAGGCTGATTGGAAGCTAGACCCTCCAGCAGCAGCTTTTAAAGTATGCAAATATATACATACAGTCCTTAAACCCGCATGGCCACCAGTATCAGGTGATGTACAGGTGTGCCCTGGTGGCAGCCACAGAAACCAAAGCAACAGACTTAAAACTCCGAACCTGCAACATGTGAATTCTCCCCTCAGGAGATACCTGCGCTCTGGAGCGGGCAGAGGGGGAAGAAGGCAGGATGATGGTGCCCACTGGTGTCTGCCTGTGAGAACCGCCCCAGCAGGCCCCCAGATGTGTCAAATCAGAAGACCACCCTCACACCGACACTCTAAGCAAAGGAGCTTCTCCCATGCAAAATAGAGTTCACCTTGATCTGTCACTCGGCTGGACCCCAGGGAGGGTGAGTCCAAGTGCATGAACCCTTTAAGAGCCTTTCCTCAGATCAATATAGTTTTGTGAATCTCATTGACAGGAGCCCCACGGATTTTCAAAGATACATGTTTTGGGGGGGTGTTTCTCGGGTGCAGGTCTTAAAAGTTGGGGGTACCTAGTGTGGGGTTCAAACCTTTGGCTTCTCAGGGAGGAGAAGCTCCGGGTTTTGAGTTCTCAGGGAGAAACACCTGGGGCCTGGGGTTTATCTCGAGAACATGTCTCAGCCTCTCCTACCTGCTTCCAGGTGAGCTTCTCATCTTAGCATGATGTTAGGCATTGCTCAGCCAGTTTTCAGGTTTTTTGTTTGTTTGTTTTTTCCAGAGGAAGTTGTTCCACATGTAATTGTAGATTCTATGTGTTTTTGGGAGGAGGCAGTACGGGAGCCTCTGACTTTGCCATCTTGAACCGTAATTTAACTTAAGAAATAATATACACCTGAAATTAACATAAAACAATATTGAATGTTTAAAAAGAACAAAAGAAAAGAAACAATATTCTTCTAATATTCCTCTGCATCCTGCCTTATCTTCCTGTCTCCCGGATTCAAGAAGTAGCCATTATCCTGAATTTTGTTTTCTACATATTTATCATTTCTTAGCCTTTTAAAAATAGATTTATCACTCATATGTCCATGAAAACAGGTTATCATTTAATTTTGCTTGTTTTAAAACCTTTGTGGAAATGGTTCTATATAGTTGATATTTATTTGTGTCTTGCTTTGCTTATTCAACATTATCCAACAATATGTTACGATTCCTCCTTGTGTGTGTTACATGATACTCGAATGGAAGTTGGCCACAGCAACTTGCATACTATATTTGCTAGCTAGGAAAAAAAAAAGGTGTTTTATGAACAATATTTTTCTAAGCCAAGTAAAGGTGTATTAAAACATTTATTTTTTGATTGCCACGTTCTCTGTTCATGATCTGTTTGATAGCCTGAAATTGTAAATGTTAATTTTGATTCCAAAGATGCCATCCTCTTCTTTCTCAGGCCCAATTGTAAAGTAACACCATCATTTACCTCCTAGGTATTTTGACAAACAATTTTCACCGTGACCTAACAGCAAGACTAATGATACTAGGGATTTGAAATTGAAATGAAAGAGCATGGATGTCTGTGGGAAGCAGGGTGGGCTAGGCTCCAAGCAGAAAATTTTAAAGATGCTATCCAAATTTGGAAATATTCTTTTTAGTTTCTGTAATTTAGATCAGTAATTTTATTCCTTCCAAATTTTAGAATAATTTTATTTTATCACATGCATATGGTGTTTATATAGAAGATGAAGATAAGAATTGGGACAATTTCTAAATGAATTGATTCAAAAGAACTTTTCTAAAAAATATATATATAAAAAAAAAACCCTATTGTGCATTAATAGTCACTAGCATCCCCGCCCCCTTTCTGGTGTGATGCCACATGAACTGAATTCCATTCCTACTTTCATTGTTCTAACTACTCCGTAAGAACACACTCAATACTCTGATTGCCTTGGAGGTGCCAGGCACTGTCCTTCAAGCAGGGAATAAGCAAAGTGAAGAAGACAAAGATAGTTATTGACTGGCTTTGTCAAAAACTAAGCAGATGCTGCTTTATCTGTGTTCCACTGAGACTAGACATTTTTACCTGCAGTTGACCTAAAATTAGAAGACAATACGCTAGAATTACGTCTTCCGTCCTGAAATATCAATATGGAAGGCAAACTATTATTTGGCATTCCTTAAAATTATATTCTTGAAAATATGTATGTGATTTATAAGTAAAGAATGTGCTCTGTTGGTAACACAAGGGGCATGATTCTACAATAAAGGAAGTGTGCTCCTGGCAAAATTTAAGCCACTCTTCTCTTGTCCTGAGTAAATCAGACTCCAAAATTGAATATTAACAACTTATTTAAAAAATATGTTACAATGAACTAGAATACTCTCCTTTGATTTTTATTTTTCTAATTATATTAAAGCACTTTATACATCTTGTTTAAACATAATTTCATTATTGTTAAGTGTAATGTTCAGGGTAAACACATGCAGTTTCAAACCACTGAACTGTGCTTTGCCTTGTAATTTCCCATCCATACCTTATAATTTTCTTAGCTCTTTCCCTTTGGCTGGACGTTGAAGACATCTCAAACATATGCTCTCTCTACCACCATAGACCGCCCTTTGCACTTAAAAATGTGCTACCGACCTCAAAACAAATGAACTGTAGATAAAAGAAGACATTCTGTATTGGAAATTTGCCAGTGAGAGGCCAGTAAATGGTTGGAGGCACTAATCACCTGGGATCCAATAATAAGGGTAATTCTATAGCATAGATCTCCTTCTACAGAGCCACACCAATTCAAGTTTAGCAAGACAAAGCCATCACCTTTATAGCCAATCAGGTCAGCTCAGGGTATGAGAACATGATGAAGAAGATAGTTTCCATCCTGAGGCCAGCAGTGTTTGTAAAATAACAGAAAGGTAAAGAAACTGAAAAAGAGGGCTACAGATCTGAAAAAAGGGTTCCAAATAAACTTCTGCTCTGATCGGCTGCTCCAAATAACGACAGTTTTTGTTAAGATCTATTTAAATGCTAACTGCAAATAGTCCTGCCATCATTGACCACTACTGTAAGATGATATCATTTTTTCAAGGTCTTAAAATGTGCCGATCACCTCAATACTTACCACCCATATTCTATTTTTCGTATTCTGCAGAAATAGTTTACAAAGTAGATATTTTAATCCCAACTTTTATAGGGAAAGAAACACAATCAGATTGATACTGCATTTCACTTCACATCATTCTGATTTTATCTCAAATGGTACCTACTTAGACTCAAAGAAGACCCATTCTTGTGCAGACACAATTGTATTGCCTCATATGCTGCTTGTCAAATATCTTACAGAATGCTTCCCTCCACCATATGCATCAATGTCTATCAAATTATTTTTATTCATGGCAATTGTCATTTTATGAAATTATTTTTGTTAAACTGTTCATTGCCTATTATTTCCACGAGAATGTAAGCTCCTTGAAAGCAGAGAATATGTTTGATTTGTTTCTACATGTGTGGAGACTAGATCGGTGCTTGACACATAAATGGCAGTCAGGAAATATTTGTTGAATGAATAAGCAAAGAATATCTTGAATGATAATCTGGTAATTGGCAGAACCAGGATACAAACAAACTCGGGTCTTTGGCAGCCAAAGCTTATATTTTCTTTCATTTTCCTCCGACTACATTTCCCATTTTATAGCCTCTTAATTTCAGATTACCAGGTTATATATATCGATGTCAAATTTCCCAACAATTGAGGGTTTTGTCTTGTTAGAACAAACCCGGCCCTCCAAGTATGAGAGGATTGCCACCAGCTTTCATGTCATTATTCAGTCACATTGTCTGGATGGAGTTGATTCTTGAAAGGGAATGTATGCCCTCTTTGACCTCCACTAGACTAACTGGGACTAGACAGTACTTAACTCACCGAGAGGGTATTAGTCTTCCCATCAGCACATCAACTATCACAATTCTTGACCCCTCCAGGTTTGGAGCTGAGATCAGGTATGGGGAAGTCTAACATTAAATACAAAATTTAAAAGCTCTTCTGTGTGCTTTAGTTAATTATAACATTATTACCAGCCAAAATGATCATGTAGTTATAAAGATAGATAAGTGCAGGTTACATGAAAGGAAACTCTGTATCTAGACCTCAGAATGTTTTCAATACACTGGTTTGCAGAAACAGTTTGAGCAAAAGGATGCGTTCAGTCAGCATTCATTCATTTCACAAATATTTGTTGAACATCTACTGTGTGCTTTTTATAGCACTGGAAATGATGTGCAGTTGCAAATACCACATGACAGAGGGAATGTTAATTAATTAATATAATATATTAATCAAATGGTCCAAACTAATAATATTTAATTTTCCTTCCAATCTGGAAAAATAATGATCACCACACAGTCTATATTAATGTTGTACTTGCTTTGTGGAATTTGGAAATTCTTAGGAAAAGGTATTACTTGTGTCTGACACACTAATTTTATGTGTTAATATATTCCATAACAATACTATGTTTCCCTAAAAATAAGACCTAGCCAGACCATCACCTCTAATGCGTCTTTTGGAGGAAAAATTAATATAAAACCTGGTCTTATTTTACTATAAGACCAAGTATAATATAATATAATATTATATTATATAATATAATATATACCTGGTCTTATATTAATTTTTGCTCCAAAAGACACAGTAGAGCTGATGATCCAGCTAGGTCTTATTTTTGGGAAACAGGGTATCCATAAAACTTACTAAAGTTCCTCTACTTCTGATTTTCTGGCTTGAAAATTCTTCATTTATTCACAAAGTAGAATTTACATCTGATTGCCTATTTTCCAGGCTTAGGCTGTGCATTTAAGTCATCATTTTTTACTCAACTTCAATAAGGTCTTTTGTTTATGGAAGGGACTAAGGAAATCTGGATAAAGTTTGGGAAGTCTTGGTGATCTCTGAGGTCTTCTTATTATCCCATCTCATCTGCTCTTATAAATGCTTTCCCTGAGGTCTTGAATTACAGCATCACCGTCAATCTACTATTTGGGCTCGACCACAACTCTTGTCACTTTTACTTCTACCCCTCCAATAATCTCTATGTTAAAAACGAATGAATGAACAAACAAACAAACAAACAAAAATCCTTATCAAAATTAATCTCAAGTCTTGTCCTTTATCTACCTCCAGAATGCTCAGTCTTTCTAGAATTGTTCTGAAATAAGGCATCCAAGACTCTTGATGACCTGGCTCTAACCTAACATTTCAGTCTCATCTTTTGTCACTTTCCTCTGACTCTTAAAATATGGAGGCCTACCCAATCATATCTCACCGCACAGATATACACAGTTTGTGCTTCTCTTAACATTCATTTCCCCATCTCCATAACTCCACTACTATTTTTCTTTGCTTAGTCTCTGTCTGATTACTTCCTATTCATGTCTTAAGCTCTGGCACACTGGCATAGATACCACTTCTGATGAGGCTTTTTCTAAACTAAGTGGCTTCGTGGCAATCCGTGTATTCATCTATTACAAAACTTATCACATTTATTGTATTGATTTCCTTTTCTCTTAGCCTCTTTTCTGACACAATGTGCCTTTATCTTCACTGTGACTACATAATACTTAGAAGAGGGACATGTGTATATCGGACACTCAATAAATGTCATATGAGTGAACTAGATTCTAACAAGATGCCATGATTCCTTTAACTAGATATTTTTTCAGATAATTAAATGTGAGATTCATTTTAATTTAACAGCTATTACAAAAAGCAATGAACACCGTCTCTAATTTTCTACACATAACATCCTTTTTTAAATTTTTTGTTATTGTTCCAGAGTGAAAATCATTATTTTGGGGAGTGTTTTACTACAGAAATATCTATGTTTTAAACAATAAGAAAATTTAACTTTCTGATTACCCTGTTGTTACCTTAAAGATAAGCACTTGAAAGTGCTTACACTCAGGTGAAAGATATTATTTAAAATCTCTGTGAGGTTTTAAATATGTGAAGGGAAAATGTATTCCAGGAAGGTAATATGAATCAGATCAATGGATAGAATCACACTATATGCCATATGAATTTTATAGGCTCAAGTTTACATTTCAAAAGTGCAAAGTAATGTAAAATTGTAAATTGGCCAAGCACTCTAAATAAAATACCAAAGAAGCCTGGAACAATTTTGAGCTCCAAGAATATTATGAATTTATATTTCCATGTTTATATGTATATATCTCACCAGAGACATATAATTAGTTTGACTCCACAGTCCACATACCTTAGGCAAATCGTGTTTGAATATTGAGGCTAGAGGAGGCAACTACTCTTGCCTACCCTTAAATCTACTGCAAACCTGTTTTCCCTCACAAAGATTTGATCCTTTCACTCTCCTGATTACAATCATTCAATGCTTCCCAAGACATAATTGAAAATGCATTAGGTGGTATAGGAAACTTTTCAAAAATTGGTTCCTATCACCTGTCTAAAATCATATCCTGGCCCTGTAAACCTCACATGTTATACTTCAGCCATACTCTACTGGCAGTGTCGCAACACCCTCAGCCCGTATTCAATCAATAGTTTCTTCCCTCATCTTACCCAGTGCAACCACAACCTAAAACTTAACGAATCAAGGGGAAGACCTGTTTCAGACAACCGATTCTTGTTAAATGATGATGAAGGAAGAGGATGTGAGGACCTGAGTATCAGATATACAAAATATAGTTCTATATATTAAAATTGGCCATGAGAAACTTAGAGGGAAAGATGGGAGTGAAGTTCTCAAATGACATTGTTGTCTGGGTTTATATACATAACTTCCAAGGTTTCTCAAACCTTACCTCTTCAGCTTATCACTCCTCCCCTATATTCAAATGGCATGTTGACTCATATACGTGTCACTGCTTAGATACGACATATGTTTACTTGATTCATGAAAACCTATCACATTTTGATTTAAAGATCCAAATTTCTCCCCTGTAATCTGACATTCTGAGGTTTCAAGGTCCCAAGTTTATGGTGACAGGTTTAAGGGCTTCTTTTCAAACACAAGTCACTTCTGCTTTTATTTGGTTACCTAAAAGCTGCTGGGTTATTGCCCTTAAATGTCTACCTCATTTATTCATTTTATCCAGCCCAGCAAAGCTCACTCATGGATTGTTTTCTAAGTATGAGCATGTATGCATTTAACCAGCCTCAATCAGTCATTTTGTCATTAATCTAAACAAGTGTCCTTAGTTTGGAGTATTAATTTTCAGGCTAGCAACCGTCTTGAGACAAAGGTACTTTCAAGTGATCTCTGAGAGTGATTGGCAGAAACTGAGACCCTGCATATCTCCTTAATCACAGCACAAAGTGCATTTAGGAATTTTATCACCATCAATCTTATCTGAGAAAAAAACTACTGCTTAACATCTGTTGTACTGCAAAGAGTCAGAATTAAAAAATAACAAGATATACTGTTAAACAAAGTCAATAAAACAGGATCAAACATTCCATCTTTATGAATTAAAAATCCTCTGACTTTAAATTAGACAATGTTTTTATTTTAGTTTGTTTATAAGAAAAAAAAGCATTTTTTTTTTAAGTTGAGGAGATAACATACTATTAGAATGTGTCTGAATCTTTAAGTTGTAAGCAAAAGAAAATCCAGTAGAAAATGGCTTAAACAATGGAGGGAATTAACTAGATAGTGTGACTTGCAAATTGAGAAGTATCAGTTTAATGGAGCACTGTCAACTAGTGACATCCAAGGACCCAGTTTCCTTCTGTAGCTGCCCCTGCCTTTTCAAGTGTCAGTTTGCCCCCTGCGTTTCCATTAATGACTAACATCTGCTCTGGAAACAACGTGCTTCTCTTTTTAGATTCAGAGAAATTGCAAGAATCTGTTCCTCAAATATCAAATGAAAATCCATGGCTTTAACCATGACTGAAAAGCCTGGGCTATACCTGAGCCAGTCATTGTGAGTGTTGATTGACATGAGCCAGGGTTCTAAACTCTTAACTGAAATACTAACAATAGCAAAGGAAATGGGACTTTGTTTTTTGGATCCCAATGCCTGTAGCTAGCAATATATTCTGTCCCAGCAACCATTATGTTTGCTATAAAGTGAGGGAGAGTAGGTGAGTGGTAGTTCAACATACCCAAAAGTACGAAGAATGATAAATGGTGGGCACAGTTTTTTGTTGAATTAATTAATTGATTAAATAAGGCCGTTCTACTCTTGCTAGTTGATAGCATTATACACAAAACTCTTCACTATTTGACTTCTATGTCCTCATCTTTAAAAGGAACAGAGTAACTTCTTTAAAGAGTTCTTATGAGAATTGAAAAAGATAATACATGTAATTTTTTTTTATCAATTGAAATAAGCTATTTTTGAAATAAAAATGTTTAAAATATCAGAAACCATTCTGTAAAGAATTTGCAGTACAACAAAACTTTAAATTTTGTTAAAATTTAAATATTCCTATATCAGATAATCTTATCTTTTAATCACAGAATGTTTAAATCTGAGCAATTCAAAGCCAATGCAATAAAAGTGTACAAAATGTACAAATTTGAGATAAATTTTTCTCCCTAAGTGGCAATTTCTGTTTTCTGACCAGAGCATTTCTGTTTTCTCACCAGAATGTTTTTGTTTTTTTTCAAATAATTCAAAAAATTATATATTTGTGGAAAGAACTGCACTTTTCTTTTTGGTTAGAAATAAATAATTGTAAAGAAGCACATAATGATCAAATAGATAATTGCTGTAGAAAAACATTTATAGAAACTTGTATACAATGAGATGACCTACTTTTTTTCAAGTATTCCATTGCATCTTTCTTTTGGGGGGGGTGGGATAATTTTCTTTAATTTCTAAATTACAGATCTTGACCAAAAATTGGGGAAACAAATCCTCAAAGTTTTATCTCAGAGAGTAGGTTAATCATTATCATAAATCACCTCTTTTAAAGCAGTTTAATCCTTAAGTGAAGGGTTAGTTAAGGGTAATTATTATCTAAAGGGTAATATCGCCCAAAATAGATGAAAATAGATAAGATAAAATGAGATTTACCTTCACATACATACATTTCATATATATACAACGGGTGCCAAAAAAATGTGTACACATTTAAGAAAGGAAAAAACTGTATTAAAATTGTAATACTCAATGTATACTGATAAAAAATGAATACAAGTCATGTGTACACATTTTTTTGGCACCCTGGTGTGTGCCTGTGTGTGCATATGTGTGTGTGTATATATATATACATGCACACACAGGCACACACATACACATATGTTTTAACTCATATATATATAATATATATATATATGAGTTAAAATATATACAAGTTAATATGTATATGTTTGAGTTTCATATTTGAGTGTGTATACACATCTACATACATAGAGTTAAATAATCAATCAATCTTCAGCAAGTAAATAATCTTGTAGTCTTACCTTTTAAGAATTCTGTTTTAGTTCAATCTGCCCTTTTAGAATTAATTTAAAAAATAAGAATAAAGTTGCGCTGCATATGAATCATAATACTTTAGAGCAAATAGGCAATTTATTAGCTTGCTTATGCAGATAAATTTTCCTAAACCCAAATGCAAACACACAAGAATACATTGAATATACAATATTTAAAAGCACACTCACTTCCACTTCTCATAAGTAGAATCCTAACTTTAATTTCACAATAACACTGATTATCAGTAACTTTGACAATAAACTTGATGAGTTCCTGGTACAATCAGAAAGCTTGATTAACCAGAGAGCGAGGAAGGGTTTTTTCCCTTTGGCCCATGACGATGACTGAGGTGTTTGAAGCCACCAAATATAACAAGAAAAACAAGCTTTAAAAGTCCAGGAAACAACAATAAATGAAGCTTAAGACATTAAATGCATAGACACTCATAGCTTGGGAAGTCAATATGTTTGTTTTTTTAAAGTGAAAAGTGTTTTAAACATTGGGTATGCAATGAAGGAAACATAACTGTATTACTGAGAGCCCTCTATCAGGCATGACCATTAAGTCATTGAATCATAAAGAAAAGGTTTAAATCCCAGCCTAACATTTGCTAGCTATATGAATTGGGCAATTTACTACTGAAACTACGAGCATTTCTGTTTTCTCACCTGAAAATGAAAAATAGAAACCTCTTGGGTTGTTATGAACATTATAGGATGTAACATATATAAATAATCTCCTAATTTGAGACTTTGAATATTATAGGTACTTACATAAATAATAAAGGTTTATGTTAGATTTTTAAAAAGTACAAGTAGCAGAGTATCATTTTGCCGAATGGTCAGAATGTTTTTTTAAAGCAAATGACAAAGAGAAAGACCTTGGGATATCTATATTTGAAAGTACTTTTCTTTAGTATCTGGAAAACCAATTATATATATGCATTATATATATAATATATATGTATATATTATATATATAATGCACACATATATAATATATTGTGTATATATTATATAGTATATATGATACATAAACTTCAACATGCATCAAGACTCCATGCAGTTATAGGAGATTTGAAAAGTGGTAAGAGGAAAAAAAAATACTTCTTTCAAGGAGCTCATAGTCAAATCCATAAGCTCATTTTTTTTAACATAATATTCTAATTCAAGATATCACTATAATAGAGCTATTAGGTTAGGGAAAATTAATTTTGACTGAACTATTTGGTATAAAAATGCTTTTCCTAGCACTTAACCAGGCAGTTGGTGATATTTTTTGTTAAAACTCCTGTACTGAAGATGGTCTGTTTTGTTTACATGGGGAATCAATAAAGGAGGGCCAGTGTGTTCTTCTAAACAGTTATAAAAGTTTCATTCATCTTATTCTTTAATGAGGGTTGTTTGTGGTACCTTTGACTGCATGCTCTATTCAAAGGTGGAAAAAGTACTAAAATACAGAAGATAGTGTGTAGGTCTGGTGAATCCTGGCACTATTCAAGTCTCATTTATGTTACAATAAATTACTAGAGCTACTTCTGCTTTGAAGATTCCCCATGTAGCTCTTAACGACATGATGAGGCATCTTATGCTGGTGCAACACAAATTCGAAATTGTTGTTTGATGTTCAATGAAGTTGCAGCACTTTTATTTTATTCCAAAACTATAAAATGTTGATGTTTCAGAAGCCAAATGTTATGATTTTTAAAATGAGTGTGTGTTTTAAAATAAAACTAAATAACTGTCAAAAAAAACTAGGTAATAATTGGAGTGCTATACAGTACCAGAACGTATGAGCGTTGATGTTTTTTCCTACATTTTACCATGAAGTGCATTTCTAAAATTTATGATTATTGAATCCTTTATTTCCCTCACTTTCAGCCATGTATGGCCTTGGACAAATATCAGTCTCTGTTCTGTGTCTCCGTTACTCATGTGTATGGGGTAACTGTTGCCCTGATTTCCTCCTGAAAGTTTTGTAGAAATCAGATGAGTCTTGGCATTAAAGTAAGGTCTTCTATTCCAGTGGTTGTGCTCTTTTGATCTTGAAGAGCTGCAGAAGGTTATCCTGGCGATTAGGTGGAATGTGGCCCAGTAAGCCAGACCGATCCAATGTCACAAAACTTTTCACCAATAATTTCTTTCAGAAGTTTAAAAGTTTTGTTTATCATTTTTGTGTTATATAAATATTTGAATGTATCTATGAATAATGTGAGTGAGAGATCTAATGTTACTTTATGTTCTATATTGACAAGTAATTTTACTATCACTATTTACTAGAATGAATCCTTTCCTGCTGATTTGCATGAATAATACTACTGCTTTTATATACACGTTTCCTTACACAAACAGGTTTTTTTCTGGGCTCCCTCTTCAGTTTCATTATTTAATTTGTATATCCTTGTGCCTACATCACACCATTTCAACTATTCTAGCTTTATGATAGTTTTGAATATCAATAGATAAGTCCTTTTTCTCTCTTCTTTAATATTGCTTTGGCTATTCTTGGATGCTTGCACTCCTATGAATGCGAAGAGCAACTGGGTGGGAATTTTAATTTGAATTGTATTGAACTGTGGAATAATTTGGAGAAACTGGCCTCTTTGCAACATTGACTCAACACATATATGAACATTTTTATATCTCAGTATTTGTTCAGATCTTTTATGTTCGCTGTTCATATTGTATATTTTTTCCTAGTAAAGTCCTTTTTAAATTTTTCTTTACAAGGACACATTTGTTTCTTGGATAATAAATAATAGCATGTAGTTCAACACTTTATTTTGGATTTTGCCACAAATTATATTTTTCACTTTCACATTTTTTTTTTTTTTTTTTTTTTACTTTTTAGTAACAATAACTTATTTACTTTGAGATTTTGGCTAATGTTAATGTATGTCAGAAATTGCTGACATTAAATCATGACATTTAATTTTTTTCTTGTTGAAGTATTTTAAATAGATATCTACAGATGGTAGAATAGCAATATAAAATATAAAAGACAAGCAATACAAAGTGTTTCCCTATTATATTGTTTTACAATGTAGGTTTTGTTATTATTCAAAGCTGGTGAGGCTTTGTATGCAAGATAATACTGACATTGAAATGAAAAGGTGAAAAGGTGAGGCCATTTCACTCCATATTTGGCCACGTGGGGAAGGACCAGGGTTTGCCAGGAGGCAAAAGAAGTGAGGGGAAAAGATGGACAAGAGGCTTTAATCTGGCTTCAATAGAAAGGAATAGGAGAGGCAGGATAAACAGATTTAGGATTGGCTAGTTTGAATGTCAGGGAGTCTGGGGCAAGTGGGGTTGTCCTGAACTGCCTGGTATTTGTCCTTAGAGCAGTGAAATAGTGTCCAGAGTCTAAGAGTCTGATGAAGTAGATGGTTGGCTTGGGCTCTGGAATGGTTGGTTTGCATATGAAAGGACTGCTACTGGTGAGTCTTTTAGTATCTCTAGGAATTGGCTAGCTCTGGGACAGAAGGGCAGTCTCTCCAGAGTCTGCAAGGCTCCAGATGTCAAAGCATCAGAAATACAGAAAATAAAAGGGCATGATTAATGCTCTATCTCCTTTCTCTAATCACACAGGTCTCTTTGGCTTTTTTTGTTTTGTTTCTTTTTTTGATTTGTTTTTTGTTGTTGCTGTTGGTTGTTTCTTTTTTAAATTAAATTTATTGGGGTGACAATGGTTAGTAAGTTTCAAGTGTACAATTTTATAATACATCTCTATATATCACATTGTGTGCTCACCACCCAGAGTCAGTTCTCTTTCCATCACCATATATTTCACTCCTTTTACCCTCTTCTACTACACTCCTCTCCCTCCCAACCCTGGTAACCACTAAACTTTTGTCTATGTCTATGTATGAGTTTTTGTCTCTTTATTTGTTTGTCTTGTTCCTTTTTTGCTTTCAGTTTTATATCCCACATATGAGTGAAGCCATATGGTTCTTGCCATTTTCTGTGTGACTTATTTCGCTTAGCACAATAATCTCAAAATCCATCCATGTTGTCACAAATGGCAGTATTTCATCTTTTCTTATGATCGAGTAGTATTTCATTGTGTATATGTACCACATCTTCTTTATCCAATCATCTATCGAAGGATACTTTGTTTTCATGTCTTGGCTACCATAAATACTGCTTTAATGAACAATGGATTAGATGTATGTTCACAGGTCAATGTTTTCAGGTTTTTGGGGTAGATACCCAGGAGAGGGATTGTTGGGTCATACAGTAATTCTTAATTTTTTGAGGAACCTCCATACTGTTTTCCATAGTGTCTGTACCAATCTACATTCTCACTAACAGTGAATGAGGGTCCCTTTTACGCCACAGTCTTTCCAACACTTGTTATTATTTGTCTTGTAATAATAGCCATTCTAGCAGGTGGCTTTGATTTGCATTTCCCTAATAGCTAGTGAAGTTGAGCATTTTTTCATATATCCACACAGGTCTCTTTCATGGAGCAAACAGTTATATGTGAATAATTATGTGTTCAGAGACAATCTATATATTTTCAAATACATGTAATTATGCATTTTTTGCACAAAGAATTTCATATTGTATGCTGTACTGCAATGCAGTTTGCATTCAGTTAACATACACAAAAGATTTTTTCATATCAGTGCATCTAATTTTTCTTTCATTCATTTTACCAGTTAATTCTGCAGAATTCCATTAGATTGATGTATTATGATACTTTACCATTCTTCTTGCAGAAGGGCAGTTAGTCTGTTTCAGCCTTTTGCTACCATAAGTAATACTGCAATGAATATGCTTATTCATATGTAATTAACAATGTACAATTATTTATAAGAATAGAAAAAAATGCTGAATTAAAGTGTCATGCACTTAGAATTATGAGACAATACATATTGACAAATTTTTCTCCATAGAAATCATATTAATTTACACTACCACCAATAATGTTTGAGAAAGCGTGTTTCCCTCACTTTCAAGGTCACTAACAAAGTATTTATCAATTTTTTTTATCTTGAGATAAATCATATTTTGTGTGCATACATAAGACTATATATAAAACAAACTTATGCACATCTTAATACAGTGATATATTTGATGATATTTTATTTAAGATATTTGTAATTATGCTTAAAATATTTGCCTATAATAGTCCTTTCACATATTTTCCTTCTATGGTTTTGATATCAACGCCCTACTAGTTTTATAATATACTTTTAGAAATCTTCCCTCTCTTTACATTTTTTGAATATGTAATAGAAATTTTATGTTTCTTGAATATATGTTAGAACTTGCCTTAAAAATTGTTGTGGCTTGTTTCTTTAATATATAAGTCAGGATTCATGACTCTCACCCGTGATTTTTGTCTCTTTTTTTTTTTTTTTTTTGAATTCTGCTTGTGGTATAACTTTATGGACTTTTAATGCTGCTGAAAGTAAAAGTTTATAATACCAGAGTAATCATTTTATTTCATTTACAAATAAAGAAGAAAATGGTGCCCAAATTAGAGAAATGACTTACCCAAGAATAAATGAGTTATAATTCTCTTAATAAACAAACCTACAATTGTTCAATTTTGTGTGTGTGCATAGGCACACACACACACACACACACACACACACACACACACAAAATGCCACTAAAGATCTTCTAATGGCATTAAATGTAAAGAACTAAGTATGTTGTTCTTGGAGACTTCTTTGATTTATTTTCCTTTTTGTTGATTTGTTGGTCTCTGTGAGATAGATGTTGTACTTGGAGTAGCCTGGCTCTGTCAGAAATATAATACAAGATATCAAAGAACACAACATGTCACAAGTTAGCTTATTCTTGCTAACACATTAAGTTTATAAACCTTCA
The DNA here is from genome assembly GCF_036562045.2 of Rhinolophus sinicus. Taxonomy (NCBI): domain Eukaryota; kingdom Metazoa; phylum Chordata; class Mammalia; order Chiroptera; family Rhinolophidae; genus Rhinolophus; species Rhinolophus sinicus. Next base: position 136,896,590 of record NC_133756.1, read on the forward strand.
CTAGCTAGGTTTGGTCACTGACCTTATCCTATCCCATAAGGACTCAAGACGAGGAACACCAACCCCCCAGTCATGGAATGTATTCCTCATTTCAACCTATTTTTCTCCTAGGCTTGAGTTCTTGATTTTGTTTTTAGGTGAGTAAATAAAGCCTTTTCTACAGATGATTGAGAGCAGGAATGACTGATACCATTCTTTATATTAACACACCCTTCCTAAGTGAAATGGCCTCCTTTCCAGTACTGGTTCATTAACATAGTAATTATTTAACCCAACAAAATTTTCACAGACCTTACAAAATATTTTATACAATACAAAACAAAGTCGTCCCAGTCATCAAGTTTCACAAATTGAAACAAACAAACAAAAAAATGTATTTTGATGAAAAATTTAAAATATCAGCATTTGTACTCCTGTTATCTATTAGAAATAGTATGGTACCATAAGGGTGTAAAATACTTTGTTTTGATTTTTCTGTTGTTCCATTTTTTACAAGTAAGGAAGTGAGACTTCTAGAGGTTTACAGAAGTGCCACTTAATGAAAGACTGAATTTTTTACCCTCTATCCAGGCATTTTGAGTTCACCACAGTTGCATTGTTACTATTGAGATTTTCCCCACGGGTAAGGAAGGGTGCTTCGCTGCGTTTATAATCAAACCTCGGCAGAGAAAATTCTTCCTCTGACAGTTCTGTTATGAATATTACCTCTATACAAAGTCGAAAGAATAGTGAGGATACATCAGATATAATTAAGCTCTATATTTGAATACCTTCACTTCTCATGACTCATTCCAGAACATGACACTATATTTGTGCAAAGTTAATAGATACAGATTCATATTTAATGTGATGTGTCATCGTTTATTTATTTTTTTGATGCTGAAATTATTTTCCGTAGACAGTGTGAATTCAGCAAGATATAAAAAGCAACCTCTGTCCTTCCTTTGGAATTTCAGTGGACTAATGTGTGGATAAACAGTGAGTTAATTATGTAAAGGATGCCAGAGTTCATTAAAGAATGTTGCTAGTGCGGAAAGTAAAAGAAGAAAAAGAGTTACAACAGTGACAATCAAACACTCACTTGGTTTGACTTCAAGTTGAGTTTAAGAAAAGTTTGTCAACTAAATGCTGCCTTTATGAGAGGACATTTTTCCACCTACAATCATTTTAAGATGCCAAATTTCAAGGGTTATCTGGAGGCTCCATTTAAGGGACAACTATTGTATACCCAAATTGGTTCATTGCACCCATTAATACTCAACAAATATAATTATATCATACACAAAGGAGGAAACTGAAAATGTGTCCTCATCAATTTCTCCTAGGACCTACTTCATTGGAAATGACATTATTGTTATTTTAATAAATGGGAATTAAAATTTTTTTTCTTCTTCCCCCTTTCCAGCAGTACAAAGATTTTATTTTGCAAAATTTACGACTAAGAGGAACCACTTGGTTCCAACTTCAGTACCAAGGGATACCACTTCAGTGACTTTTAACAATGAAGAATTAGCTACACTAGAATGAGTGAAAATATCTTAAGCTGTTCAGACTCAGTGAGCCATGAAGCCAAATGTGCTGCCACTTTGCTACCAGATTACAAAAATGTCTGCTTTTTTTTTTTCAGTTTCTTTCAAAAGTTGTCCTACTTTTCCTAGTCAATGAATTCGTGTTTGTAAATTATTTAATAGTTCAAATAACTGAAAGCAAGTATTAAAAATGATGCACAATTTCTTATTTAAACTCTGCATGTATCGTAAAATAGTGTAATTATTTTGAACTGAAAGATAGCTTTATAATCATTCAGCCCAAATCCCTTGCTTTACAGAAACAGAAACAGAAACTGAGGCTTGGAGACAGAAAGGGACTTACCCATAGTCAAACAAGTGGAACCTACAATCCTACTAAGTACTGCTGTATCCTGTTCCCTGACCATATAGGTGCTTTAATTCCCTCTATAGTTCTGCCATGCACTTGCATATACTTAGAATGTACCCTGTCCCTTCCCCCAGAGCGTTATAATATAGAGTATTTCAAATGTCCTTTTAAAGGAAGTTTCCTTAACCTCCTTTTAATTCTAGTAGGATATGATCCCTTCTTCTATAGTCCCATAACCCTTTGTTCTTTAACCTTCTGGATCTAAGATCAATTCACTTTTACTGTCGTTATTTGTTTACTCGTCTTAACTTTTTTTCACCCTCCTTAGGCTGTAAGTTCCTTGAGGGCAAACAATTATTATTATTATTATCTTTGATATTCTCTAATGCACCTAATAGAGTATCTGATATTTGAAACAATAAACAAACATATTTTGGGGGGTTTAAATCTGCAGCACTATTTTAAAAACAGGTCTCTAACTTCTGACTCAAAGCAATGTAATGTGTTTTCCTACTGTATTGCATAGTAGGAAACACCACCAAACACGTTAAACCAGCAAGGGAGATTTTATTCATGACTATTGCAAAAGAGGAGAGATACTAAACTCAAGTCCTCCCTTGAAATAAAAGATAGGGTAGTTTTTAAGCACTGGAAAGAGCTAGTGGAAAAGTACAATATCAGTGAGGATTTTGGTAAGAGTGATTCAGCCATCTGTATTTCTAAGTAGCTCTTATCTAACTTTGGTTCCTACAGAGACTGGGAGATAGGGGTGCTATTTTTTTTTTTTTTTTTTTATGATTACATTTCAACAAAATAACTCCCAAGTCCTTAAGAAAGGCATTCCTGGATTATAATTGGCAAGAGTCTGGAAGAAGATTTACAAAGGGGAAGAGAAAGAATTTACAACCACAAGTTTTCTAAAGTAAATGCTATAAAAAAAAAAAGAGGGGCTGGTGGCGTGGGGGTCTGTGGTCTATAGTCAGGAAGAAACCTGTCTAAAGTTTAGTTAAGCTGAAGAGAACATTAAGGCCATCTTGGTGACCATCTAGTGTGCTATAGTTCCTGTTATACTGTATTATTTATGGTGCAAGTAACAGAAAACTCATGTCAAAATGGCTTAATTAGTGACATTTTATTACTTCATATAACCGGAAGTTCCAAGGCACTGTGATTCCAGGGTTGGCTAATTGAGCAGCTTAAGGAGGTCACTAAAGACTTCCAGTATTCTACTCTGGTATGCCCCTCATGGCTAAGTCCTCCTTAAGGTAACAAAATTAGAACTAAATATTCTTACAGTGACAACAAATATATACCAGATCAAAGGAGCCTCTTAATCAGCTTCTAGGAAAGATCCTTTTGCATTTCATTGGATGGAATTTCAACTCATGCTCCTTCCTAATATGAAACCAGAAAGATGCATCAGAATTCCTAGACCAGGTTAGCACTATCAGGATTTACTCCTGAATTCATTGATGAAACAGTGGATTTCAAAAAATGATTTGTGTTTTGTAAGAAAGAAAGTATCAATTATTATTGGGTAAACAACCAACTACGTCTGGTGAAGACAGAAGCTATTAAGAGCTAAAACTTCTTTATTGTGGTATTCACATTTCACAACCATTAAATAATTGAATTAGAAGAATATAGAGAATGAATGCTATAAACAGCATTAAAACGTATCTTCCCATATTTACCAGTCTTTCAGATATATGTCAAGTAATAATCTAATTTCTACTTCTGATGACAGTCCAGGCAATTAGGACTCATACAGCTACCCTCCCCAGTAACCACATACCTTTCCTTCCCGTGCCTCCTTTTTATAATTTTGCTGTGTACATACGCATCTGTATAGATTATATACAATTATTTTGCATGAATCAAGTTTTGTATAGATGGAATATCATATGACACGTTTTTTTGCAGTTTGCTTCATTTTCTCAAATTTCATTTTCTAAAACCATAGATCAGTAATCCCTAAAATATGATTGACATACAAAAAAGCTGTACAGGGCAGTCAGATGGCTCAGTTGTTTAGAGTGCGAGCTCTGAACGACAAGGTTGCTGGTTCAATTCCTGCATGGGATGGTGGGCGGTGCCCCCTTCAATTAAAGATTGAAAAGGTCAACTGGACTTGGAGCTGAGCTGTGCCCTCCACAACTAGATTGAAGGACTTGGGTTGGAGCTTGAAGGATGGGCCCTGGAGAAACACACTGTTCCCCAATATTCCCCAATAAAAAATTACAAAAACAAAACTGTACATATTTACTATATACACTTTGATGAGTTTGAAGATAAGTACACACCCATAAAACTGTCACCATATATAATCACAAACTTATTACCACTTCTGAAAGTTTCCTCCCTTCCTCTTTTGTTTTAAGAATATTTAACATAAGATCTATTCTCTTATCAAATTTGTAAGTGTACGATATTGTTAACTATATGTATTATGCTGTAGAGTGGATCTCTAGGATGTACTTGTCTTGCCTAAATGAAACTATGTACCCTCTGATCAGCATTTATATAGTTTAAAATCTGCCTCTTTTTAATTGTTGTAGATGATCATATCATGTCAAGTCCTTTGGTGAATACAGTATATATACTATAAAATAGCTTCACCCAATCTATAGCTTGCCTTTTATTTTTTAATGGCATTTCAAAAATTGAATTTAATATTCATATCACCTAATTTATTATGATTTTCTTTAAGTTAGTGTTTTCTAATCTTGTTTAAGAAGCTTTGTCAGCAAGCAAATTTTGAAGCTATTTTATTTTGTATTCTAAAAGTTGTTTTTTTGTTAATAACCTACCTTTGGCATTTAGGATTAGATTTACAATTCCTTTATTATTGATTTTTGTCTATGACATTGTATTACTTTTCTGTGACTGATATAACATCATGTCACAAATTTAGTGGCTTAAAATATACAAAGTAATTATTTTACAGCTCTATAGGTCAGAAGTCTGACTGCAGTCTCCCTGGACTAAAAACAAGGTACCAGCAGGGCTATATTCCTTTCTCGAGGCTCCAGGGGAGAATCTATTACCTTGCCTTTTCCAGCTTCTAAATTCTATCCTCATTTATCAGCTCATGACCACCTTCCATCTTCAAAGACAGCCAAGGCAAGTTGAGTCCTCCACATATTACATCATTCTGAACTCTTCTCTCTCCTCCACTTTTAAAGACCTTGGTGATTACATTAGGTCCACTCAGATACTATGGGATGATCTCTCTATGTTAAGGTCAGATGATTAACAATCTTAATTTCATCTGCAACTTTAATACCCTTTTGCCCTATCACGTAACATATTCACAGTTTCCAGGGATTATAATATGGGCATCTTTTGGGGGGTGTTGCTTATTTACCTCTCATAGTTACAAAGTAGAGTTTAAGTTTTATGGGTGTGTTTTTTTCCATGTTGGTAATGAATTGACCCAATGTCACTTATGAAAGATGTACTGCATTGTAAGACTATCAAAAATTCGGTGTTTGGTTATTTTTCCAAAACTTTTTTGTTCCTTCTGTTCTTGCATTGACACCATGTTGTCTTAATTCCTTCTCTCTTTTTAATAACTATTGGTATATGATAATTCTGCAGCTAAATTATTTTATTTCATAACCGACTTGGTTTATTTGGGTCTTTTGAATAATTAGAAATATGTCAGAATGACTTTGTCACTTTCCAAAAATTGATAGGATTTTTCATTTGGATTACATTAAATTTGGGAGAAAACTGACATCTTTGTAATATTTATTTACATATTTAGATAATCTATACATTCCTTCAATAAATTTTTTTAAGTGTAGAGTCTTATAAGGTTTTGTGAGTTTATTCAAAGATACTTGATGCTTTAGGATGCTATTTTAAATTATATCTTTGGTTTTCAAACTTTATTTTCTATTTGTTGCTGATACATGAAATACAATAGATTTTTCTATACTGACCATTTATGAGTGACCTTGTTATATTCATTTATCAATATGAATAACTTCTCTGTACACAGCCAAAAAAAAATAAATATATATATCCTGCTCTGCTTTTAAGAAGTTTTTAGCTTAACTTTGTTGGCCTTTTACCCCAGGAAACATGAGAATTAAACAAATGTTATAACTGAGCATGTGAGAAGGCAATCAATTCTCTAATATTTTCACCAAAAGTTCTAATTAGCCTGTCTCTCACCAGCTTTCCTTTGCCCAGGTATAGCCTGGACTCAGCCTCCTGTCCAAACCCCGAATCAACAAATAGTCCCAGGGGATAATTGGCCTCAAAAGGTCAGCTGACCTCTGTTGCATGTCCCTCTGTGGAATCTTAGCTCTTAATATTTCTACTTACCGTGTTTCCCGAAAATAAGACGTAACCAGACAATCAGCTTTAATGCATCTTTTGGAGCAAAAATTAATATAAGACCCAGTATTATATATTGTATTGTATTGTATTGTATTGTATTGTATTGTATTGTATTGTATTGTATTGTATTGTATTGTATTGTATTGTATTGTATTGTATTATATTATATCTGGTATAACATTATAGTAAAATAAGACCAGTCTTTTATTAATTTTTGCTCCAAAAGACGCATTAAAGCTGATGAGCCGGCTAAGTCTTATTTTCGGGGAAACACAGTAGTATTTCAGCAACTATCTCATGCTTTTAAACAGAAGAATCTTGTATTTTACCTGACTTTTCTAGTTGTTTATGGGCTGATCAGCCTCCTATGTTAGACTGGATATTGCATGTTGAATTTTATCAAATTATTTATATAAATGTACCGAAGAGTATGTGGTTTTCCTTACTTAAACTAGAGTTTCTAATGTTATAATATATTTTGTTACCTTCATAAACCAATTTTTATTAGTATTAGTATTTTTAATAAAAATTAGTATTATTTTTTAATAAAATTTGAGTATTATTTCATTTCTTCTACATTTTTTGTTTACTTTTTACTTATTTGTTTAATTTGTCAATTTTCAGTTTTTCTTTGTTTCAAATATAAATATTGATATTTATACATTTAACTATACTTACCATTTTAGGCACACCACACAGTATAAAATAGAGTATTTTAATTATCTGCAGTGTTAAATATTTTAATATATGTTAATATTTATTGTAAATCCTTTTTTTGAATCATGAGGTATTTAGGAGAATGTTTATAATTTGACAAGTATATGAGTATTTTAGGTATGATATTAATATTGAATCTTAATATAATTAAATCATGGTATAAAAACATGACCTAAAGAATACAAACTCTTTGAAGTTTATTGAAATTTGCTTTTGATCTAATATTCTGTACATTGTTAAAAATATTCCTTGCGTGCTTGAGAAGAATATACACTTTAAATTTGGTGTGTGTGTGTGTGTGTGTGTATGTGTGTATCCAGTTCAACTTTGCAAACAACTGTTATTTAAATCTCCTATATCCTAATGTTTGTTATCATTGCAGGTTGATTATTTTTTTCTTTCTCATATATTTTCTTTTTAAATTTTAGTTTGTGAGTTCATGTTCATTGTGGCTTTAATTATTAATCCTGTAAGTGTATGTTCTGTCCTGAGCATTTGTCTTTCCACACAAATGTTGGACTGGCTTCTACCAGAACCCAAAGGGGTACTGTCAACCTGGTCTCAGATTTTTATTATTCTTTTTTTTTATATAAGATTGCATTTTGTCTCTTTTTCTCTGCAACAAATTACCTTCAATCTTAGAAACTTAAAACAAAAAAATATATATATATTTATTATAAATTATTGTAACATTTATAAATTTTGAGACACCTGGTCTTTGTTGTATTTCAGGAATTCTGGAGTCGCTTAACTTGGTAGTTCTGGCTCAGAATTTCTCATGAGGTTACAGTCAAAGTATCGGCCAGAATTCAGTTATCTGAAGACTTGAGTGGGGCTGAAGGACCCAATTCCAAGATTGCTTACTGATATGGCTGTTAGCAGAAGGCCTCAAATTCTAGCTTGTTGTTGGCAGGGTATTTCAACTTGTTTGTATGTACATTTCCATAAGTTTGTTTGATGTATTCACACAACATGACAGGAGATTCCCCTGCAATGAATAACTCAAAAGAGAGAGAAAAAAATGAAGAAGCTACAATAGTCTCAAAAGTCACATGTTGCACTTCTGCCATATTCTGTTTGTTATGAATGATTCATTAAGTCCAGCCCCATGTTAGAGGGGGCAATTAACTCCACGTTCTGAAGGAAGACATAGTCCATAATTTGTGCCCATATTTTTAAACCATGGCAACAATTTTTATAGAATTGCTTGAGATATAAATTAACTACTGATGACTAATCAGGGAAAGTATTGTTTAATATTTGGAAAGGGAAATATTTTTTTCTTACTCAACTTCAAGGCTCAATTTGTCTTTTTCTCCCTCTTTAGAGTTGTGTTTGGTTAGTTTGCCCTTTTCATTGAGACCTTCAGCGATGAAGCTACATGAAGGCGATGTCACTTCAAAATCTCCTATACGTAAGTCCAAAATCATGACTTTTTGTCTCTATTAGACATTAAAACTGAAGCCATTTGGTCACTAAGATTTCCATATGGGTTTTGGCCACCCAGTGCACTATTGTTCTGTGCTTTATCCTCTTCTTTGATTTTAGCCCCTGGGGATTTCTCTTGCTTTCTTGAAAACACACAGTAAACTTATAAATATGTATGTTTACTATACATTATCTCGAATTTTTAGGAATTTTGTTTAAGAGGTGTTACAGGATAATCACTCTACTTCACTCTGAGGAGAGATTTATAGTGCAGACATGCACTAAACCTCAATTGGAGTACCAGGTAGACAGATCCATAGTAAGCTTTGGCTATCCCTTTGGTAGTAATTTTCACTGACCAATTCCATCTGTCCATCTTGTCCAAGATCCACACATTTTTTTCTCTCCTATCAATTCTTCTGTCTTTGGTGATGCATCTAACTCTTTTGCTGGCTTCACACTTTCTAAAGGTGGCTGATAATCAAGAAGTTGTTATCCCATTTTGTATTTACAAAAGATTTCAACTTATGTTTTTTATCAAGACTTGTTTCTTCCTAAGAGTAATTCTGGTAAAAGCTGTTAATATATTTTGCTTTATATAAGTCTATGAATTTTAGCTATCTATCTTTCTAGTATATTTCTGACAATAAAATGTTAACTACTTTTGTCACCATTTAGCAAAATCATTTTAACTCATCAATATTTAATATATTCTTAATGTTCACAAAGCATTAATTTCACTGGAGAAAAAAAAGATGGAAATCTAGTTCTACCTTCACAGAGCTAAAATTATAAACATTGAAAAAGCGATTGGTGACACATGCATGTATTAAATATGTGCATGAATTGCTTTAGGTGATAATAATGAGAAAAATGCATATTTTTTACATAAATTAGAGGAGAGGGAGAATTAATAGAGAGTGTTTTGCAGAGATGGACTTTGAGCTGGGCCTTGAATGATGAAAAGAAGTTCTTCAGCTGAAACTGTGAGGTGGTAGTGGGAAGGAGGGTAGTGTGAAAAGATGTGCAAAGGAAAAGACAATGAAAAGATGGAGAGGAAGAGTCTTAGGAAGATAAATAAGGGGGGGGGAGCATGGTGACATGAGAACCCAAGAAACATTCAGGCAACAAAAACTATTTAAATGGCTGAAATGTTGGGTGCAGTGGTGCAATGGGGGAATGACACAGAAAAGCGGCCAAGGTTAAAATTGTATAGGGCTTTGAATAGCATGATGTGGATTTTACACTTCATCCCATGGGGAAAGGAATATAAACAAGGTGGTAAGTGCTCTCAGATAAAAATGAGAATTCATATGGAGAAGTCTTAAGATGCTAAAATGTTTAGCACCTTTGTTAAATAAATGTATGCCAGAGATCAGACTTCTCAGGCTCAAGTCACATTTTGATCAATTAGATTTGCTTCTGAACAAATATTTCAGCTTTAATTTATTTGTGTGGCTTGTTGACGATTGCTTTCATTTATCTGAACTATTTTTCAGGTGCACAAACTGCTGTTATTTAACTTTTTTGAGTCTGTTTCCTCACATGTTGTTTAAAAAAAAAAAAAAAAAAACCTTGGAAGAGGAGGAATAGCAATTTTATCTATTTGAAATGGTTCTTGTGCATCTAAGATGACAGTATGTGAAAGAACAAAGGCAAGAGTTGACAATGCATAATTTTAAACCGTTAGGACAAATTAAGATGAATGGTTTACTTAAACTCTCATGAATTTGACCAAAAAATAAATCTTTTTTATACCGTGGGTTCCTGTGGTCACTACTACCTCTGCCATGCTTGATACTTTTATAATAACATGGCTCAGTATGGAAGTTATTTTAGGTTGGATCCACATATTTCAGAGAAGAAACAATTCTGCCAGATAAAATTGACACTGAGACACATCAATCAAAGAGATTTTAGAAGACACCTGTGGGAATTTCAGACAAAATACAACTTATGGGTTTGTGTTACAGTCATGTTTATGTTTTGTGAGCTTGTCTCTCTTGGCCTTTGTTCATTAGATAAAGAAAGGACACCTGACTTTAGCTTGGTCCATAAGATTTTCTCTTTAAAGAAAATAAACTAAAAGATAATTGAGAAAGAGAATTGTGAATTGAGACACAAAAAAATCGCTAGAAAGAGTTACAAACTCATGAAAAACCTATGACTAATGCCTCCTCATCTATTTTGTTCCACATCACCCTGAGTTCCAGTTGCTCAGTATTTACTTGAATTTCATGAAATCCAATTCACAGAAATTTTGCTTTCTATTAAATAAATACATGAAATATTTAGAAGTTTGACTGCAAATCTGAGGACAGCTACATCTCCTTTCTCAGCAAGGTTATTAACCATATACTGTTTCATAAGTTTACTAAATTCAAGGTAAAGTGTCTGACACATGATTCCTTAAACATATATTATTCTGTCAGATAATGAATTCCTATAAGATGTAAAGTCGAATACGGAAAAAATGTCCTCAGAGTGACTTTTCTAAGGATCAACTCCCCTCTTAATTCTATCCATCTTAAACTTAGCAAAGTCTGAGTTGACTAAGAAAAGAAGAAAACATTCAACTGAAAAGTTTTATGACTCCATACATTTCCGCAAGCCATGTAATACTCAGATCTTAAGCAAACTTGAATCAAATTTTATACTTAAATTAAAGGTGAGTTGCTCTAGAGACCAAATGGAAGGGCAGAACAGGTTGTCATTGGCATCATTTTCAAACAATAAGAACTTGAACTCTGAACCTCAGACCAACCTGGTTTCGGTTTCTTTTCCACTTAACTAGTGCTGGGACTTTAACACACTTAAATTCTCTGTGCCTCAGCTTCTTCACCTTTCAATAAGAGCAAGGGCAGGGTACATGGCCTAATTTTTTTTTTTTTACTGCTGTATCTTTAGTACCTAGAACAATGTCTTTTGCAAAAGCCTTCAATAATATTGATTGAATGAATGAACTCTTATGTTTGGCTTAATTCTGGAATGAAACAATGTGTATAAAGGTATCGTCTATCGGTAAACACATCTTTTTTTTTTTTCCTCTTCTTCCACACCCCACCCACCCACTCCAGTTATAGCCATTGTTTCTCAGTCTAGTTGTATAGGACACAGCTCCCTGGCCCATGCTGGTATTAGGGGCCTTGCACTCCCCGCAGCGGAGGCAGTCGGTCACAGGTCATCCATTGGCCGCTCACAGCAGCTCATGGCAGCTCTCACCCACTGCTCACGATGGCTGCTGGCCACTCACGCTGGCCACCGGCTGCTCATGGCAGCACACGGTAGCCCGTGGCAGCACACAGCAGCCCACAGCAGCTCACGGGAGCCACCAGGCCGGCCTGGTAAAGTTATCTTCAAGTGAAAGAAAACAAAACAAAACTACAAGTTGATAAAACAAAACAAAAACAAAAAATGGGAAGCATTATAATTTGTAACATTAAAATTACTGCCGAGATAGCAGTAATCTCTCTAGAGCTATAAGGATCTTTGGAAACCGGCTTCTAAAACAAAACAAATAAAATGCTGCCTTTACAGCTGTTTTCTTTGAATGTTGTCTTTGTTCTATGAGACAAAATTATCCATGAAATAAGAGATCCAGCTGCCTAATTCCAGGCTCATTTCCTTATAACTGCATACTCAGTGAGGAAAAGGGCTTTTATCTCCCACCTCCTCTTATAAAAAAAGTCTGGGAAGTGTTCTGGTTGGAATGGAGAGGTGAATCTTTGTTATCTTAGGGAAAACAAAGATTCTTTACAGAAAACAGAGCAATACCCATTAAAAATCACTTAAAACAATGCTTTCAACATATCAAATGTTTAATACATGTTTTCAGTTAGGGGTGAGAGCAATGTGTGGAAACTGGCCTTCAGCAAATATAAATGTTAATTCCAGCTCTCATATTAAAAAGGTGACTTCTGGTAAGTTAATTCGTCCTTCTAATCCTCAAATTCTTTATTTATAGTTTACATGACAACACTAGCTCACTGGGCTTTTGCCTTGATAAAATGAAATAAAATTTTGTTCCAATGCCTGGCCAAGGGCAGGTATTAAATACTATTTCACTCCTCCGTCTTCTTCATAAGATTGTAGTTTTCATCCTAAGTCTGACATTAACTGTGAGACCTCAGAAACTCACTGTCTCAGTGTTCCTATCCTTTACTCACCTGTCAAATGCGATGACTAATTCTTCCTGGTAAAACCATTGCTTGGAGGTGAAATGAAACAGTATAAATCATAACACACTGAGAAATTACATTTAATATTTGGACATAAGGAATTATCATAATAGATGGAAAAAAATACTTTTGCCACTTCACTTTTTAAAAAGTAACAATAACTCAGCCACTGACTGGAAACAATAAGCTAAAAAACACATTGTAATCTTATATAACTTGATGCTATTTGGTTATAACTGAGATTAACAACAGAGTCTAATATTGTATAAATTATTGATGTTGCATAAGTAAGTGGTTATCATGATTAAAGCTATTTGGTGAGAAATAAAAATGACTATAAATAAGTATATCTTAGAGGAAGCCCATGATGCTACTTCTGCTGGACTCAGAAAAATCTGTCCCCTGAACCTGAGTGTGTTATCAGGCTTTCAAATCTAGTCAAAGCACTTCATCTATTTTAAATGTCCAGTCACATGTTAGATTCTTAATATCTTACTTTTTAAAATCTTACATATGCATCTTTGAAGAACTATCACTTACCTATTATGCTAAAAAAATAAATAAACAAATAAAAATAAACCTGCGTTGGCGTAAAAAGAACCTAACTGCCACAGCGATGAGGCGTTAGAGATGACATAATTAGCAGTGCTGGGCAGTCCTGGGGGTAGGTGAGAAAGCAAGATTTTTTTTCACCAGAAGGAAGCTCCAGTTATACCCCCAGAAACTAATACTTCCAAGGTCTATGCCATTCTTAAGGTAAAATGATCAAGACCCTATGTCATGATAAAGGATTTTTAAGTGAGACTGTCAGAGATCCGAGATTTTGAGAATTTTATGGAAAGTGAATCATCTGTTGAAGGACTCATTTGATAAGCAATGAGACTTTGGAAAGAAAGTGATATACGGCATTAGAATTTTATGGCCTGACTTGGTGAATCCTGACAGAAAAATAAGCTGTCTACTCTATTTTGAATGATTTGACTTTATGATATATTCTGTTAGTCATATATTGTTACTCACTAATCTACTGCCCCATCCCACATGCTATGTGCATCCCTGTTTCCATGTTTTTACCAGTTGTGTCACTCTACCTGTATTGAATGTATTCTGTTTCTTTAAAAACAAACAAACAAACAAACAAAAAAAAAAACTGACTCATCCTTCAAGACTTAGTGAAGGTTCCAACTTTTTATGGGTCCTCAAAAACAGAAAGTTTGTGCAATAGGTCACACATTAATTCTTTGAATTTCTTTTGCATTTATTTGATGATTTTCTTAGTTCTTATGTGGTTCATACTTTTGATAATATTTATTTTTAATTTTTTTAATTAAATAATTGTAGATGCCATTAAAATAATACAGAGAGATCCTATGTACCATTTATCTAGTCTTTCCCAAAGGTAACAGTCTGAAAAACTGTAGCATAAAATTAAGACCAAAATATTGATGCCGTCAAGACTCAGAACACTTCTATCATTACAAAAATCTCTCATCTTGCCCTTTGATAACCACACGTATTAAAACTTTCCTCCTATCTCTACCTACTACTTTATCCCCAGCAACCACTAATCTGTTTTCTAGCTCTATAATTTTGTCATTTCAGGAATGATACATAAATGGAATAATATACTATGCAACCTTTAGGGATTTCTTTCTTTTTTTTTTTTCATTCAAAATAGATTTAGTTTTTTGGAGATTAATCCAAGTTTCCAAGTTGTTGTGCATATGGATGGTTTGTTTCTTTTTCTTTTGCTAAATAGTATTTCATGGTGTAGATCTAACACAATTTGTTTAAATACTCACCTATTGAATAACATCTTGATTGTTGCCAGTTTTGGGTTATTAAGAATAAAGTTTCTTTAAACAGCTGTGCTTGGGTTTTTTGAAAACATGCATCTTTATTTATCTTGTTTATCTGGGATAAATGTCCAGGGGTGCACTAGTGCAAATACTGGGTCATATGTGAGCTGTATTTTTAGTTGTTTGTTGTTATTGTTTTTTTTAGTAGCAAATTGCCAAACTGTTTTCAAAAGTGGCAGTTCTATATTACATTCTTACCAGCAATGAGTATGTGATCCAATTTCTCTACATAGTACTAACATTAGGTTTTTGTCAATTTTTTAAAATATTTTTAAAATTTTGATAGGGTGTGTAGTGATACCTCATTGTTTTTTATTTGCACTTTCTTAATGGCTGATAATGTTAAACATTTTTTTTAAATGTACTTATTTCCTATCTGCACATCATTCGGGGTGAAATGTCTGTTCCTGTCTTTTGTCCATTTTCTGACTGATTTTTTTAAATTGCTGAGTTTTAAGAGTCCTTTCAGCACTCTAGATACCAGTCCTTTGTGGTATATATGTTTTGCAAATATTTTCTTACAGTCTAACTTTTCTTTTCATCCTCAGCAGGAAATTTTGCGGAGAAATAGTTGTTTATTAAAATTTGTATAAAATCCAACTAAATTTATTTTTTTCCTTTCATGTATCATACCATTGGCGTCAAGCCTGAGAACTCTTTGCCTATCCCTAGATCTTGAAGATTTTCTCCTAGTTTTTCCCCAAAGTGTTTAGATTATCTTTCATATTTGAGTCCATTTACATTTAAGGGGGGGGGCATTCTATACCTCCTGGTGGGGATAAGTGTCCTGGCTTCCTATTGAGGCTTCTCTGCCACCAGACTGGCTTTTGTCTTTGGGGTCCCTCCCAATGGGCTACCCACTCAGCCTCTGCTGGCGTGGCTGCAGTTGGTCACTATTTTTACTGTGGTATTTGACAGAGTAAGACCAGTTATTGTTCAATATGTTCTCTCTTGCTAGCCTGTCTCTTTCTTAGTTTAAGCTAGAGAGAGCATGGTTTTACTGGGCTTTGTTCTGTTTTGAAGGTTGGCATTTCTAGGTTGCCAGCTTCTTCAGCTCCAAGTGTAGGATATTTGAGGCAAAAAGAAAATTCAGTGAACACACCAATCTTTTGTTCCTTAGATTACAATATCCTTAGCCAGCCTGCCTTCTTGTCCCCAATTTTTATAGTTTTCTTGTTTGTTTTTTATATACTGTCCAGGGGTTTTAGTTATCCTTGGTGGGAAGAATAGGAAAATATATGTCTTGTCTGTTTTTCCAGGATCTTTCAATGATGTTTTACACCATAGATATAGATATAGATATAGAGATAGAGATAGAGATAGAGAGATAGAGATATAGATAGATAGATAGATAGATAGATAGATAGATAGATGTGTGTGTGTGTGTGTGTGTGTGTGTGTGTGTGTGTGTATATATATATATATATATATATATATATATATATATATATATATATCTGTAAAATTTACCCCATAGGTCTTAGATCTTTGAGAACGAATATATTGTTTTATGGCTTGACAGTTGTATCATAACCTCTGAGTTCATGGTTGTGATGGAGATACTATTGGTTTGACACTCTACCCTTGCCACTTGGCAACTGTCAGCAAAAGTGGTCCTCTGTAGTCACATCTTTACTACCAGACACTGTTCTTCAGACCACGAGTAGACATCTGACTGAATCTGAACCATCTGAAGTCCAGTGCTTGAGAGATTTAAATGAAAGGCAGAGGTGTGTGGGGAGGAGGTGAGTGCAAAGATTCACATAGAAGGATTGAGAAAGATAACAAGATTGTTTCCATCTCCTCATGTAATAAAATAAAACTTTAGAACTGAGGGTAGCAGTATTTTTCCATGTGCACTGAAGAGAAAATAAATGAAAGAAAGAAAATGAAGTCAATGAACAGGAAAATCAGAGAGAGAAAGAGAGAGAGAGAGAGAGAACTGCCTAGGTCGCATGTGTGTTTAGATCCTTGTTCTAAATCCTTCCTACAGCAGGTACCATTTCTGCCTAATTTTTCATGTCCCTCGTTCCATTCTTTTACCACTGTAACTAAATTTGGTTTCTTCTATTTGTCATGAAATAGTAATAAGTAATTCAATAGCTATACACATTGGATGCACTTTTTTTTTTTTTAAGTCTGTAGAAGTATATTTTATAGTTTCTCCCAATTTCACTTCTTTTTTTCCTGGTTCTCTCATAGTGTTGAAAACAGAAAAGTAGCAGCATTACAGGTGGAGATCTAGTAGGAGAATATTTTAGTTTCTGTTTCCCACAACTTCAACCCGCAAGACTCTTCCTAAAATGCATAATACTTATAAAATCTCGTCTACATCTGGGAGTGACTACTAGCAAATAACTATACATTAAAAAAGCATCCATTACCTGAAAGCAGTGGAATATTGATGTTCATTCAGTTTGACAATACATATCGAATTGTCCACTTATTATAAGTGCAGTAACATTATAGCTACTTTAAAGCTTTGAAATATTTATATAGGAAGGCCTCTGACTCATAATGTAAATACCTATAATAAGTATGTTTTGAGGACCTTTGGACATTTGGAGTTTATCATTATTTATTTCATTTGTGGAAGAGATGTTAAAGATGTTTGCTGAAAGTTACAAGAAAGGATCGATTTTCCCATAAGCAAAATGATTCATGAAATGGTGGTGAATTGCTCTTATTCTGACATAACATTTGGTGAAATTATCAATGACAAGATCTTAGAAGTCCTAAGTAAAATCTAGGATCTTATTTAATGTGAACCTAAGATGTTTCCTTCAATAGGAAAATTCGATGAGCAGAGGTACTTTCGAAGCCTACTTAGAAAATTCTCTGTTTTTATTGTTTATGGAATCATAAATAAGCAACAAAACCTCATTGGATCTCTAATGTATTGGTTACTGTGATTTGGTCTGCTTCTGGAAATTACTTTAGCATATATTAAGACTGGTGGTATGTTTGGAAAAGGGCTAGAAAGATGTCTTTATCTAAAAATAAAGATGAGGGGCATTTGTAATTTTAATTGCAATTATGATAACATGGATCTTCTTTGCTTTAATCAAGTTCATAAGACAAAAGTTACATACAAACTAATCAAATAACAATATTTTTGGAGCAGCAACTATGTGCTCAGAATAGTGAAATTAGTTCTCTATATTTACTGTCTCTCCTAATTCTCACAAATATCCATGAAAATAGGAGTACTGACCATTTCACATATGCAGAATCGAAGTGTTTTAAAGAGATTAATCCACTTGTCCACAGTCACATATACAGGAAGCAACGGAGTCAGGATCCGAATTCAGATCCAACTACAAAACCTATTTTGTTAGTCAAATTGTTATATTGTCTCTCTGTGAGTGCCACAAAATTATTATGTTCTCCCTCAGGCTTAGATCATTTTCATACTCAACAAGTAGAGTTTTAGCAGGAGTTAATTGATGGTTCAAGTTTTCTAGTGTTTCTCCTTAATTCACACTATCCTTCAGGAATTCCTTATTATTATTATTTTTTTTTTTTGTAGAAATAAAAGAGGATCTACAAATTATACATATTTGTCTAGTTTATCTTAGGCATTAATGAAGGATGAGGAATTGAATTTCTCTATAACATTTTAGCCACCACGAAATTTAAATAACTGAGTTTATATATCCCACCTGTCTTCAAACAAAACAAAAAGAAATAATGCCAAAGAAATTCTCAAGACTTCCCATAAAATTATATACAAAAGCGCTAGTCTGACATTCAACATAACTTGACTTTGATCAGTCACCTTGATCAGCTGCTCTAGACTTATTATACCCAGTGCCTCGTTCTGTAGCCTCTCCTGTATCTATAATTTTCCTCATGTTTATCCCACTTTCAAGAGCATCTAATTTTCTCTTATGAACCTTCTCACTATGGCCAGATTCACACTCATCCTACAAAGTCCTACCTCAAATATCTATACTTTTCATTCATGCATGCTGAGCTTTAAAAGATACATTCTTTACAAACCTTGTACTTTTCTTGGCTATGCAAGATGTTGTAATAAAATTAGTCCTTTTGATTGGGATCTTAACAGCATAGATTTCACCACATTGTTCCAAGGAAAGACTTTTAATAAAGACAGCAAGAACACATACAATTCAATTGAACATGTATTAAGTTTGCAAACAATACTGGTGTGGCCCAGAAAAGAGCAAGATCCAGGCCCTGTCCCACAAAAGAAAATAAACGTATAGTTTATTGGGATGACAAACTATTTCTCCAAGTGTTACAAATAAGAACCTATCACATTTCAAATGTGAGTGAGATCACATCTGACAGAAAGATTGGGGGAGACAAAGCAGGAAGTCACCATAGAATAGATATTTGAGGGAGGACTTGTAGAATGAGTGAGAATTTGGCTATAAAGAGAGGGTTCATAAGAGAAAATAAGATGCTCTTAGAAGTGGGATAAATATGAGGAAACATATAAATATAGGAGAGGTTACAAAACGAGGCATTGGGTACAATAAGTCTGAAGCAGGTGACCAAGGTGACTGGTGCAAAGTCAAGCATGCTGAATGTCAGACTAAAGCTTTTGTATATAACTTTATGGAAAGTCTTTAAAATTTATTTAGCATTATTTAGACAGCAGGAAATGAATACCTGCCTGAAGGTTTAACAGGATTGGAAAGGAAAATATCTATTCCGGAGATACTACCGAGTTAGAGTTTTAGGCCTTGGCAAATAATTCAGTGGTAGGGAGAGAGAAAACACATGCATCCATGAGCACCCTAAGAAGACCATGAGAAGAAACAAATGTGCACAGCTCTTTCTAGTCTTAGATTTGCTCCTATAATTAGGGATTTATTACAACAATATGCATGGGTAGGAAAGGAGTTTGGAATCTAAATAGGACTCCAGGAATTGTTCTACTGGCAGGCTTCATAAAGTCTAGCTGATCTTGATCCAAGGCTGGGCTACTACAGGGTGGGGTGTCTTATGGTCCCGGCTGCATCAGGACTTTGTTGGTATTTAATTAGGACTCTTCACTATCATTACGCAGGCACTCTGTGACAGCGTGTTTTGGTGCAGCTTTTGCTGCAGTTCCACTGCACACCAGTGATCCTCTCTCCAAAACTGCATCCTGAATGTTAAAGGAGGGAAAACAACGGGCTGATTTTGTCCTCTTTTAAGCTTGCTGTTGCACGTGTTTCACAGGCCATCAGCCAGTGATATCAGTTAGAATCAGTTCTGACTGAGAATAATAAAGTCTCCAAAAATAGGGACTTAAACAAAGTAATTTATTTCCTTCTTGTTAAAGAAAATTGGAAGTAAAACAGCCTGGAAGCTGTGCCAAGGAAGCAGTACCCTGCTTAACGTATCTTCTATTTCTGGGGTAATTCCAAGGCTGTGGCCCTGCTGCCATCATGTTTGCATTCCACGTATCAGGAGGGAGAAGGAAAGGGGAACCTTCATAAACAGAAGACATTCTGTGCATCTCTTGTTCATTTATCTCATTGGCCAAAACTTTGTCACACCAATAAGCTGCAAAAGAAATATAGTTGTTTAGATGGGTAACCATGCTCCCAATTAAAAATTGGAGTTTGTGTACTAAGAAGATAGAAACATAATGGATGTTGGGAAACAAATTGTAGCCTGTAGCCCAATTTCATAAGCCATTGACTGTCCGTCTTTCAATGCTCACCACTGGTCCGAGCTGCTGTGGTTGATGTAAGAGTTAAACCAGCGAGATACCTGCTTATACCGCTCTCTCAAGGGAGACGGCTATGCGGTTAATTTTACACAAAGACCATAAGCAAAACAGGCATCATGATTGGCCTGCCCAAGACAAGGAATCTGAGCAAAGAGCAGATTTGGGATATAATAATCTTAGTAGTGACAGGAACTGATGAGGTCAATTTTGTCTTGTTTCGGTTTTTACTGATGGTGGGGCATCGATGCCCATAACTCTGCTTCTGCAAGCCAAATAAAATTATTGCAAACGAAGCTGTAATAAATATGATCATTGCAACCTGGAGTCTTTACAATCATAATCTATTTCCCAAAGGGGACAGATGGCCTCTCATAGTGTGTGTAGGCACAGAATTGCTCATACTTGCATTCTAGCCATAGGCTTTTCCTGCACTTTCACCTCTGAAATCGTGCTTAATGAGAGCTCTACATTTACTTGCAAATGGTAAGTGGTATTTTGTGTGAAGGTTTAAGTCTTGTTGCTTTCCATGCATACTTCTACTTCACAAATAATGTGACGGGTCAGGACTATGGCTCATCTGTACACCTAAATGAGCTAGAAAAGGACAATGAGTTTCTACTTCACAAATAATGTGACAGGGGTCAGGACGATGGCTCATCTGTTCCCTCAAATGAGCTAAAAAAGGGCAATGAGTTTCCTCGAGGAGAATTCAGAGGCAATTTGTCTTTTTTTCTTATGAAGGGGCTCCTGTCAGAGAAGCCAAATAATCAAGGTATCCTGGAGTGGGAGGCACCAGCCCCTCCCATATGTTAAAATTTGGAAATATCGTGCCCATCACAGGAGTTACAGAGGAGCCTCCACCCAGAAAGACAGGCATAGGAGCTCTTGGAAGGAACTTTAGCACATACTGGCAGATTTACATTTCAGGATTTTTGTTTGAAGCCTATCTTTTTATATAAATTTTACACTGTTTTTACATTTTATACACACATGCACACACACACACACACACACACGCACACACACACAAATACACATGCCTTCCAACATCCCACTCTTTCTGAAAATAAACTGCCCACTGCAGTTGGAGTGTTCCATTTGTCACCAAAAATGTCAACTGCTTTGTGCATATGCTTAGATATCTATTTATATATAAAATGAACATCTCAGCCGAGAACGTCCTTATCCTAATTGTCAGTTAATCCAAATTCCACCCAACCGCTTATGTTCAAAGCTCATCTTTCATCTTGTTGAATTTGGTCTACTGCTACACTTATTTCTTCTTGGTGGTGTCATCTCTCTTGTAACCTTAGTATAACTTACGTTGAACCTACTCATTCAGTAGCAGGCACTTTTGGCTGCACATTGGGAATAGTATCTACTTCAATTTTTTTGAAGTTTTTTTGTTATGGGAAAGAGAGTTTATACTTTTTTTATATTTTTATTTATTTTTCATGTTAATACTATGTATTCCTCTTTATAGCTTTTGTATATGCACAAGGAGTATAAGTTTGGATTAATCCAAACATGCTGTAATTCAGATGTGCTCCATATGATGCTCTGTGATTAGGAACTGCTGGGTTAAGTAAACAAATAAGTGTATTATGACTTGAAAGTACGTCACAATATCATTTCCTGTAGAGGATCTAGTTATTGTGTTTTGGGGTAAAAATTTTATGACACAAAGAATCATCTGCCAAGTAGTATAATTTTTCAAGAGTCCTTATGGACAAATGCTTTTAGGTGAAGTAAGTCTGTAGTTCATGTGGCTGCTCTTAATGTAGCCCCATGAGCTGAAGGAGCAAAGGTCCCATCTCAGCTGCCTTTCCCTCACTTGTTTCTGTCCCCAATGATTTACTGGATTCATCAACAGTTTCCTTCTCTGTTTTCTGACACCAGAATCAGATTTAAGGGAAACATCCAGCAGCCAATGCTAGTTTCACCAGAACTGGAAGCTCCCAATTAAATATTCTCTCTGCTTCATTTTAAGTCTTCCTTAGATTTAACCCCTTTGTTCTAACTGCCAAGGGTCAAATGGAGCTCCTCCAGTCAACTTTCCATTCATTCTTACTCAGCCATGACTAACATAGGAAAATACCATCCCTGTGTATTAAAATTCTGAATAGCCAGTATAAAGACTCTGTTTGGGTGGGTTCACTCCACTGCAATCAACTATGTAGGACAAAACTTATAGGTGGAGAGTATAAACACACAGAAGGATTTAGGAAAGATGTGTGGAGACAAGAAAGAAAAGATTGAAAATTTTTCATTCCACAATTTTTTAAGTGCATCCTATATGCCAGGTTTTTGAGCATCTGTAGTTCAATAGATGTGGAAAGTATATATGTGTGTGTGTGTGTACACACACACACACACACACAGACACACACAGAGGGTGCCAAAAAAATGTGTACACATTTTAAGAAAGGAAAAAACTGTATTACCATTGTAATAATATATACCAATAATAAAAGATGAATACAAATCATGTGTATACATTTTATGGCACCCTGGAATATAGATAGACAGACAGACAGACAGACAGACAGACAGACAGATAGATAGATAGATAGATAGATAGATAGATAGATATACAGATAGATAGATAGATAGATGATAGATAGATAGATAGATAGATAGATAGATAGATAGATAGATAGATAGATATAGAGATAGATATGCTAGATATACAGATATCTATATCTATATATACTCTATAGCTATATCGATATCTTTATCTCTCTATATATCTGTAGTGGTAGCTATATACGAGAGTTCTGGACTAACAATACAAAGGCACTGCTTTTAGGTTAAATTCTACTATTGAATAGTGCTGTGACCTTGAACAAATCAACTGTCCACTCAGGGACCCACTTGTCTCATCGATAAAATAAGAACACCGAGCTGGATAAAATCCATAAGTCTCTTCTTCATCTAAAATTCAGTAATGCTAGTTCCTTTGTGTAACATTTTATTATTCATCTGCAAAATGCGAAGGTTTGCAGGGGTATTTTACTTCCATGGTGGTATGAATATGTTTTTTGAAAAATATTGAGTGCTATATAAATGCAAAGCAGTTGTAGGCAGGTTTGGATATGTTTAGTGCTTTGCTGTTGGCTTTCATTAAACCACTACAACATTTGAGCATCTGTTATATAGCTTGCGGTATATTTATATATTATGGAAAAAAGAACCTGGTTTATAAATCTGTTTTTCCTAGAACAGGTCCAAAATGTTTGTTTGTATTTCCTAGAAAAAATATATAAAAATGTAACTTAAAATCTACTGCTATGTTTTTTGTTTGAATGTTTTACTCGTTTATTATAATCTTTCTCTTCTTTTTTCTGCTGAAGTCTTATCATGACATCCTTTTACTTTGTTACAGGTAACTTCCTTACTGTTCAGAGTCTGACTTTATCTGTTGCTCCTGAGAAAGTTTGCATCTTTCTCCCTTTACACCTGCACTCTTGGTATCAGTTGATTACTGTTGTTGGAGGTTCCGAGCTGATCTTACAGGCAATAGTAAAATGTGCTGAAAATTCATGTGAAAGCTGAATTGGAGTAGTTGAAGGGTCTTTTAAAGTGTCCGTGGGTTTGGTTTAAGAATATTTTGTTATTGCAACCTTCACCATTAGATTATTGTGTGTTTAAATAATGTCTTAACATTTCCCAAGTCTCAGTGATCTTACTAGAAAAATTTAAAATCTACCTCTTGTTTTTTATGATGTTAAAAAACTAGTAAGTACCTCACAGATCACTAGTACATTGCAGACAATCCATAAAATTGCTCTCCATCACCAGCCTTCTCAATACCCTTGCCATGTTTCAGTTTTCATTATCACTCATGAAACAAAAATCTAAATAGGTATCAAATAGGTATCAAAAATCTAAATAGGTATCAAATCAATAAATTTGGGTATTGTCTGCTTCTTCCACTAAGTTTCCAGGAATATGGATATGTCTTGTTCATTGATATAGTTCCAGAATCTGTGACAGTGTGAAGAACAAAGTAGGTTCTAAATATGTATTTTTTAAATGAAAGGATGATCTATGTTTGTATTGATCGATATATGTGGTTATGGTTTTATCAAGATTATTATAGAAAGTATCAAGAAGTTAGAATGTATGCTGACCTGCACGTAAAACAATAAATAAAGAGCAAAAAAGCACTGTCAGTTCTTGTACTCTCAGTGTCCCATACTAACTGACATTATAATTATAGGCCAGTTTTAGAATTGCTATGTAGACAAGAATCAAACTAAATAAAACAAGACGGGGTGGGGGCAAGTCAATGTTTTCTAGTTTTTCCTTGATTTTTCTCTGTAACCCTACTTATATATAAAAGTTTGTATTATTGAATTTTAAAGCTGGCAGGGACTATGAACTCCTCAAGCCATAATCATTTTCACCAATATTCTTAACCATTCACATATTGACTGAGCACTTCTGCTGAGTGAAAAAAAGCTAGTCAGAGAAAGCCTGCCTCTTTGTCCTTTTAAAGTTTGCACTATTATTATGGATATATTGAAACATTCCTCCAACATGCATTCGCTGTGTGTCTACAAACCTGCTGGGGGCCAGATATTTTGCTATAAGTTTGAGACAAAGAGGTATATTACATAATCTCTTTATACCAAGATCTCATAGTCTGGAGAAGGGATCAAACAAGTAAGCCAACAACTATTACATAGTATAATATAAGCAGTATTAAAAGTGCATATAAAATAATAGGGAGGCAGGTGTATAGGGTATTGTGAGTAGCAATGGAATAGTGGATTATGTAATGTGTGAGCATAATCTTAAAATACATGTAAGATTTAATTAGATATAGAAAGGGGAAAGAGTGATCGGTCTGAAGAACCTGAATGATGAAGATAGGTGAGATTAAAAAGACTAAGGATGCATTTGGTGATCTACAGGTACTTCTCTGGGCATAAAATGAAAGATATCCCGGGGAGTCATAGGTCATGAGGGAAGTGGACAGGGTTAATAGCTTGATGCAGCTAATGTGTCAGGCTGCCTTCCAACTTTATACTTCACGCTCTGAGGACAGGTTAGACGGTGATATGATTAAAGCAGTATGAAGGATGGGATGGAGAAGAGAATGGTGTGCTTTTGACCTAGACTTCCAAAAGAACAAGCAGACAATTCAAAAACTCAAACAAAAACAAACAAACAACAACAACAAAAAACTCAAACCACAGACAAAATAGCACTTAGAATAAAATATACGAATATTAAAGACTACATGTTGAAAGTAGAACATGAATTCTGGTGGGTGGCAGATTACATTGCCAAGATCCACCTTCCAGAATGAAAGCATATTATCCCAGCAGCTGGGAGTTCTTCTGCTGGATGACAGCTCTCAGTTGTCATCCTCATTGGGAATTGCCTCTAAGTCTGAAGTGAAGTTCTTGATCGAAGTTCGTACTATCTTCAGCATCCCCCCTAGGGTCCCATTGAACTCATCACAGCTCCAATTCTCCCTCTGCCAAACCTTACTTGCTCTCCTCTTCTTTCGCAAATGTTAATTCTGTACATTTTCTTTAATGAATCTCCTGCATACTGATGTCCATCTGAGGGTTTGCTGGCCAGTAGCAAACAAAAGACATGAAATTTTATTTTCCATATTTTCCCTTCTGTGAATTGTTTCTTTTTCTTCCACTAAATTCAATTTAATTCTAGAACCAAATATCTCTATTACTGATTTCAACTTCACTCAACTTTTATAAGTACCCACATCAACTATTCAGCAACAAAATTTTGAATGTTGATGCAATCACATTGCTGTATAATCAGCTCACATAATAAAAAAAGCTGCATTTTACACCACACAGGAATAGCGATAAGCCCATATTTATATATTTTAGCTTCAGAGTCATCACTATATTTTAAAAATTCAAGTCTGAAGGGACAGGCTACAAAGCAACTATAAAAATAATGGATGGCAAGAGTTCTGACAACATCTGTGGCCTTGTACAGCCCTTGGAGGACACTGTAAAATGGGAGGCAGGGGAATAAAAATTCTATACATTCTTATCCTTTGGGATCTTACCGATTTGTCCATTCATTAAATCCACCAAGAAGCAAAGGGGCACGGAAACCTATTGATATAATATCAACCTTCTGTTGATCAGAGCATGAAGAAAAAAGATGAAGCATGGCTTTGAAGGAGAAATAGAAAATATCAAGTCACAAAGAGCTAAAGTTGTCACAAGTGATATATCTTATTAGGAAAACCTATAGTAACTAGGAAGATGACAAACAGTCATACAGTATTTATACCCCTTCTAGTATTTGAACCCCTTAATACAATGACCACTTACTAGTGATATGTGAAATGCCAAATCAATAATGAATAATTAAATTAATGAATAAAGAATTCTATTGTCCTTAATTATTTAGCTTCAGGCTCCATTTCTTATTTACGGTTCTGCACTTAATATGTGGACTTGGTTATGACTTACATATCTTCTAGTTGTGATATTCAGCTATCGATGGACACTCGTTGTTATCTCTCTCTCCCATCCAGGACTGTTCTGTTTTTCTTTTTTTTCTTAAGTGTGCTTTTCCAGTACCAAGTGTGTTTTTCAGCTCCAAGTCGAGTAGCTGTTTCAATCTAGTTGTGGAGGGCACAGCTCACAATAACCCAGGTGAGAATCGAACCGGCAGCCTTGTTGTTAAGAGCACCATGCTCTAACCAACTGAACTAACTGGTCGCCCCAAATGATTTCATCTGCTCTTTATCCACATTTCCATTCAATTGCAATGTCTTGAATTTGATATTTTAAATAGATTTTTTAACTGGTTCATCTCTATAAATTCTACTTGTCACCACCCTATTTAATAAAGCCATGATTTTTTCTTTTTTTTTCTGGCCTGTTAAGACAGACTTCCATATTTGATTGCTGCAAACAGTTTAACTTTGCACCAATCTGTTCCCTGGCCTGCTATCCTAGTGATTTTTCAAATTTCCAATTTGATAATAATAATTTCCATTTAACATCTTATAGTGCCTTCCATTGAGATAAGATAGTAGAGGGCTTGTACAGCACTCTGAAATCTGGCTTTGTTCCATTCTTAAGTCACATATCTCATCATTTTCTATTATATTTTCTGATTCTCTGTGATCCAGCCAACCTGAACTTATTTGATTTCTTAAACAAAACATGTTCACTCTTGGTAGTGCTATGTGTGGATATCCTTCTTTCTGGACCAAGTCCCGCTCCCATCTTCATCCATTCACAGCTTCTCTTCAGGATAAATTTGTTATTGCCTATACATCTATCTTTTCTGAGAGATCTTAAGTTCCATTCTCATATTCTCCACTCCCTCCCCTTCTTCTTCTTACTGTAGTATCCCAGATATTAGCACAGTACCTGGCAAATAGTTTCGATTTAATAAATATTTGTGGAAGAAATCATATCTTCATAGAGAATGCTTTATATTATTTTTGGAAATGTATTGAAATACATTTTAATTCCAAGAAATTAATAAAAACATAAAAATATAGATGATATCTAGTTAGCAA